>NW_006441063.1:2137153-2161298 GCF_000325575.1 Pteropus alecto | reverse complement strand
TCCAAAGGTTATTTGGGCATTTTCTCTTTCCCAAATTCCAGTGACATGGCCCTAACCAGTGTTTTCTCGAATCTCTCTTCAGGTACCTTCTTCTTCCATGGGACTTTCAGCAGAAACTTAATAAAGTTTGAAAGATGCCACTTCCTTTTTTAACAGCTTTTATGGTTACCACTGACTACAAGACAAACCCCAATCCTCTTAGCTGCTTCCCTCCCCCCATGTAGCCTCACTCTGCAGCCACCTCTACTTCTGCCAGCCCTATCTCACTGAGCATGTTCTCCCAAAACCACCACCATGTTTACCCTTTGTGCTTTTGACCAAGCTTTTCCTTCTACTTCAAATGCCTTTTATTTTATTTTATTTTATTTTTTGTTCTTTAGAGTTGACATCCTGCTGGCCTCATCAGCTCATCCGACTCAGAATTTTTAGGATGTCATGATAGATTCTCCAGAAGTCTCATTTTCATGGTGGCCTCTAGATCCCTTGAAATTTGACTTTGAGAACTTGGAGTATTTAATCATGCCACCCCAGAGGATTTACTGTGCTTTTCTAAAAATATAAGCCCGCCAAAATTTGATCCGGCTTCTGGGAGCAGATCAAGGACTCCCAGGAGGTAGGGCTCTCCTCCATGCATACAGCAAGGGCAATTAATGAGTGAGAACCCTGGGAGATCTTAAGTTGAACCCAGCACTAGGGACATTGGTTCTAGGCCCCAATTCCCAGAAAACTGTTTAAGTTATCCTATTTGAGATTCTCAGAATTTTATAATCACTCAGAGAAGAAACCACATCATTTCAGGAGTAATTACTTGAAGAATAAAAAATTCTTGATCCTCAGAGGCAATAAAACTTCAGTGACCTGTGAAATGCAGAGATAGTTGTGGGCAGTACAGCATCCTGGAGCACCAAGCAGACTGGGTCAAAGGTAAAAACAACTGCAAAAACCTTATGGAAAAGGGAGGGGTCTATGTGCCCCTGGAATTATCATCTAACCCCCTGACACTCCCCTTCCTACCATCTAACCTCTATATGATAGCAAACTCCTACTCACCATCTATGTCCCAGTTAGAATACCCTCTCCTCTGGTAAGGCATCCCAGATCCATTTCCTTTTTCCTGTTCTCTCACTTGATTTTCACTTGGTTACACAGTGTGGGAAGGTAGACATCCCAGCAATTAGAGTCATTCCCACTTCCATACTTCTGCTGCTTGTTTGTCCTACATCTCATGTATAGCACCCTCTTGTATCTTTGTTTGTCTGTATCTCTTGCCTATCTGTGCTTCTCAGAGGCTGACACCATTTTTTATCTTTCTGCATTCTCTCCAGAACTTCATGTGGGGCCTGACACTAACAGATTGTGATAGATATTATTTGTCCATCATTTTTTTACTTTTTGTTTCTGACGCTCTTTACTGAGGACAGAGTATATCTCCCCATCCTCTGACTTTGAGTTTGGCTGTACAAATTGCTTTGGCCAATGGGATGTGAGTGAAAGTGACAGTGTGTCAGTCACAAGCTAAAGCTTTAAGCTCTTGCCAGCACTCTTGCAGTTCTGTCCTCCATTATAAAAAGAGCATGTCCCAGGTAGCCATTGCATCTTTAACCTGAGTCTTGGAACGAATCCTTGTGGGGCACATGAACTGAAACTGAAGCCTAGACACAAATCTAGCCCAGCTTAAACTGTAGCCAACCTCCAAATCTGTGGGTATGAAATAAACGTTTCCAGTTTTAAGTCACTTTGATTTGGAGATTATTTGTTACTCAGCATGATCACACAAAAACTAATACACAATCCCTAATGGAACTTTTGAGTGATAAATCAATGGGAAATAAATAAGTGAAAGTAAAAATTCATTCTCAGGAGAAGCAGCTCAGCCCCAAATATAGTTCACAATAACTCAGTGGTTCTCCAGATATGTTCCCCAGACCAGCAGCATCCACATCACCTGGGAACTTTTTAGAAATGTAAATTCTTGAGACTTTCCCTGGACTACTGAATTAGAAACTATAGGGATGGAACTCAACAATCTATGTTTTCACAAGCCCTGCAGATGATTCTGACACATGCTTAAGTTTGGGAACCATTTCAGTAATTGCTGAAATAGAATGGCTCCCTTCAATGTAGGAACCACTTATTTCCTTAAATGCAGATACTCTAGAATTTTAAATGATAGAGTCAATTAACCAAATGCCTTGACCAACACAAACACCATCATCCCATTTAAACGAAGGTGCCCTTAGGCTTTCTATCCAGGCATAGGGACTTTCTAGTCAAGTGGCTCTCAACTCTAGCTGCATAATAGAATCTCTTGGAAGCTTTTTAAAATTCCTAATGCCTAAGCCACACCTAGACTAGAATTAAAGAATGTCTGGGAGTGAGACCCAAGCATCAGGATTTTTAAAAAGCGTTCCCAGTTATTTTAATGTGCAGCCAAAGTTGAGAATGACCTTTCTTTTCTAAGGGACCCAGGTTTGCCCAGCACTAGTTCCCTTGCCACTGCCTGCTCTTATTCTCCACCATGCAAAGTAGTATGCATGGCCTCTCTGCCCCGGCTCTCAAGAATCTAAAGATTTGTTAAAACTCACTGTAAGCCTTCTCTTTACCTCCTGAAGACTACTCCTTTGCTTAACTGTTCTTAGGCAGAGTTCCCCAGAAGCAGACCTTGAGCTGAAAATTCCAGCACAACCGACTTATGAAGGAAGTGCTCCCAGAAGAACACCAGTAGAGGAAGCTGGGCAGGCAAGGGGACAAAGCCAATTACGTGTGCCATATAGGGCCCAGCTATGCAGAAGGGAGATTCTCCTGCTAGACCTAAGGCAAGAGAGCTGGGCTTTCATAGTCCTTTGCCCAAATATCAGTGGTTTAGCTAAGGACCACCCTATGGTGGGGTGAGGGATGTAAATGCCTAGGCTCTTCTAAGGTTTACATGTACAAGAAAAGTGTCTCCAGCAGCCCAAGGGCAGGCCTGCAAAGAAGAATTACAGGTGCACTGGGAGCAAAACCACCTGAAGCTTAGGGGAAGGATGTGCAAAAATGATAACAGAGATCCGGGTTAGAGTTGCCAGATTTAGCAAATAAAAATATAAGATGCCCAGTTACATTTGAATTTCAAATAAATAGCTAATCTTTTTTTCAGTATAAGTATACTCCCATGCAACATTTTGGATGTATTTATGATAAAAACTATTATTTGTGTATCTGAAGTTCAAATGTGCCTGGTCATCCTATATTTTATGGGGTATCCTTAGTCCGAATGTGACAATGTAGGCTTTTGCTTTGCTGCTACTGTTTTCTAATTATGTTGTTGTGCATATGTGCTCTGAACCACTGGTATCACCCTGGGCCACGAGTTACAGCATTTAGAAGTATTGGCCACTGTGTCTTGGCTAGAGGCAAAGTTCTAGACTGAGAAGGCAGTGGGGCAATTGGTATTAAATGTTTTGTTGGCCCTTTTGGCACCTCTTCTGTGTTAGATTAGAGCTGTGAGGCTTATCCAGAACCACTTACAATGACAGGGATAAAATGATGCCTGGGTGCCCAGTCTACCTGCCCTGCCTCAGAGATCAAGGTGTTAATGTCCTTCTGACAGCCTGGGTCTTTAGTCCTGAGCCAGACTGTCACTTGATCAACTCGACTCTTTTATTAAGTATTTTGCATCCTTTCACCAGTCTTGAAATAATGAAAAGTGGACTCCAATAGTTCTGGAAGTTGTCCCGATGGCTGGCAGGTCCTGAAATAGGTTCAGATTGATTGATTGTGATTATAACCAGCAGGCTCCACCATGGGTGCCCCCAGCCCATGCATAATATAAAATATACAAACAGCAGACAGGGAACAAAGCCAAGACTGTGGCTCTTTACTTTGATTTGCGATCACATCCTTTGAAATCTTCTGTATTAGAAGACTCCAAGAATGAATATGATTCTGCTTCATAGCTCTGGTTTCTCCCAGTGTCCCTAGACCTCTGGAGCTGAAGGGATAGATGCAAGTAAATTATATGCAATGGTTGAGACATTGGTGGGGGGCAAAACAGAGGAAAAGGAGGAGAAGATAGTGAGCAATTGGATGCTTCTGTGAAATTAAGGTATAGATCACTATAGATGATCACATTCCAGATGTCTCACTCATAATCATTTTTTAATGAATTAAGACGTAGGTGAGATAGAAAATGCCACTTGATGGAAAACCTGGTTCTCTAATGATGTTGCTAAGTCAGTGAATTACCTAACCTTGAGCACCAACTGGTCTTCTTAAAATATACAGAAATTCTAATCCTCATAGAAAATTTTTAATTAAAAAGTTCTTGATCTGTGCTCTCTGGATAGGCTTCGGGAGGTGCTATAATCTCTCTTAAATCTTAAGCAAAATATTGTGTATATTAACATTTTCCTAAGGAGAAGTATCCTCGATGTTCACCAGATATACAAATGGGCCTGAAATGCCAACAAACAATAAGCAAACAAAATTCCCATTGCTATCAAAAATAATAATAATAATAATAAGAAGAAGAAGAAGAAGAAGAAGAAGAAGAAGAAGAAGAAGAAGAAGAAGAAGAGAAAATGCCTCCTGAATGATTTTAAATGCTCTTAAAGTCTTGAGGCATTTTTAAAAGGTATTTCCATGGAGAAATTTTAGACATTTCATTTCAAAAGTGTAAACACTTAAAAATCACAGGATGCAACTAGGTTCTGGAATAAATCGGAAAGAAATCAAAGTCATCGTTTTAAGCTGGGTTCCCCCAAGAAGCAGACCCTGAGACAAGAATTTGTGTGTAAATAGCTTATTTAGGGGGCTATCTCAGGGAGCACTGTAGGGTAGTGGGGAAGTGAAACAGGGAAGGAAAGATAAGCAATAGAACATCATTACTGAGTGATGTAGGCAACTAGGGCTTAATACCATTGCACCACACTGGGAAACAGTGGACAACATTTTTCCTCAAATTATCTATGGTGAAGGATTAGGGTTTTTTCCTTTTTAATTTCAAAGCCATCATGGACCAATACTTTTTCCCCTTGATACTTTTGAATGCAAAATGAAAATGAATTCCTAGAAAAATAAGAAAACAAAAACATACAAAAGACCCATTTTTTTTATTTGGTGCAAGAGATCTATAACTATTCTATGAAATTACTGCTGAAGTTCCTAAATGCTTATTCTCAATTTCTGTATGTATCACACACCAGACTGGCACCAGTTCGAGGACTACACTCTGCACCCATGTCTCAGAGATTTCTCCTCTCAGGGGAAAGAAAGCTGGGGTATGTATCAATGCATTGATTGAGGCTTGACCCCAGGGAGAGGAGTCAGGGGTGGATGTCGGCACCAATTCTCTCTCGCTGTATGTACAGGCACCTCAGAAGCCCTTGTACAAAGAGATACAGAGGTGCTGGCAACTGGAAGTGAGGGTGGAGGGTATGCTAAAGTGATAAGGGCCAAAGGGCTCATGGATGGGGCAACTGAAGCATTCTGGATTCATGTGGCAGGAAGGGACCACAAGAGTCATCAAGCCAGACTCTACTCCCATAAGAGATGGAGAAACTGGTTCCTGAGCCAGTCATTGTCCCACTGAGGCATTCAGATGTTATTGAGCAACAATGCTCCCTAGACTAGGGGAAATAGAAGAGCTCTCCCCAGTTGGCTGTCTTGCTTACCTTGGCATTCCTCTAGACCTCTGCTTGTCTAGTCCCTGGCACCAGAAGGACAACTGTCAACTAAGAGACAGGTGGCATCATCCATAGCAGGGCCAAACCCCCATAGAGGTAAAGCCTAGTTAGGCTCTCATCTGCCCATTAACCTGCTGAGGAGTGGTGAAAAAGCCTATGGACGTAGCATAAAGCCATGGCTATACCATAGATCTGGCTTGAGCTCTGAGACTCTGTTTCCTCATCCATAAAACGGAAATGCTAACCCGTGCCCTACTTACCTCACAGGGCTGTTGTAAGGATAAAGTGAGGTAAACAAGTGAAAGAAGTTTTTGAAAAGTTTACAGTTGTTTGTAGCTGTCAACCCTGAGAGCCACTCATTATCTGCAGATGAGTTGTCCAGCAGCTTCAGTTCTCAGAACACAGACTTTGAAAGATCTCTGATTAAATTCAATGCAGAATCTTAGCTTGGATCCTGGATCAAAAAAGAACTAATATTAAAAAGCACATTATTGGAGCAATTGGCACTATTTGAATAAAGCCTATATAGTAAATGATAGTTGTATCAATGTCAAATTTCCTGAATTTGATTATTGTGCTGTGTTTACATAAGAAAATTTCCCTAAGAGGTAAAAGGAGAAATATTTAGGATTGAAATATCATGGTGTCTGCGACTTACTCTCAAGTGGTTCAGCCATAACAATAACAACAATAATAGTAGCAACAATGACAATAACATGCATATGTGTTTGTCTACAATACAAAGAAAGAAAGAGAAAAAGGAAAATGTGAAAAGTTAAGAATTTTGAATCTTGATGATTTGTATATATAAGGATTTCAGATACTGTTTTTGTAACTTTTCTGTAAGCTTCATTTTTTCAAAATAAAAAGATTTTAAATAAACAATTAAATAAATAAATAAGTCATCTCCTTCCTCAAAATAATCTCTGAGCCACCCTAGACATTGTACTAACACCAGGAACTCTTTGGCCCCTCATTCAGAGCTTACTGACTCATATTGAAGATAGACTTCTAACAAACTCAATTATCTGATTTCTCAGCCCAGAATAGATTAGAAATAAAAAGGCAGAAGGAGATAATAGCAGGTGTAATGACAACAGAAGAAGTAATAGTTGACAACTAGATGGAAAGAAATGTGACAAACTAAAACACCAAAACCAGAGACGTAGTTGTAAAACCTCAGTACTTTAATGGCTGTCAAGATGCTAAATCCTAGAGCCAGAAAGGTCTTCATTTCACAGAAAAAGAGAGTGAGGGTATGACTTATTAAAGAACTCACAGTCAGTTAGCAGTGGAGCACAAATTCACTAATAATTTGAATGTTCTCTTTTCTCTATTCTATACTGAACCTACATAAAAGTGAGGTGGTTTAGTACCTCTATTCAGGAAGACAGGGAAACACAACCATCAAAAGAGTTGAAAACTTTTCATTGCTACTTGAACAAGTAGCTATAGCAAATGCTGTTGGTTGCCTCTCCGAAAGTCCATTCTCTCCCACTTCTTTTGTCCTGTCAAAGCCTACCTATCTGAAAAGACCAAAACTACCAGATATTCACTTTCTTAGGCTTCCTGTGGTTAGATCATGGACATATAACCCTGTAATACCTAAGAAGGAAACTTCTGAGTATCTTCTGGGAAATATGCCCCTTTCTGATTGAAAAGGGTGTGTAAGAAGGAACTCTTCTTTATGCCCTACCTTGGACATAATTAAGTAAGGATATGTCTGGGGATATAGCAGCCATTTTGTGATCATGAGGAGACAAGCTGAAGATCAAAAAGCAATATTCAGAGGATGGTGAAGAAGAACGGGAAGATTTTTAGTTTTTAGACACCTGTTAAAAAGCTGAATTAGCCAACCCTATAATCATACTTCTTGTTAGATGTTCTCATTATTAAACCACGTGTAGTTTGCTAACCTATTACTTGAAGTCAAAAAAAAAACTATATCACACTTGGAAAGCACCTGTTCTCTGATAACATCTATTTCTAAAGAGCTCTCCATTCTCTGCAATGTCTTACTGTGGGGAGGAAGGTTGGGAAGGCCTGAACAAAATGTGAGAGGTGAGTGCCTCTTGAAAAACTGCTTGGAGGGGAAGCATGTCAGCCTAACAGATACTCTAATACTGTCAATATTTTTACAGGACCTTCATACCACTAGTTCCTTGAACCACTGCATCATGATAACCAAGTCAACTTGGTTTGTATTTTTAACAAATGTTAAAATACAAATGCCGAGGTTCTTTCATTTCTTCAGAATCAGAATCCTGGTATCCACAAGCCATTCATCCCCACCAAAGAATTCATGAGTTTAATAAATGGTCGATGACTTTATATCATGCAGCCTCTGGTCTGGACCATCTGGTTGGCTCTCTCTATGCTTCTTTATCCCTAAAAGCAGCTACCCTCAGACACAAATAGATTTCTCTACTCTTCTCTTGAAGAGTAGTTTTCCCACCCCAATTCAGCTTCTATCTCAAAAGGCTTCTCAAGATGCTCTTTCACAAATATGGTCCACTCCTTAAGAAATGTGTCAATGACCATAAATTTATCCATCTTATCTCATTGGCAAAAATAGCTAAGATTGACAAATATGGTCTGAATTATCAAAAAGGCTCTGAATTTTTCAGAAAATAGAAGCGCATACTCACAGAAATTCCCCTGAAGTGTCATGGCAGTTATTCTTATTTCTCTCTTGTGAATGAAATTTGGCCTGTGTTTCTACTGTGTTTTCCAAATCAGTGACTTGGTCTCCCTTAGCCAACCATGTGATGGAATTCATCTGGAGCCAACCAAGACCTGTTTCAGAGCATGGGAGAGAATTGCACAGGGCCAAATGTGTACAAGACCATGAAAAAAGAGCATCCAGCCTCCCCACCAGAGACAAAGACTTTGCTGTGCCATTTTTTTAGTGCTGACTGCCCAGTTCCCTGTGAAAAAGAAAATGGCAAAAGGGGAGTGATTTTGGTCCACTTTACACCAACTTCAATGCCCTTAGCTTGCCCTCCTTCATTATAGGCCCAACGCTAAAAACTATAATCCTCAGGAATCTCTATAGTCAGGAGTCAGGCACATGACTTAAGTACCACCAATCAGTCATACTCAGTAAGATTTAGACACAGATGTGAGCAATGTGAGGCATCAGACACATGATGCACAGATATCAGATCTTCTGGCAAGAATTGTGAAAGAGGCGTCTGGTTGGGATGGCCAAAGCAGAGCTTCAGGCACCCAGTCCTGAGGGTCAAAGGAGCTGACCTATAGGCAGAGGAGTCAGGGATGTTTCAACTAGAATATTCACTAGATGTTGTAGGGTGTTTCCTGCTAAGTTGTCCTGGATGCATGGCCCTGGCTCTAAAGCATCCAAGGCTGCTATGTCTTTGGCCCTCCTAGGGATTCTTTAGTTATTTAATATCTTTTTATAAATCCCTTTCTGCTTAAATACTTTGAAGTGGATGCTGTCGTTTGCAAGCGAGAACCTTGAGCAATTGGGAATGCAATTTAAATATTCCCCTAAATGAAAAAGAGAAAAAAATGAATGTCTTCTTTCAATGCAAGAATTAATAAATTCAGCATCGCCAGTACCCCAGAAAAAATCCTTGCACCAATTCCCAATCAATAACCCTCAAAAGTTAATCATAGTTATGATTCTTATCACCATAGATTAGTTTTGCCTGTTTTCGATTTTCATGTTAATAGAATAAGCTATACATCCTATACCCTTTGTGTCTGGCTTTTTGCTTAGTATTTTTTCCCATGCGATTCATCCATGGTCTTTCTTTTTCAATGCTATGTAGTATTCCACAATTTATTTCTCCATCTTCACACTGATGAACAACTGAGTTGTTTCTAGTTTGGGGCCATGATGAATAGAGCTGGTGCTGTGAACATTCTGTACACACACCAGCAGATGGAATTTCTGGATTGTAGGCTTAGGGTTAGTTTTAGTAGATATTGCTAAAAAGCCTTCCAAATGGGGATGAACCAATTAACATTCCCATCAGCAGTGTATAGGGTAAAAGACCTTGGCAAAAGTCTTTCTCTAATTTTTAAAAAAATTTTTCAGTTAAAGTTAACATTCAATATCATTTTACATTAGTTTCAGGTGTACAGCATAGAGATTAGACATATAATTTATGAAGCGATCCCACCTATCAGTCTAGTATCCACCTGACACTATGCATAGTAATTACAATATTATTAACTATATTCCCCATGCTGTACTTCATGTCCTCTTGACTATTTTGTAACTACCGATTTATGCTTTTAATCTATTTACCTTTTTCATCCAGCCCCTCAGTGTTCCTCCCATCTATCAATCACCGGTTTATTTGCTGTACCTATGAGTCTATTTTCATTTTGTTTGTTCATTTATTTAGTTCTTTAGATTAAACATGTAAGTGAAATCATATGGTATTTGTCTTTCTCTGTCTGACTTATTTCACTTAGCATAATACCCTCTAGGTGCATCCATGTCATTGCAAATGGTAAGATTTCATTTGTTATAGCTGAGTAATATTCCATTGTGTATATGTACCAATCTTCTTTATCCAATACTTTATTAATGGGTACTTACATTGTTTCCATATCTTGGCTATTATAAAAAGTGCTGCAGTGAACATAGAGGCACATATATCTTTTCAAATTAGTGTTTTAAATTTCTTTGGGAAAATAGTCAGAAGCAGAATTGCTGGGTCATAAGACAGTTCTACTTTTAATATTTTGAGGAACCTCCGTAATGTTTTCCATAGTGGCAGCACCAATTTGCAATCCCACCAACAGTGCAGAAGGTTTCCCTTTCTCCACATCCTCACCAACACTTGCTGTTTTTTAATTAATGTTTTTATTCTTATATTTTCATTTTATTCAATTATAGTCGACATACAATATTATAAGAACTTCAGGTGTACAACACAGTGATTAGATATTTATGTAACTTATGAAGTGATCACCTGATAAATCCAGTACCCATCTGACACCATAGAGAGTTATTATAATATTACTGACTATATCCCCATGCTATATTCTATATCCCCATGGACTATTTTGTAACTATCAATTTGTACCTCTTAATCACCTCCCCATTTCACCCATCCCCCATCCCCAGTCTGACAATCATCAAAATGCTCTCTATATCTATGAGCTTGTTTCTGTTTTGTTTACTCTGTTCTTTAGATTCCACATACAACATTTGTCTTTCTTTGTCTGATATACTCCACTCAGCACAATACCCTCTAGGACCATACATGTTGAAGCAGATGGCAAGATTTCATTCTTTTATATGGCTGAGTAATATTCTATTGTATATATGTATCACCTTTTTAAAAAATCTATTCACTCACTGATGAATCTTGGCTATTGTAAATAATGCTGCAATGAACACATGGATACACATGTCCCTTCGAAGTAGTGCTTTGGGTTTCTTTGGATAAAAACTCAGAAGTGGGATTACTGGGCCCTTCTTTGTCTCTAGTCGTAGTCTTTACTTTAAAGTCTATTCAGTCTGGTATAAGTATTGTTATCACAGCTTTGTTTATTTGTTTGTTTCCATTTTCATAAAATGTCTTTTTATATCCCTTTACTTTCAGTCTCTGTGTGTCTTTTAATCCGAAGTGAGTCTCTTTTAGGCAGCATACATAAGGTTCTGGTTTTCTTATCCATTCAACCATGCCATGTTTTTTGATTGGATCATTTAACTCATTTACATTTAAACTAATCGTTGATAGATATGTAGCTATTGCCATTTAATTATTCATTTTTTTATTTTTTTTTTCTTTTTCCTTTTCTTCTTAAAGAAGTCCCTCTATCACTTCCTGTAATACTGGCTTGGTAGTGATAAACTTCTTTAGCTTTTTGTTGCCTGGGTTGCTCTTTATCTGTCCCTCAATTCTAAATGATGGCTTTGCTGGGTAGAGTAGTCTTGGTTGTAAGTCCATGCTTTTCGTCACTTTCAATATTTCATGCCAATGTCTCCAAGCCTTCAAAGCTGCTGTTGAGAAATCAGCTGACAGTCTTATGCGAGCTCCCTTGTAGGTAACTAACTGCTTTTCTCTTGCTGCTTTTAAGATTCTCCCTTTGTCTTTAAGCTTTAGCATGTTAACTATGTGTTTTCGTGTGGGCCTCTTTGGATTCATCTTGCTTAGGATTCCCTGTGCTTCCTGGAATCATATGTATTTTCTTTGCCTGATTAGGGAAGTTTTTCATCATTATTTCTTCAAATAGGTTTCCAGGTCCTTGTTCTCTCTTCCTTCTGGTATTCCTATGATGTGAATATTGTTACGCTTGATGTTGTCCCAGAAGTCCCTTAAACTGTCCTCGTATTTTGGGGAGATTCTTTTCCCTTGATTTTTTGGACCCCTTTTACCCCATCTACCTCCCTCCTCCTTCCTCATCCCTACCCTCTGGTAACCACTAGTCTATTGTCCATGTCCATGAATCTGTGTTCGTTTGTCGTGTTCATTTGTTGTTTTTAGGTTTATATCCCACATATAAGTGATATCATGTGGTTTTCAACTTTTTCTATCTGACTTGTTTTACTTAGCATGATTATCTCGAGGTCCATCCATGAGGATTCTTTTTTCTTGTTGCTGTTCTGATTGAGTGTTTTCTGCTACCTTATCTTCTAAATTGCTCATTCAATCTTATGCTTCATCTAATCTACTGTTATTTACTCCTAACATATTTTTAATTTCAGTTATTGTATTCTTCATTTCTGACTGGTTCTTTATTATGTTTTCTATCTCCACTTTTATATTTTCTATCTCTTTGTTAAAGTTCTCATTGAATTTCTCTACTCTTGCCCTAAGTTCATTGAGCAACCTTATAACAAGTGTTTTGATCTCTGCATCTGATACACTGTTTGTCTCCATTTTTGTTAGTTCTTTTTCTGGAGCTTTGTTTCATTCTTTCATTTGGGACATATTTCTGCGTCTTCCCATTTTGGTTGCCTACTTGTGTTTGTTTCTATGTATTAGGTAGTCCCCTGGTCTTACTAGAGTGACCTTATGTAGTAGGTCTGCTGTGGGGCCAAGTGACAGTCTTCCCTGGTCATCTGAACCTGGTGATCCAGGTATGTCCCTTGAATGGGTTGCGCGTTGCTTCCTCTTATAGTTGAGCCTTGGTCGCGGTTTGGTCATCAATGGGAAGGATTGACACTGGGGCTGATTGGTTGTGATGACTGGCCATGACCAGTGGAGGAGCTGTTGTGCAGGGGCTGAACCTGCAGAGCAGGATTCAATTTAGCAGAGCTCTGGGGCCTGTCCTATCTATCCTTTGGGTGTGTCATCCTCATATGTGACCTCAGGTGGTGTTCTGGCTCAGACCGAAGCCAGGCACTGGGCATGCATGTTGGGGCCTCCTGGGAAGGGCCCTGCTGCAGGCCAAGTTCTGCTACAGCCTATGCCCTGACCAGTCCACCTGGCATGAGCCACCAAGCAATCCACAGATGCCACCTACGCTTAGCTTGGAATTGCCTCCAGAGGCCAAACTGCAAACCTAGGCCAGCTGCCACTAGTTCTGGGCTTGAGGCTGCTTAGCGAGAGGTACGGGGCACATGGAGGCCAGGTGCTGCTTGTTTAGGGTTTGTGAATGTTGAGAGATTTTAGGAAAGTCCACAGCATGAGCCAAGACAGACCATTGTATGAAAAAGCCACTGGAAGCACCTTCGGCGGGCCGCAAGTTTTCAGGGACAGGGTCCTATAGAATCACCAGGGCAGAGTGACAAGTGTTATCTAAGTTAATGGAGTCTGAGATACGGCGCCTACCTGCGACTGCAAGTTGGGTGGGGAAGGGCTCAACAAAGAAACAGTGGCTTCTGCCAGTACTTCTGTCTGGGAGAAAGCTGCCCCTCAAGCCCTTCCCCTGAAGCCAGACAAATCAGTTCCTCCCTATATGTCCCTGGTGCCTTTCAAACTGCTGCCCCAGTGCTAGAGCTCAGAGTAAGCGAGTTCATCACCAAGTAAGTCTGCACACTGGCCCTTTAAGTGAAATGTCTGCAACTCCAGAGGCCCCTCGTCTCATTCAACCACAATTTCTGCTGGTTTTCACCACCAGAAGTTGTAGGGACTACTCTTCCCAGCTCTGGAACCCGGGGCTGGAGAGCCTGGTATGAGACCAGGATCCCTCACTCCTAAGCGGGGACCTCTGCAGCCGAGATATTTCTCCCAAGTCTCAACTGCCACAGGCATGAGTGGGACCAGCCCGTTTTACATCTCCACCCCTCCTACCAGTCTTGAAGTTACCTCTTCTGTGCGTCCATAGTTGTGAGACTTCTCTGTTCAGCTAAACTTTAGGTGATTCCCAATGATAGCTATTCTGGAGTTTAGTTGTAATTTTGATATGATTGTGAGAGGAGGCAAGCACAGAATTTACTTACTCCACTATTTTGACTGGAACTCCCTTTAATTTATTGATGGTAGCTTGTTCTGACACGTGTGAGCTAACATCTCACTGTGGTTTCAATTTGCATTTCTCTGATGATTAGTGATGTTGAGCATCTTTTCATATGTCTGTTGGCCATCTACATGTCCTCTTTGGAGAAATGTTTATTCAGGTCCTATGCTCATTTTTTAATTGATTTGTTTGTTTTTTTGGTGTTGAGTTTTATGAACTCTTTATAAATTTTAGATATTAACCCCTTTCAGAGGGATCATTGGTGAATATATTCTCTCATTCAGTAGGATGTCTTTTTGTTTTGTTTATGGTTTCCTTTGAAGTGCAAAAACTTTTTAAAGTGATGTAGTACCATTTGTTTATTTTTTCTTTTGTTCCCATTGTCTGAAGAGATATATAAAAAAAAATATTACTAAGAGCAATGTCAGAGAGTTTACTGCCTATGTTTTCTTCTAGGAGTTTTTGGTTTCAGGTCTTACATTTAAGTCTTTAATCCATTTTGAGTTTATTCTTGTATATGGTATAAGAAGGTGGCCTGTTTTCATTTTTTGCATGTATCTGTCAATTTTTGCGTGGCCTGTTTTCATTTTTTGCATGTATCTGTCCAATTTTTGCAACACCATTTATTTAATAGATTGTCTTTACCCCATTGTATATTCTTGCCTTCTTTGTCATAGATTAGATGACTATTTAGGCATGGGTTTATTTCTGGACTCTCTATTCTGTTCCATTAACCTATGTATCTGTTTTTATGCTAGTACCATGGTGGTTTGATTACTATGGCCCAGTTGTATAGTTTGATATCAGGTAGCATAATACCCCCAACTTTGTTCTTCTTTTTCAAGACCGTTGTGGCTATATAGGGCCTTTTATGGTTCCATATAAATTTTAGGATTATTGTAGTTTTGTAAAAATGCATTTGGTATGTTTATAGGGATTGTATTGAATCTGTAGATTGCTTTGAGGAGTAGGAACATTTCAGTGATGTTAATTAACTCTTCCTATCCATGAGCACAGAATATGCTTCTATTTATTTGTATCTTCTTCAATTTCTTTTTTCAATGACTTATAATTTTCTGAGTACAGGTCTTTTACCTCCTTGGTTAATTTGATTCCTAGATATTTTATTGTTTTTGACGCAATTGGAAGTAGGATTATTTTCTTAATTTCTCTTTCTGATAGTTCATTATTGGTGTACAAAAATGCATCCAATTTCTGAATATTAATTTTTTATCCTGCTACTTTATTGAATTCATTTATCAGTCCTAGCAGTATTTTTGTTGAAATCTTTAGGGTTCTCTATATATAGAATCACGTCATCTGCAAATAATAACATTTTCTTTCTTTTCAATTTGGATGCTTTTCATTTCTTTTTCTTGTCTGATTGCTGTGACTAGGACTTTCAATACTATGTTGAATAAAAGTGGTGAAAGTGAACATCCTTGTCTTATTCCTGATCTTAAGGAAAATAATTTTAGGTTTTCCCCATTGAGTATAACGTTAACTGTGTGTTTCTCATACATGGCCCTTATTATGTTGAGGTATGTTTCTTCTATTACCACTTTCTTGAGAGTTTTTATCATAAATGGATGCTGGATTTTGTCAAATGCTTTTTCTGCATCCATTGACATCATCATAATTTTTATCTTGCAATTTGTTTGTATGGTGTATCATGTTAATTGATTTCTAGATATTGCACCAACCTTGCATCCAAGGAATAAATGTCATTTGATCACAAGTGTATGACCTTTTTAATGTATTGCTAAATTCAGTTTGCTAATATTTTGTTGAGAATTTTTGTACCTATGTTCATCAGGGATATTGGCCTATAATTTTCTTTTCTTGTAATGCCTTTTCTAATTTTGGAATCAGGGTAATGCTGGCCTCATAAAATGAGATTTGGGGCCTTCCCTTCTCTTGAAATTTTTGGAATACTTTGAGAAAGATAGGTGTTAATTCTTCTTTGAATGTTTGGTAAAATTCACCTGTGAGGCTGTCTGCTCCAAGACTTTGGTTTATGTGAGTTTTTTTATTATTGATTCAATTTTACTTGTAGTGATAGGTCTGCTCAGATTATCTGTTTCTTCTTGATTCAGTATTAGAATATTATGTATTTCTAGGAATGTATCAATTTCTTCCAGGTTGTCCTATTTGTTGGCATATAATTGCTTATATTATTTTCTTATAATCCATCCTTTATATTTCTGTGGTCTCTTTCATTTCCGATATTATTTATTTGGGTCCTCTCTCCTTTATTCTTGATGAGTCTGGTTAAAGGTTTGTCAATTTCATCTAACTTTTCAAAGAACCAGCTCTTGGTTTCATTGATGTTTTGCATTTTTTAGACTCTATTTAATTTATTTCTGCTCTAATCTTTGTTATTTCCTTCCTTTTACTCAATTTGGGCTTTGTTTCTAGCTCTTTTATGTGTAAGGTTAGGTTGTTTATTTCAGTTTTTTCTTGTTTCTTGAGGTAGGCCTGTATTGCTATGAATTACCCTCTTAGGATTGCTTTCTTTGTGTCCCATAGATTTTGAGTCATTGTGTTTTCATTTTCATTGGTCTCAAGGTATCATTTAATTTCTTCCTTGATCTCATTGTTAACCCATTCATTGATTAGTAGCATGTTTTTTAGCTTTCATGTGTTTGCGTATTTTTTAGTATTTTTTTCTTATAATTGATTTCTTGTTTCATACCACCATGATTGGAGAAGACACTTGATATGATTTCAATCTTCTTAATGTATTGATAATTGTTTTGTGGCCTAATGTATTCTATCTTAGAACATATTTCATGTACACTTGAAAAGAATGTATATTCTGCTGCTTTGTGGCGAAATGCTCTAAAAATATCAATAAAATCCATTTGGTCTAGTGTGTCATTTAAGGCCACTCTTTTCTTTTCGATTTTCTGTCTAGAAGAACTGTTCATAAGTGTTAATGGTGTGTTAAAGTCTCCTACTATGACAGTAATACTGTTGATCTCTCCCTTTATGTTTGTCCATATTTGCTTTATACATTCAGGTGTTCATATGTTGGGTAGATAAATGTTTACAAGGGTTACATCCTCTTGGCAAATTGTTCCTTTTATAATTATGAAACGTCCTTCTTGCATCTTATTATAGCATTTCTTTTAAAGTCTATTTTGTCTGATATAATCATTGCTACCCCAGCTTTTTCTTCATTTCTATTTGCATGAAATATGTTTTTCAATCCTTTTACTTTCAGTCTGTGTGTGTCTTTCAATCAATCAGAAGTGGGTCTCTTGTAGACAGCATATGTATGGTATTGTTTTCTTATCCATTCAGCCACCCTATGTGCTTTGATTGGTGCACTTAATCCATTTACATTTAGAGTGATCATTGATAGGTATAAAGTTATTGCCATTTTATTATTCATATTTATGGTCTTTTTTACCCTCTTCTTCTTAAAGAAGTTCCTTTAACATTTCTTGTGATACTGGTTTGGTGGTGATAAATTCTTTTAGTTTTTTCCTGTCTGGAAAGCTCTTTATCTATTCTTCAGTTTTAAATGATAGCCTTGCTGAGTAGAGTAGTCTTGGTCGTAGGTCCTTGCTTTTTATTATTTTGAATATTTCCTGCCAGTCCCTTCGAACCTTCAAAGTTTCCATTGAGAAATCAGCTGACAGTCTTATGGGAGCTCTCTTGTAACTACCTTGCTGCTTTTCTCTTGCTGCTTTTAGGATTCTCTCTTTGTCTTTAAGCTTTGGCATTTTAATTATGATGTATCTTGGTGTGGGCTTCCTTAGGTTCATTTTATTTGGGACTCTCTGTGCTTCCTGTACTCGTGTCTCTATTTCCTTCACCAGGTTAGGGAAGTTTTCAGTCCTTATTTCTTGAAATAGGTTTTCATTTCATTGCTCTCTTTCATCTCCTTCTGGTACCTCTATGGTGTGAATGTTGGTACACTTGATGTTGTCCTAGAGGTCCCTTAAACTATCTTCATTTTTTATGCTTTTTTTCTGTTCCAATTGGGTGTTTTTTGCTATCTTGTCCAAACTGCTGATTCAACCCTCTGCTTCATATAATCTGCTGTTAATTCTTTCTGGTGCTTTCTTGGTTTCAGTAACTATATTTTCCATTTCTGACAGATTCTTTTTTATGGAGTCTATGTCCTTTTTTATACTTGATATTACTTTGTTGAAGTTCTTGCTAAGTTCATCTCTGAGAATCCTTATAACCAGTGTTTTGAACTCTGTATCTGGTAGGTTGCTTGTCTCCATTTTGTTTAATTCTTTTTCTGGAGTTTAATTCTGTTCTTTCATTTAGAACATGTTTCTTTGTCTCCTAATTTTGGCTGCCTCCCTGTGTTTGTATCTTCCAGTCTTGGCAAGATAGCCTTATATACTAGGTGCCCTGTGGAGCCCAAGGTCACAGTCTCCCTGTTCACTTGCATCTGGTGCTCCAAGAGTGTCTCTTGTATTGATTAGGTGTGCCCTCTTATTGCAGTTGAGCTTTGGTTGTTGTTGGCATGTTAGTAGGCGGGATTGACCTACAGGCTGACTAGCTGTAAGGACTGGCCACTCACAGTGTATGAGCTGCTGTGTGGGAACTGACCTCCATGGAGCGGGATTCTCCCGAGTGGGCTCTGGTGCCTGTTGAGACTACTCTTTGTATGTACCACTTGTGGGGCTAATCTGCTGGTGCTTTGCTGTGGTCTAAAGCCGGCCTCTGCATGTGTTGGTTCTGGGGCCTTTGGGACAGGCTCCTGTGCAGGCCAAATTCAGCCATTGCCTGTGGCCAGCCCTGGGCTACCAGGTCAGAGCTATAAAGCATTCTGTGGTTGATTGCTGACTGTGCTGGACCTGGAGGCATGTGGGAGAAGCCACACTATGAACCAAGGCTGGCTGCTACCAGTACCAGGCCTGGGACAGCTCAGTAAAAGGCCCAGCACACCATAAGGCCTGCCACTACATATCAGCTACTGATAGACTTGACCTCTGAAAGAGCATCTGGCAGTGTCAAGTTGGGTGAGGCAGGGTCTCAGAAAGTCATGAAAGTGAGGTGAGTGGTATTCATCAATTTAATGAAGATTCAGGTTTGGCACCAGTGCTGAGCCTTGGGCCACTCAACAAAAAGCTCTGAGCACACCAAGGCCAGCCACCAGCCACCTGGGGCACACAGACACTTAAGAGTTGTCCAAGAAAGATTGTAGCACAAACCAGGTCTGGCAGCATGCTGCCAAAGTGCCTCCAGTAGCACGCAAGCCAAGGCCAGCTGTTTGTCTTTGTCTAAATTTAAAATAGCAACAAATAAGGGTTTTTTTCAAGATGCCAGAGTAGGTAAACACTGTGCTTGCCTTCTCTCATGACCACATAAAAATTACAACTAACCTACAGAGCAAACATCAACTGAAGTCTAGCTGAACACAAGTCCTATAACTAAGGATATACGGAAGAAGCCACAAAGAGATTGGTAGGAGAGGCAGAGACATGAAACAAGCTGGTCTCACACCTACAAGTGGTGACTGAGAATCAGGACTATCTCAGCTGTGGAGGTAACCCTAGAGGAACAAGAGGTCCCAGCCCTATGCCAGGCTCCCCAGCCCGGATCACCAGTGCTTGGAAGAGAAATCCACACAACTTCTAGCTATAAAAACCAGTGGAGATTGTGGTTGAGTGAGCAGAGTGAGTCTCATGCATTTCTCTTAAAGGGCCTACAAACCAACTTACTCACTGACAGACCCACCTGCTCTGAGCTCTGTCACTGGGGCAGCAGCTCAAAAGGCACCAGGGAAATACAAGGAACTGAGTTGTCTGGGCTCATGGCAAGGGCTGGAGGGGCAGCTTTCTCCTAGACAAAAGTGCTGGCAGAGGCCATTATCCCTCATTGAAACCTCCCCACTCCCAGTGTGCAGTCACAGGTAGGTACCATATCTGAGTCTAACATATTTGAGTCTCCATCAACTTGGCTAACCCACTTTGCTGCACTGGGTGATTCCTTGAAACCCTACCGAACCAGCAACTACCAGTGGCTTTTCCATACAAACGGCCTGTCTTGGCTCATGCTGTGGACTTTCCTAAAATTTCCCAAAGGTTCACAAACCCCATACAAGCAGCATCTGGCCTCGGCATGCCCCAAACCTCTTCCTAAGCACCTCAAGCTTGTCACTAGCAGCAGCTGGCCTCAGTTCACAGCTTAGCCTCTACTAGGCATTTCTATGTCCAGTGAAGCTGGAGGACATCTGTGAATCACTTCGTGGCTCATATCTGGAGACCCAGGGCAGAACACAGGCAGTGGCTGAACTTGGCCAGTGTCCAGGCCCCTCCTAGGAAGTGCCAGGGATAGCACACCTGGTGGCCAGCTCCAGACTATGCCAAGAGCACCACTGGGTCCAAAGGGTAGACTAAGCATGCACCAGAGCCCTGCTAAAGTGAATCTTCTGTAGGGTCAGACCCTGCACAACAGCTCCTCCACTGTAGTCACCAGCCAATCCTCATAATCAATCAGCCTGAGGGTCAATCCCTCCCACAGATGTGCAAACAACACCAAGGCTCAACTACAACAGGAAGGCACATACAACCCACACAAGGGACACACCTGGAGCACCTGGCTCAGGTGACCAGGGAGATTGCCCTACTGGTCACCTACTGCATAAGACACCTACTACATAAGGCCACTCTACTAATACTGGGGGACATAGTAGCCTACCTAATACATAGAAACAAACATAGGGAGGCAGCCAAAATGGGGAAACAAAGAACTATGTCCTACATGAAAGAACATAACAAAGCACCAGAAAGAAAACTAAACAAAATAGAAACAAGCAACCTATCAGATGCAGAGTTCAAAACACTGGTTATAGGAATGCTCAATGGTCTAAATAAAAACTTCAACAAAGAGAAGGTAAACATAATGAAGATTAAAACCATAAAAAAGAACCAGTCAGAAATAAAGAATGCAATCACTGAAATAAAGACCACATTAGAGGGAATTAACAGTAACATTAGGTGAAGAAGAGAATCGAATCAGAGATTTGGAAGATGAGGTAGTAGAAATCACCCAATTAGAACAGCAACAAAAAAAAGAATCCAAAAAAATGAGGATAGTTTAAGGGGTCTCTGGGACATTAGGCATACAAACATTTGCATCTTAGGGATACCAGAAGGAGAAGAGAGAGAATAAGGAACTGGAAACCTATTTGAAGAAATAATAGTGGAAAGCTTCCCTAACCAGGTGAAGGAAATAGACATACAAGTCCAGGAAGCATAGGGAGCCCCAAGCAAGATGGATCCAAAGAGGCTCACGCCAAGACACATCATAATTAAAATGCCAAAGCTTAAAGATAAAGAGAGAATCTTAAAAGCAGCAAGAGAAAAGCAGTTAGTTACCTACAAGGGACCTCACATAAGACTGTCAGCTGATTTCTCAGCAGCAACTTTGCAGGCCAGGAGAGACTGGCATGAAATATTCAAAGTGATGAAAAGCAAAGACCTACTACCCAGCAAAGCCATCATTTACAATTGAGGGACAGATAAAGAGCAACCCAGACAACAAAAAGCTAAAGAAGTTTATCACTACCAAGCCAGTATTACAGGAAGTGATAGAGGAACTTCTTTAAGAAGAAAAAGGAAAAAGAAAAAAAAAATAAAAATATGAATAATAAAATGGCAATAAATACATATCTATCAACGATTAGTTTAAATGTAAATGAGTTAAATGATCCAATCAAAAAACATGGGGTGGCTGAATGGATAAGAAAACAAGAACCTTATGTATGCTGCCTAAAAGATACTCATTTAAGATTAAAAGACACAGAGACCAAAAGTAAAGGGATATAAAAAGATGTTTTATGGAAATGGAAACAAACAAATAAACAAAGCTGTGATAATAATACTTATACCAGACTGAATAGACTTTAAAGCAAAGACTACAACTAGAGACAATGAAGGACCCAGTAGTCTCACTTCCGGGTATTTATTAAAAGAAACCCAAAGCACTACTTGAGAGGACTTGTGAATCCATATAGTCATTGCAGCATTATTTACAATAGCCAAGATACGGAGGCATTCTTGATGTTCACCAATGGATGAATGGGTAAAAAAGAGGTGGTACATATATACAATGGAGTGTTATTCAATTATATAAAGAATGAAATATTGCCATCTGTGTCAATATGGATGGACCTAGAGGTTATTGTGCTGAGTGCAGTAAGTTAGACAGAGAAATACAAATATAACATGATTTTACTTATATGAGGAATCCAGAGAACAGGATAAACAAACAAAACAGAAACAAGCTCATAGATACAGAGAGCATTTTAATGGTTGCTGGATTCAGTGGGTGAGGAGATGAGCAAAGGGGGAAGAGATATAAGAGGTAAAAATTGATGTTAATAGTCATGGGGCTATAGAATATAGTATGGGGAATATAGACAGTAGTATTGTAATAACACTATATGGTGTCAGATGGGCAATGGATTTATTGGGGAAATTAATTTGTAAATTATATAAATGCTTAATCACTGTGTTGTACACTTGAAACTAATATAATATTGTATGTTAACTATAATTGAAAAAAATAAAAATATAAAAATTTTAGAGAAAGAAAGAAGACTAGGTAAAAGCAGGGTTCATCTCCTCCCAGGTCCACATTGAAATTACAAACAAATTATAAAATAATCAATGTGGAGAATCACCTGAAGTCCAGCTGATCATAACACCTACATCTAATAATATAAAGGAGCTACATCAAAGCCAATCCAGCATAGGCAAAAATCATAGGCAGATCGCTTTGTAGTTCTCACCGGGTAGCCCTGAGCAATCAAAAGCAGCGGATGACCTTGGCCTATGGGAGAACCCTTCCCAAGGGGCTACAAAACCAACACATCTGAAGGATGGCACCAGACCACAATGGAGGAACTCCTGACTAGTCCCTTTAGCGATACACACATAGGGTGGTTGCAACAAGTACACAAGCCCGCTAGGGCAAATCCCGCTCAGTGGGGCCAGCCCCGACACAGCAACTCTTACCCTGTGAGTGCAGCCAGTTCCCACAAGCAATCAGCCTGAGCATTAATCCCATCCACTGATATGCTAACAACAATAAAACCTTGGCGACAACAGAAGATCACACACAATGCATATAAAGATCACATCCAGAACCCCCAGTATAAGGGATCAAGGATTGTGCACCACTGGGCCACATAGGACACCTTCCACATTATGCCATCTGGCCAAGGCTGAGAAATGAAACAAATGTTCCTGACACATAGAAACGAACATAGAGAGGCTAATAAAATGAGAAAACAAAGAAACATGCCACACATGGAACAACAGGAGAAAACTCCAGAAAATAAGCTAAATGAAATGGAGGCAACCTACCAGAGGCAGAGTTCGAAATAATGGTTATAAGGATGCTCAATGAACTTATGGGGAGAATGGATGAGCACAGTGAGAATCCTAACAGCGTAAAAAAGAACATAGAAACCATAAAAAAGAACAAGACAGAAATGAGGAATACAATAACTGAAATGAAGAATACACTAGAAGGATTCAACAGTAGATTGGATGAAGCAGAAGATCAAATCAGCGATTTGGAAGACAAAGTAGTATAATATACTGAATTAGAACAACAAAAAAGAAAAAAAAATAAATGAGGATAGTTTAAGAGACCTCTGGGACAACATAAAGCATAAAAATATCTGGATCACGGGAGTACCTGAAGGAGAAGAGAGAGAGCAAGGGATTGAGAATCTATTTGAAGAAATAATGACAGAAAACTTCCCTAACCTGGCAAAGGAATTAGATATACAAGTCCAGGAAGCACAAAGAGTCCCAAACAAGGGAAATTCAAACAGACCTACACCAAAACACATCATAACAAAAATGCCAAAGGTCAAAGACAAAGAGAGCAAGATAAAGAAAGCTAGTTACTTACAAAGGTACTCCCATAAGAATGTCTGCTGACTTTTCAATGGAAACTTTACAGACCAGAAGGGAATGGAAATAAATACTTGAAGTTATGAAAAACAAGAATCTACAACCACAAATACTCTACCCAGCAAGGCTTTCGATTAAAATGGAAGGTGAGATAAAGAGCTTCTCGGTCAGAAAATAGCTTAAGGAATTCATCAC
>NW_006441063.1:2114725-2133289 GCF_000325575.1 Pteropus alecto | reverse complement strand
GTAATCATAGTGCAAGCCATAGTGATTACCAGCAGTATGAGGTGAAAGCCTCATGTAAGCTGATCTCTGGTATTCTATTGAGATCCTGAGCTGGACAGGCTCACCTACAACAATATTGGACTTCTAATACTCATACTCACGGAACAGACAAGGAAGCAACTGCATAGAGAAAACAAATGCCATGTTTCCTTCATTTCTTTGAAACCAGAATCCTAGAGTCCACAGACCATTCATGCTCACCGAAGACTTCATTAGTTTAATAGTTTCTGATGACTTTACATCATGCACCCTCTGGTTTGTACCATCTGGTTGGCTCTGGTATATACAATAAAAGCTATGATCATAAAACGTCAGTTCAGGGATGAACCTGTCACAATGGAGTACAAAGGATTACTGTCTACTTTTCCCATTTTATCCCATCAATTCCAGGTCAGAGTTCTTGCTCCCTGGATCATAACTCCACACTCCCTTCACCCAACCAATCCTTTATTAAGAAAAGAAAAATTCCTGGGCCCTCATTTAGGACTGTAGATGCAGAAGTTGTACAGACCTGGGTTGAATCCTGACCAGGGCCAAGGTGAGGTAAACAAGGAACTTGGGTACAAAATTTAAAGACTGGTACTTGACTGACCTTGAGAGTGAGGGTCTCTTTTCATTTTATGCCTTATGTGCTTCATTTGCCTCACCCTCATCCAGACCCTGATCCTGACTGTTACTAGTTGTATATCTTGGACAAGTTGCTTAAGTTATCTAATCCACTGTTTCTCCATCTGGAAAATAGAAATAATATTACTGCCTACTTCAAAGGTACTAATTGTATAAAGTGGTAGCATCGCTGGATTTATAGCAAATGCTCAATAAAGTATAACTTGTTATAATTAAACCTGAACCAGTTTGATTTTTGGTAATAGTGTGATTGTTGGAAACTTGATGACTCTGAGCAAAAGTTACTGAAACCCATCTCTCTTCCCTCTCTTACCCCACCAATGCTGCTCCACCTAGTCACATGGCCATCCCATCTAGTCATATGATGATCTCTTTCTTTGTCATTCCCTGGACAACCCAGTTTGAGGCTCAATAATAATCTTGACCTTGGATGACTTTGAGTATAATGGACACGGTGCAGCCCACCTTCGCAACTCAGAATCTCACCTCTAACACTCTCAAGGTCAGTCTCAAAGTCTGCTTGGAGCAGCTGTTCTACCAGCCTCGGGTGGGGGATGAGTCAGAAAAATCAATAAGATGACCCCCAAGGTCCTATTCACCTGAAAAGACAGAAGGAGATTTACAGAGACAGATGGATGAAATAACTCAGAGCTTTGAAGACATATTCCAGAATAGACTAGGGTTTTCACCCCAGACAGAGTAAAAGACTAAGCCCCCTGATCCTCTTCAAAAGTGGAGTCTCATTCATTTCCTTAGTAGAGGAGATGACAGTAATGTTTACACAATCTTGGAGCTATCTCTCTATCCTCTCCTCTCCTCTCCTCTCCTATCATGTTTTCATGGAATTTATGTGGTATCAACAAAATGAACAATATGAGCTAGAATATTTTTCGCTTTTAAATATGAAGAATTTGAAACCTACAAAAATAGATATAATTATATAATAAACCCTCATTTACCCATCACACAACTCCAACAATTATTAATTTATGATCAATCTTCTTTCAGACCCTCATCTACTTCTCCTATTCTTATATTATTTTAAAAGCAAACCCCAGACATTGTATCATTTCATCCATAAATATTTCAGTGCACATCACTAAAGATACTCTCTGTTTAACATAGCCATAATTGTATTACTGCATGCCAAAATTAACAAAAATTTCTTAACACCATCAAATATACAGTGTTCAGATTTCCAATAGTCTCAAAAATGCCATAAAATAATGATGACACATATTTTGTTTTGAATCCAGATCCAAATAGGCTTGGGACTTTTAATTCATCTTTACTGTTATTTTTTTCTCCTCTCATGGCCACCTCTATGGGGATGATTACATCATATGTCTAAAATTCCTGCCCCAAATATACACGTTTCACTTTGCTGACACCACATAAATTCCATGAATGCAAGATGGAGGAATCGGGAGGGACTTAGCATTCACTTCTAATTGTAGCCCATCAGACTGCTATGTACTAGGGCTCAAACTGCCGACATACCATAAATTCACAAGATTCTCAGCAGGGGATGGGGGGCTGGGACCCTTTTGATTGCAACCTCTCAGAGAACATTGTGTTCTCGGGTTCTCTCCCCTTTGCTAATTCAGCATCCATTCTGCCAGCACAGGGAGGGCTAGGGGACAGATTTGTTTTCAGAATGGACTCCCTCTCCTTCCAAAGTAGTTTCATGGCTCCATCAACCCCCACAAAGTTCTTGACCTCCCCTAGACATCCATGCTCAACCGTCCCAATCATTAGCTGTTCACGCACATGGTTGACTGTTTCGTGACAGTCAGCCAAGGCCACAGAAGATGCCATGAGTACTCAGGCAACCATCTTGATAGGAATGTGTTGAGGGAGGGCTGGCAGAAGGAGTTGGGGTGTCTCTGGTGCTGCAGCACCTCCAAGGATATACTGTGACTATAGAAAAGACTTCCTCCCACCTGTCTTCCCACACCCAAACCCAGTCGCTGCCACACCTGAGCTTTATGTGAAAGCATTTCGGGCAACTGGCCCCTTTCTAGACACTGGAGCCCCTCAGAACTGTACAAGCCAGCCAAAGCCTTGCTTCTCAAAGTGTGGTCCATGGACCAGCAGCACTGGTTGTTTGTTGAAAATGCAGAATCTCAGGCCCCACCCCAAGCCAACTGAATTAGAAACTACATGTTAACAAGATCCCCAGGGGATTCATGTGCATGTTATTTTGAGAAGCATAAGAGCAAAAACAAGTTTCTGAGGAAGGAATGACAAGTCTGGGAGCTTGAGAGCTAGGACCATTTTCCTACAAGTCCATGCATTACACAAAGCTTCTCGTGAGGGCCTCTGCTTCTTACAAATGTGAAGGTGGAGCCCAGGAGAATTGGCAACCTTGTAATCAGGACTAATCGGTCTCAAAATGGAAAATGAGGTTCTTCTCTGCCTGTGCCCAAGGGCACAGTCCCAGGAGCCCTCTCCTAATTCCCACCAGTGCCCTCAGAGATCTCTTTTCAGGGAGAACTTGTTTTTAAATGAGAGTCAATGGACCAGGTCGCGAAGCTGTCAGACGCAGAAATTTCTGGTGCTCATGACTGTTGTAATTAAAATCATCCAAGTTGACTAAATTGGCCGAAAAGGAACCAGGCCCACATGATTGCCATTCAAAGGGGAGCAAAATAGCTCCTAATTTGTTAATTAAAAATATGAATGCATTCCACACAGAATGGCTGTGTGTTAAATTCTATTCAGATACCATTAGAAAACAAATAAGCTCCGGGCCTTGATTAGAGGGACTTGGTTCTCCCAAATCTGTGTGGATTTGGTTGGGCTCTTTTCAGAGAACAAATTCAGAGCTTGCAAAGACCTTGCAGAGAAGTCAAATTCCTGGGGAGTCTTCTCTAGTAAATCAATTTGGTAATTAGAAAACCATGCCAGCAGATTAGATTTGCTCTCTATTTCTTCATCATACTGATGAGGCTGGTTCAAAGAATATATATTTCCAGGGAAATGGTTGAGACAGTCTCTGCCTGTTCCAAAATTCATCCACTATGGAAACTGATGGCTTGAAGGCAGGAGGGAAGGAAGAAACAGGCAAAAGAAAGCTGAGTTATGGAGGAGGATAGGGGTAGAGGCCACACCTGATTCCTGCTCAACCTGCCCCTCTCTGCCACCGGTTTTGAATTCCTGGCTCTGCCACTAAGCAGCCATGGGTCAGCCTGGTGAGCCTCAGTTTTTCTCCAAGAATAAAAGGGGGGTTGCATCCTCTCCGAGGGCCCTGCCAACACTAATGTACTGCCATTCCTCAGGCCTTGAGTGTCCCCAAGGCTGCCTATCTTAAGCTCTCCACCATCAACATAGTCTGGATTCTCAAGTGAGCTCACTGGGGCCCAATGCTCTGAAGCCGGTTCAGATTGCTTATAGCCTAAGGCTGGATTTGAAAGGCTCTCTCTAGAGGAGCTGGGTTAATTTCCTCTGCCTCCATGGGATTTGTGCTTTACTGGGGCCCAAGGTTTTCTCCAGTAAACTGCATAGCCTTATGGCACTTTCTCCTTTCTGTCACCCGCCCTGCCTCTTTCCCCTCCTTCTCCAGTGGATAGATTCTGCTTCTCATGATGCCCACCTCCTAGCTTATATACATGTGTCTTGGGGACATGAGGGCCATGTTTGAGACCCAGCCCACCATGAAAATCTGGGCTGACCAAAGGCCACATGGCCTGGCACAATGGACTACATGCTGTGTTCGTGCTTTTAGCCCACTACAAGCATTTATAATGATGCAGTTCACCAAGTTCTCACAAGTGAAAAACTGCACAGGGCCTTTGATCTCACTCCCCACCCCTGGACAGGGGCCAGTAACGCCCTCTCAGGGGGGATGCAGCCTACCCAGGGCATCGCCTGCCTCTGAAGGCCACCCGAGCAGCAGGTCGGCGTTTTCAGCAGGTCAGCGTCTGTGGGGAGCATTTTTCTAAAACAGCAGCAGCTCAGGGTTGTGTCTGGATGTATTTATTTTATAGACTCGCCGGTGTTCTTTCAAGGTATGGAAGCTGTGGCTTTGCCTTTATTAGAATGAATCATTTTAACACCATTTAAAATGAGTCTCTAGAAATGTGCTGCCTATATGTCTGCTTTTATTCACCAAGAGAGAAGCTAGGGAACATAGAGGTCAAGGGCATACACTTGAAGTCAGGTCGACTGGGTTGAAACTGTAGCTCTACCACTTACTGTGACCCTAGGCAAGTACTTAATATGGCAGATGCTGCCAGTTCCCTTGCTTGCATGCACTTGGCACTCACAATTCCCATGCGAGCTGGCAGCTCCTTACTGCAAGAACCTGCAAGAAGCCTGAGAGTTTTCTCTGGCTACAGGAGCAAATACTACTTTCCACAGGGCAGAACAAAGGTGCCAAGAAATTCAATACTCCCCAGAGCAGTCTTCAGCCAATGAGATCAGGAGTTAGAAGACAATTCCCTTAGTTCACTTGTCCTTGTGTGGGACAACTCTGAGGTGAGTTCTACAGTCTCCCAGAGTTCCCCAGGGGGATTGGGTCCCAGTTGCTCACAGCTGTCACCTTCTTATTACTGCTTTCACTCCCCACCTCCACTTCTTTCTGATGACTTCTGCAATCATCACTTTTCATTTACCACTTGCATTCAAATCTCTGCTCAGGGTCTGATTCTGGAGGAGACCCAACCTAAATCACTTAACTTTTGAGTTTAGCTACCTGTGAAATTTGGGTAATAACAGCACCTTCCTCATAGGAATCACACTGAGGACTGAATGAGATGAGGCATGTAAAGCACTTAGCACCATGCTCGGCACATAGCAAGCACTCTGTAAGTTTGAGAAATTAATATTATCAGATAATAGACTTAATAATCTAAAGACTTCTCCTTTCCGTTCTTAGAGTCTTCCCCTCACAGTCCTCACAAATTCATGGGATCTTGTTCTTCTATTCATTTATACCTCACACACACACCCTCCCCCCCACAAAAAAAAACACAAAAACAAATCTTTAGGTTACTTAGAAAACATTATAGTGTCCAGCCCATTCTATTGGCTTGGCACTTATTTTGAGGGGCCATTTTATGAGTCCAAATAATGAGATAGAAGGTTCTCTGGATGCTACCTACTTTCCCTATAGCTCCCTAGCACCCCTAAGCCTGCACCTCTGGGTATGGGTACATGAAGACCACCACCTCTTATTTCTTCACTAGAAGAATGGAGAACTGCTATTTGCTGAAACTGTGAGAAAGCCAAGTTCTGCCTCTTAATGGTTCTGTGTCACACATCTCCCCAGAAGCCAGAAGAGTCCTGGACATCAGGGAAATAGAATCCCTGAAGGGTCATGCTAAGTTCTGTGGAACCTCAGCAGAGTTCTAGAACTTGACTTCCTCCTCATCAAACTAAACAAAACAAGCCAGCTTTAGTGTGTACACAACACACACACATGCAGAGCTCTATTTCTCCTGACCATTGGTCACCAACCCCAGCAGAGCTCTTGCTCACACAGTTTGGAGGGTGTTCAGTTATCTATTACTGCATAACAAACCATCACAAAACTTAGTGGCTTAAAACATCCACAATTGATTGTTTCTCTCAGGACTCTGTGGGCAGACCGGAAAGATCTTCTGTCACTCCAGGTCACTCATGCGCTGCAAATATCTGGAGGCTCAAATAGAGCTGGAATGTCCAAGATAGCTTCATTTATAGTCATATTAGTTGTCACTGGCTGTTAGCAGTGTTACCATGGTTCTCTTCCACATGGCCTATCCACATACTAGGTTGGGATTCCTCACAGGATGATTACTGGGTACCAACTGGAAGCATTCCAAGAGGACAAGCTCCAATATGGAAGTGCTCATTAAGCCTAGGCTTGTATGATGCTTGCTCATGTCCCTCTGGCCAAAGTAAGTCATGTGGATAAGCTTGCAGAATCAATGTAGCAAAGGACTACACAAGAACATGAATACTCAGATCTGTGTTCATTGGGGGTCACCAATGTAACAAGTTACCTCAGAGGTCTCCCCTTTGTAAAACCTCTTTAATCAATCACATACACAGCATCAATCTCCCAGGATATATAATCAAAGCAACCAGGGGTGTCCCATCATCATCTCATCATCATCAACCCTGATGAGGTTGACTCACTCACCCACACACATTAGGTGAAAAAGCCACTGAGTTACTGGATCCATTGGGATTCTTTTGGTTGAAAATCACAAAAACTTAATTCAAACTATAAAACAGTGAATTTATTGGTTCGTGAAACTAAAAGTCCAGGCAGTTAGTTTCAGGCATGCCTGGCTCTAGGCATTCAAAGGACATCATTAGTATTTGTTCTCTCTATAAATTCCCATTTATTTGTTCTGCCCTTCTCTGTGTTGACTTCATTGTCAGGAAAGTTTCTCTGGAGTTGTGGTAAAGATGCCCCATTGGCAAGTCCAGGCTTGTATCCTACTACCTTAGAAATTCCAGCAGAAAGAGAGTTTCACTTTTCAAATATTTACAACCCATGTCCCAGAATTAGGTCTCATTGGCCAGGCTTGTGTCACATATCTATCTCTGTGTGCTAGTGGTCAGCCTCAGCAGATGGGTCAAACCCGAGTTGTGTGCTCAGCCCTCAAGTTAAGGGTACAGGCATCTACCCCACCAAAACTCCATGCCCTGAAATGGCAGAAAGCTATTGTATGGATCACAATTTTCCAGAGAAACAGAACCAATAAGATGTGTATGTATATATACAGAGAGATTTATTTTAAGGAATTGGCTCATGCAATTATGGAGGCTGGCAAGTCCAAAATATACAGGGTGGGCTGGCAGGCTGGAGACCCAGAGAAGAGCTAATGTTGCAGTTCCAGTCCAAAGGCCATATACTGGAGAATTCCTTCTTGCTCAGGGAAGGTCCATTTTTTTGTTCTATTCAGGCTTTAACTGACTGGATGAGGCCCACCCACACTGTAGAGAACAATCTGCTCTACTCAAAGTCCACAAATTTAAATGTTAATGTCATCCAAAAACATCCTCACAGAAACATCCAGTATAATGTTTGACCACAAATCTGGGCACCATGGTCCAGCCAAGTTAATACCTACAATTAACCATCACTGATAGTTTCTCAAATGACAATCGAGATGCTATTACCAGATAAAGGGGTGGCAAAAACACAAACATCCGCTAGAGTTATAAAATAAATAATGGGGCTCAATAAATCCAACTTCTAGGTGCCTAGGGAACAATTACCCAGGTCTCCCCTCAGTTTCCCCTCTAAGTGCTCATTTCTGCTGCTGTTTTTGACCATTTCAGTGCTCAAAAATAGTCTTCTTACACGGGAAGATATAAGGCAAAGCTCAAGTCAGTAAATCTTCCTATTTGCTATTAACCCTGATTCAAAGTTCTATAAAGACAAAGATAAACAACTGTTTAATATAAATGGTAAATAATTGTTTTGGTATAATAATAATAATAATAATAATAATAATAATATTGTCATCATCTGGTAACTCTGGTAACTCTGCATATCTTATCTAGTCATTTTAGTGGCCATCAGTTATCAAAAATTAGTTATTTCCAGGATGATACTTGCCTTATTTCTAACAATGGTGAAGAACAGAATGTAGTCATATGTCACTTAACGATGGGGATATTTTCTGAGAAATGCAGTTAGGCGATTTTGTCATTGTTCAAACATCACCAGAGTGCACTTACACAAATCTCGGTGCTCTAGTCTACTACAAACCTAGGCTGTATGGTATAACCTATTGTTCCTAAGTTACAAACCTGTACAGCATTTTACTGTACTGAATACTGTAAGAAACTGTAACACAATGGTATTTGTATACCTGAACATATTTAAACATAGAAAAAGTACATTAAAGATATGGTCTAAAAGATAAAAATGGCACTCCTGTATAGGACACTCAGCGTGAATGGAACTTGCAGGACTGGAAGTAGCTCTGGGTGAGTCCATGAGTGAGTGGTAAGTGAATGTGAAGGCCTGGGATTTTACTATACATCACTGCAGACTTTATAAACACTGTAAATGTAGACTACACTAAATTTATAAAACAACACAAGGTTAAATCAAGCACAAGAGGAAATGATGTAATTATGAGGCACAGTAAACATGAGATATAAGAGGCTGCTGCTGGTATAACACAGCATACTGTTTTACAGCAAACTTTTTTTAATATAAGTAGAAAGAATACACTCTAAAATAATGATGAAAAGTTTAATATAGTAAATACATAAACCAGTAACATAGTAATTTATTATCATTATCAAGTATTATGTTCATAATTGTATGTGCTATATATTCTTACATGACTGGCAGTGCAATAGGTTTGTCTATACCAGCATCACATGAGTAATGCATTGTGCTATGATGTTACAATGCTTCGATGTCAGTTAGTGATAGGAATTTTTTAGCTCCATTATAATGCCAAGGGACCACTGTTGTATATGTGGTTCATCATTGACCAAAACATCATTATACAGCACATGACTATATTCATATAAAATGATGATTGCTAAGAAGTGGGGGAAATTTCCTTCTGACAGCAGGAAACCTGTTGCCACACATTCTATGAACTGTCATCACAAATGCTAAGCAGGACTGTAGCACATTTGTCCCTAGCAGGCAATCCCAGGAATCTGAGGACATTGCAGCTTTCTTCAGAGGACACTGGACCAATAGCTCCTTGAAGCAGGACAGGAGAGGAGAAAAAGAAGTAAAGAGGATACGAATTCATTACAAGGTCATCAAAAAGTGAGAGGCTCAAGACACTGTGAGCAAAAGAGAGCTAAGATGTCAGCTCTACAGGGAATTCTGAAACTGGAATGGCCCTTCAGAGTTGTCCCACACTGAGCTGAAATGGCCAAGCCTTTACATTGTCACATTGATTAGTCATTAGATGTGAGCTGCTCCAGGAAGACATATGACCTAGGGTCCTTACCACTGAGGCCAATTCCTTAAGATGCAGAAGACTTAATACCAATTTCAGCAGCTGGGGTCAACCAGTCCTTAGCTAAAAGGGACCTGAGAGGAGCATCACAATGCTCACCCCAAGTGTTGTCATTCACTCCAATCTTTACAAAAGATATTATATATGTAATGAAAACAGTGCTTGTTATTACATCTTATATGCCACAAATTTCTCCTGTAACACCTTAACCTTCATTGTAGCAGAATGTCCTGTCAGAGATTAAACTTGTGTTTTCACCTCTACTGTATTTAGATAAATATTAGGGAAACTTGTAGGCTCCCTTGGGGAGTATGAGTCACCACTGAGGCAAGACATCTCACCAATCTGGGTAGAATCGGCCTTTGTATTTAAGGATAAAAAAGGGGGAGCAGCCAAGGTGGGCCTCCCTGAAGCCAGTGTATTAAAGAGATTTGAAGATTTGTGCCCTTTTAGATAATCAAGCTCAATTGTCTGAAAAAGAGGGTAAGATCAGCCCTTTGTAGTTGGAGGCCATAAAGGAGACGTTTCTGGTCCCTAGGGAGTAATCAGGGGCAGGGGAATGGTCAGAGAGGAGACTTCAGGCCCCTAGCTTGTCTCAGGGTTGGTTTGTGGACCAAGAGGTTGAGAGGCCTGTTGATGTGGGAATCAGGTATCATGAGACTGCCCAGAACAGTGACTGCATCCTCCCTTAACATGCAAGAAACTGAAAGCCTGACCACTAACACAGCTGGATCCTATTCATTTCTGTGCATTGGAAAAAAGCCTGATGAATTCCTTAATCTTCCAGTTGCTCTTGAAGTCACAGGCCTACTTCTCCTCAGTCTTGGTGTCTGACCCTCTATCCCATCCATCCCACCCCTCCCTGGCTCCAGTAAAAGGTCTGACTTTCTGGTTTTAGAGGGATTTGGGATAGATTACCTGCCCCCGCAAAACGACTCTTCTGTTTTTCTGCCCAGTTTTACCCACAATCTTTAAACAGGAGATGAGTCTTTTGTTCCACAATAGGGAGATGAATTTTGAATTGCAAATATTCCAAGGAAGATAATTCCTTTGTCTGAATCCACACTAAGGTGTAAAGGACAGTGAAAAGAAGTGTCTCAAGAAAAAAGAAGAGGACACTGATGGTGGGGGAGGGGTGGTAGTAATAAGGCAGAAGGAGCACTAAAACAAGAAGCTGTGTATGAAGGACTTCATAATTTTGCTTAGGCCCATTCCTAATGACTACATATAGGCTGCTGCAACTTTGTTGGCCTAGATTTGAGGTTCTCAACCCTGGCCATACCCTAGAATCCCCTGGGGAGCTTTGAAAAAATACCGATGCCTGATTCCACCCAAGGCCAATTAAATCAGAACCTCTGGAGGTTATGCCTAAAATAGGAACATTTTTTTAACTCATCAATCATTCTGAAGGACGATCAGTGTTAGTATATAGTCAGCTATCACTACAATACTTTTAGGAAACAAACATTCAAAGAAATGAGCAAAATGAATGCATATTACCAAGTAAAGGAAGCCAATATGAAAAAGTTACATACTGTATGACTACACTTATATGACATTCTGGAAAAAGTAACTATATGTAGACAATAAAAAGAGCAGTTGTTGCCATGGTTGGGGAGAGGGTGGGGTGAATAGGCAGAGCACTGAGGATTTTTAGGGCAGTGAAGATACTCTGTATAATACTATAACGACAAATACATGCCATGGTCCAAACCCCTAGAATGTACATCAAGAGTGAAGCCTGATGGAAACCATGGACTCTGGGTGATAATGGCATGTCAATGTAGATTCATCGATTGTAACAAATGTACTACTCTAGTAAGGGATGTTGATAATGGGGGAGGCTGTGGGTGTGTGGGGTAGACGTTATATGGAAAATCTCTGTACTTTCCTTTCAAGTTTGCTGTGAACCTAAACTGTTTTAAAAAATAAAACCTATTAATAGCAACAAAAAAAAAAGTCAAATCAAAATCCAGATATGCAGAGAACATTCATGTTCATGTATGCAACTGAGAGTTACGAAAGGTGCCTGGAGTTGACTCAGGGGCCTGGGGCAAGGACATAAGCCAGCATGTCCTAGACCGCTGTGGCCTGGAAGGCCAGTGTGGGTCCTCCTTCCCTGACCTGGACGCCTTGATCTAAAGCAGCGGATTCTGTGAAGATATCTCAAATGGACTCTATGAAGCACCTCCCAGATCCTCCCTTCCTATATGAGGCTTGCATTTCCCCAGCTACCAGGTGTCAGCTACTGAAGACCCTCAGCCAGGTGGCCTCTTGGAATTACCCAGGTCAACAGAGTTGGTTTCACCCAAAGCCATGTTGCCTCCCTATGGACAGCTGGTTACCAATGACCAATCAAGGCTGGAATATAAAGGCCCTGCCTCCATGCTTCAATTTTGAGACAACTTTGCAGGGCTATGCTGGTCCCGGAGCTTCCCATGTGACCAACTGAGCCTCTGACGCAATCACATCCTACTTCATCTTCTCCTCTGCCTAGTCTTGCTTCCTGTACTACCCAGGAGCACTTCTTCATATGCCTACTGCACGCAAATCTCCAACAAGAGCCTGTTGCATGGGGAACTGACTCAGACAACTCCCCCTAGGGAGGAATAGTCACCAGATTCCCCAGAGATCAGACAAAAGGTGCCTTTACCTACATCACAGAACTCAGAAGCCCTAAGGCCATCCCTTGGCCACAGACCACATGTCACTGGTCTGTGTGGTACAGCAGTATACTGTGACATCAGACACTAGGCTCATTCAGAAAAAGCAGAGTCTTCTTCAATAAGAAAGATTCCAGCTGCAGCTGAAGGTAGAGCCCCCAGGACAGCCCCGCCCTGCTGTTTGTGCTATGAGTGTGCATGTGCATGTGTATTTGTGTGGTTGCAGTGAATAAATGTTTAAATCGGTGTATCGGTTATAATTAGAGTGGCTCTCCTTTCTTCATCGTGGAACAATTCCTTCATGCGTAATGTCTGGAATGTCATTTTCCACTGTGGAATCCTTATTCTTTAAGGCCTAGTGCCAAAGTTGGCTTCATGATGCTCTTCCCCAACTCATACCTCCCCATCTCCCATTGGGATCTCTCTGTCTCTGTCTCTCTCTGTCTCTCTCTGTCTGTCTCTCTCTTTTTAATCTTCAGGAAGGAGGAGAACCCGATCGGATCTGGTGTTCCTTGACATTGATCACATGTCATCACTAGTTTGCTAGTCCTCGGGTAAAGATTAGACTGCTGAGTTACTTCCAGATGCATCTCTCTCTCTCTCTCTCTCTCTCTCTCTCTCTCTCTCTCTCTCTCTCTCTCTCTCTCCTGTGACACTCGGCACTTGACACTCAGCCTTGAGTCTTAACTCACCATCCTTAGCATTTACTTCTCCATCTCGATCTCCTAGATGTCAGGGGCCAGTATCCCACTCATCTGCTCAGTGCTGGTTACACAGGGGTGATAAAAGCAAGATGAATTCATGAAAAACAATGCCAAGAAAGAAGCAATTTATTCTGGTCACACCACCAGAGAAAGCACCTTAACCCAGTCTCAGGGGTTCCTGCACCATAGAACATTCCTGGAGCTATAAAATTCCTAGCATTCAGAAAGAAAACAGACCTATGTGCACCTCTCCTCCCTGACACCCCACACATGGTTAGCAATCCTCCAGGCAAGGTATCTGACTTCCCTAGCAACTGGAAAAAGGCTGGAGCACAGCTGCCCCCTACCCCAGCATGGAGAAGAAGCACCTAGACCTCCCTTTCCACCCCTTCACCCTTCTTGGTATAGAGCCTGCTTGCATGGCTAGCCTCAGAGTGTCCAGGGCTCAGCTACCTTGGACAGACGTAGCAGTGTGTTATTTAAACTGATCAACTTATCAACGCACAGTTTGATACATGTTTGGGGCAGGTGTTCACCCAGGGGAAAAGTCATGGATTTTCTCTTGAAATAAATTTAAGCAGAAAGGCATACCTTGCTGAAAGCACCTTCCTTCCCCCTCCTACACCGCAGCACCCTTCCCACTCACCCTATCCTCCGGGAGGGTCTCGATAGGTGGGGGGATGAGGCAGGGTTAGATACTTCCTAATCCCCTCTCTAAAACCACAGCTGAGGCAGCCAAATAGGCCTGTACTTTTGAAGGGTCTTTCAGACAGCAGCATGTGTTTGGGGAATCTTATTTTTTAAATGCCGTCTGCAGTTACTACCCCCATAGAGTGAAAGAGCATGGACTCCTAGCCTAGACTCAGTGTGCACAGGGCTAGGGAAACCCCACAGGAAGACAGGCTCCTGCTAGAGAAATATTCCTCCTGTACAAAGCTCTGCAGTGAAGTCCAAGCAGGGGCTCAGGCCTCATCCTTCTGGGACCTGCATTCCCCAAGGGAGAAATAATTGGCCTGTCTATAGAGCATCAGGATTCAAATAAAGCTTAAAAACACATGCAGCCCCGTGAATTCTATAAATGTGGAATTATAAATGATGGCCCACCACCACGTACACACACGTGCATGCACAGCACTGAAGGCTGCCTCTGCTTCTGTTTCCCAGATCCGCCTGATTCAGATAAACCCACTCTTATTTGAACTGGAGTCAATCAGGGTGGAAAATACCCTGTTCTGTTGGTGCAAGTCCAAACTGTCACCATTTGGCATCCTGACATAACACCGATGTCCCCATCAGCTGTTCCACGTCAGCCAAAGGGGGCCTCCCCCAGGCAACAAATCAGAGATTTCATTAACCAGCAAAGCCTCAGGGAAGGATGAGCGACCTCATGTGGGCCTCCCACTAACCCATCCCCCTAAACTCCCCGCTCCCTTCTGCTACACAAACAGGCTCACAGCAACTAGATTGGATTCAGATCTTATATATGAAGAAATTCAGATATGACAGCAGCGCCTCGCCAGACCGCAGGTAAGGACCAAGCCCTGCAAGGCAGTTAGGCTGCCTCAGTAATAACCACTCGTAATATCTGACAGAACCCACACTGGTCACAGAAGAGGCTGCCACATGAAAAGAAGCATTATACAGGCCTCTTGGGGCCCAGGGCTAGGGGAGAGGCTCAGCACAAATCAGAAACATTTTCCACGACACTGCTATTCAAGTACTGGGAAATCAACAGGGGCTGTTTTCCTGACGTCCTGGGAGTTGCTATTATTCCCTGGGCAGTGCAGTATCAAGGCCAGCTTAACCTGAATTCACTGAGCGTTTGGCATTTCTGAACTCAGGCCTTGGATGGGTGGGAGCAAAAACCTATGCTGATTGTAGGAGTGAGCTGTGGGGCTCCATGGAGTGACATTCAAAATATTTAACAACTGGGACAGCTCAGGCCTTGGCCATTCAGAATGAGTGCTAGCTTTAGCCATGGGGCAGGGACCTGTGCCTTGAGCTAAGTCAGAGCAGCCAGGGTAGAGGAGGTACTTGGGGCAACTGACTCAGAAGCATTTCAATACTCTAGTAACTAGGAAACTGTTGGTATGTACCCGAGTCCAGAAGTCCCTGCATGAGCCAAGCTTGGTGGTGCCATAGCATCTCATCCTTTGGTGCCCAGGACAGCCCTGAGTCTCACTGCTAAGCCTAAAATTTCCAGACTTGGGGACATGCTCTTGTAGACAGAATTGGATGATTGGGTATTCCAAGGCCCATGCCTACCTAAAGCAGAAGCTTACAACTTGGGGTTTCCAGTGTGTTTCACCAAGCCTGGATTTTAAATTTTGAGTATCTCTAGACACTTTCAACCACTTGTGACAGACACCCAACAGATGGCTCTGCCAATTCTCCCCCTTGCCCCTACCCAAATTCTTATCCTCATCTTCTCATTGCCGCAAGCATTGTCCTAACCAGGAAGAAAGCATTAGATTCTAGATAGATTTAAGTAGTGACAGATATCTCTACAATCCCATTCTCCCAGCCCCAGCCTCTAGTTGGCTTAGCCTCAAACACATATAGGGGTCTTAGCAGCCACAGTCACTTGAGGACATTGGGTCCCCAGTTTCTTGCCTTTTTTGTATAAAGCAGTTTTGCCATAGGGGAACTTGTGACATCTCAGCAAAGATAGGTGACCTCCAACCAGTGGTCACCTTGGTTTTAAAGCAACAGATGTTGAGTTTGTAAATATGTATCTAAAATGACACAGTTAGTGTAGCCTGAAATCTCATGGGCTAGGATGGAGACAAATGAGGCGTATGCAATTTACTTCATGTTGCTCTTATTCAATTTCCCCACCAGTAAAATCAGGCTACTGTAGATTCTCTGTACCTCAGTTTACTCACCCATGAAATGGGACAGTTCTACATCCTGGAAATGGGATAATCTTATATCACAGGGTTATTGTGAGGATCAAATGAGCCCTGTGAGCTGTAAAAACACCCCAAATGAACTCCAAAGTAGACCCAGCCGCTGCGCAGCTAAAAGGCTCGTTCTGCCAAGTCTGTTCTCTTGAGGAGCAGTGTGCCCAAGTTTCCTCAGCTGGCATTGCTGGAATGCAATTTTCCAAGGACAAAACAGCCTTAGTTCTCAGGCAAGGACTCGCCACAAGACAGCTTCAGCATTTCTATAAAAAAGATTGTTTGGGCTCTGGTGCCTGGCTGACAGGCAGGGCCAGGAGGGTGTGTGCATGTCTATGCGCACACGCAATGAAATGCTCTCATAACAGCTGGCCTCAGCCAAGAATCCATGCTCACCCTAAAGACCCCATCCCCACTGGCAAGAGGCGGATGGATGCAAGGAAGGGGAGGGGGAAGAGAGAGAGAAAGAGAGAGAGAAAGCTATGCAGTGAAAAATGGGGCTGAGCAAAGAGATATCTGAGGTACTGATCTGTCTCTCTGTGCAGCTAATATAATAGACCTCTGGGTGGGCTCAGAGAGCTTCCCCCACCCCCAACCTCCAGCCTGTGACACAGATAAGGACCTGGAGGACTGCTCTGAGCTGCTGTGTGTGCCCTGGGCCAGCCGGCAGCAAGGCCAGCCTGGTGTGAGTGGCAGCAAAGATAAACGGTGACCGCACGGGCATTGACTGCCCCGACACAAAGGCCACCTCTCCCCAAGTCCCTCTGAGGCCCAGATGGTCAGGGAAGCCCTTTCCCACCTCACAAAGAGGATCACTGCATGTCTTTTTCTTTTAAAACAGAATTTAAAAAAAGCCATTGCTCACAAAGGACCTGGATGAAAAATAAACCCTGAAAAAAAACCAGCCTCTCCTCGCTCAGCAGCCCGGCATTTCTTCCGACTGTCAGACTTAGCAGATTGCTTTCTGGAAAGGATCCAATTGGCAAGACCTGCCGCTGTGCAAATGAAATTTTAAAACCCCATTCCTTGTTGCACTCAAAGAGCTTTTCTCTCTCTGCTTGTTCTACACGGCCTTGTAGAATTATTCTCTTGTCTCTTGTTGTATCGGAAACTAATATTCCCCCGCTTTCCCACCCCATGTGAGGGATCCTCACCCCAGCTGGGGATTTGGGTAATCAGGGGCGGCTAGAGCACCACTCCAGACCCCCATCTTGACTCCCCACCTGGGCTTCATCTCACAGAATCACCTTCTAATTAGGAGAGAGACACGCTCCTGAAGAGAATAAACAGTTCCAGGTTGCCTCCCTCCCTCCCTGGCCCCCACCCTCGCCCCTCCATAATGAGATAAGTGTTTGGGGGATGAGGGAGAGAGGATAACGCAGACATTCTTCACACATAAGGTTTGACACCCGTCAGGCCCATGACACCAGCTCTGTGGCTGGCATCCTCTTGGTGAAAAGTCAGTGGAAAAAATAGCCACAGGACTTGTCTGGGTTTGACAAGCTGCCTCAGCATGTGATGAACTTGTAGAGAGGAGACAGTGTGATGTGTCAGGAGAGTCCCAGGCCCAGGAACTGGGCTAACTGAGTTCAAATTCTAAGTCTGCCACACATAGCACCAACTGAGGCATTATGCTAAGCTCCAAATGTGTTCTGCTCTGCTGTCCTCTGTGGGGCACCGAGGTAGGCAATAGTTGGTCAAACCCTTGCCTTGTGGGGTAAATTGTATTATTGGCCCCCATTCTTCACTCCTCACTGTAGCCATGCCTTTCACCATAAGAATCTGCAGCCCTTCTCATTAAAGGGGACAAGTATATTTCCCCACCTTGTGACTCTAGGTTCAACCCTCTGACCTGCTTTGGCCCATTGAATGAGGCAAAAGGGACAATGTCCCCCATGTTCAAGCCTCCACCCCCATCCCAAGCATATGTCTCAAAAGGCAAGGCCCCGTTCTGCTAAATCACTTATGTCCCGTGAAAAGAGCTTCCTCTGGTTGCTGCTGCCTTCTCAACCTGGACCCCCAGTGAGCACATATGAAGCAGACGCAACTTATAAATGCCCTTTTGGATGAGGACATCCCCTTCCTCCACTAGATGCAACCTGTATTCTACATTTTGAAAAAAATGTACCCATTGCAGCAATCCTAAAAGATTTCTTAAATTCCACCCCTGCCCTATTTGCGACAAGGACATTAATACCTAATTATTCATTCATTTATTGCTCACATATTTACTGAACACCTATTGTGTGTTAGGAGCTGGGCCAAACACCCTCTCAAAAAACATGGGCTGCCAGGAAATGACAATACCATCCTCCAGTAAGGGGAGTCCATGATCAGTTGATCCATCAATATGTAAGTTCTGATTTCTTCAGTTATAAGATGTTAAGAAAGGAGGAAGAGAAGGAAAGGCAGATAGTGTGTTAAAGAGAGCGTAGCTGGTGGATTAAATTAAGAAAATGAAGATAATAACCTGCTGAATGAGGGGGCACAGGCTACTCATGTGGGGTTGGCAGGTAGTTCCCCCAGCATCCAAACTCCACAGATTTCAGAAACAAAGGTGTCCCCCTCAATGAACTGAGGGGAGGTAGTCCTCTATCTCCCGTCGCAAGTTAGCAGGAGATAGAGAGCAGGGTAGCAAGCACCTATTCCATACAAGGTGGCTAGGATGGAGGTCACTAATTTTTGGGGCTCAACT
>NW_006441063.1:2113643-2114674 GCF_000325575.1 Pteropus alecto | reverse complement strand
GCAGGAACTTGGGCTGGAATCCTAAATTCAAGTTTTTACCTAAATGCCCAGACTCTGGGTATAAGCAGGGTTGTCATACTATAAAATGCCTAGGCAGCAACTCCAATAACATTTTTTCTCCTCACAGGCAGGTAGGCAGGCTGCCATATTAAAGGAATACATCAAATGTGAATGATGGCATCCTGATTTCAGAAATGGCAAAATATGAAAAGAAAGTGTGTATCACATGAGCAGAGTAGCCCATTCTCCACTGTGCTGTAGTGCCAGGGCACTATCCACTGAGAATACGAAGACACAGAACCTGAGTTTGGGGTTCAAAGCACAGATACCAGAAAGAACCCCCAGAATCTTTTAGTTTTCAATGATTCACAAGACCTTGCTCACATCTCCAAATGATGTGACATGCCCCATATAGGCCACCAATACGTTTACCCAATGTGTTCTTCATTCAAGAGCCTTCCCACAAGCAAAGGTTGTGCCAGGCATTCAGGAAGGGAGGCCAGCTGCTTGAACCATCCCAAAGCCAGGGCTTCAAAACCCATCAGCCCTACAGTTCAAATGGCTGTGGAAAGGGAAGCTTGCTGCTGAAGGCCATGCCTGGCCACAGAGTGTCCCACAAGCCAAGGGCCCCTGGAGAAGAAAGAATAAGGCTGGGGACCCAGAGCAGCAGCTCCCATCCTGAGACATTCTGTTGAGTCAGAGCAGAGTAGAGTCAATGGCAAAATGCCTGGCCGATTCTCAACAGGCATCAGTGTTCAAAAGTGATCAGATCTGAGGGACAAAAGGAGGACAGTCCAGAGCCAAGACTACAGCCAGGTCAATTATTCTAGAAAAGGGCAGTCAAAAGCTGGGGATGGACCCAGCCCAGGGTCCCAGAAACACAGGATGGTGGGATACACCAGGAGTTCCAAGACTCAGGCAGAAAGAGCCAATGGTGCCTTGGGGCCATGGTGAGGAAGAGGCAGCAAGGTCTTTCTCACCAGGCTTTGTAATGTCCAGGTGGAAACTCAGATAATTTTTCACAACCCCTA
>NW_006441063.1:2089321-2113544 GCF_000325575.1 Pteropus alecto | reverse complement strand
TATTTTGCCAGCTGGATTCCTCCCAATTCTTGGGTAAGTTCAGGGGCTGAGCCTGGAAATAGAGCCTCCAACTATCCCAGCCAGGGCAGGGCTAACTCCCACTGCACACCCAAATCTCAGTGTCCCGGCAGGTAATTCTCAACAGTGCTCTTGAAACAGCAACAGCTCAGAGATATTCTGGACTCTCAGTCATCTAGTATTTCCAGGTACACATGTTGCTGTTTTTCGACTCTTGACATACTTCAAGACTACTTAGCAAATAACCACAGCCCCGAACACCTCACCCTGAGTTCTTCCCACTGGCCCGGCCCTCTCCAGACACCATCCCCCTCCCCCCAAGGACCCATGGACCTCTGCACAAATCAGCAAGTAAAGAGTTAATGCTCATAGCACAGGTGCCAATGTTCATCTTGATTGGTCAGGGACAGTGCCCTACCAGTTGTTAAATGTTTTGAACATGCTTCCTGGCTATATTGACAATGTTAAGTGCAGTGCCATGTCCAGTTAATCATGGCCTGGCATGTGCAGCAGCTGTTCCCCACCAAAGGACAAGCCCTTCCCCGAAAGCCAATACGATCAGGATCGTGTCTCCTGCATGCTGGCCCTTCAAAGGAACCCAACACACCCGCCTAGCCAGTCTCCTCACCCCATCCTGGTCTCAGCTTCCACTACATCTTTGGATCTATGACTCAGTAGGGTAACTCTCAACTTAAACTTTGACATTCCCGTGAGGCAGTGATAAGCATCACAAAGCTGGCCTAGCTTTTCACATAGGCCCTCATCTAATCCCCAGGCAGGACACTAACAATATTCAAGCAACAAATATCAACCTCCTATATTCACCTGCATGCATCAGGAGGCCTTGCCCAAGCTGAGCAATTCCAAACCGAACACCTGTCATCACTTCACCCAGCCCTGCCTGTTTCTCCACTCCCTGGGAGTTTATGGGATAATCTGTTGTACTATGTAGTAGGGAATGACCCTTTAGTTCATGTCAATCGGGGTACTTACCCCAGTTTCTGCCCAAAAGCATCTATTTGACGATCCTAGTCATTTGGGCATATCAAATAGTGAGGAGAATGTGCCCAGGGAAGGTGGCTCACTCGAAGCCAGCCCAGAATCTGGGCCTCCTTGGATGGGTCACAGCTGGAGGAAATCCACTGTCAGGGGCAGAGCCTCTCAAGTTAGTGCCTTCTCACCTCCTCACAGTTAGTCACCACTCTCACTCTCACCTGACCAGAGTTGGCTTCCTGAACAGGGAGACTCTGGGGTTGAGGCTGGTACTGCTGGTGCTGAGGCTGGCATTCTCTTGGAGCAGGATGGCCATGACAGCTCTAAAGACAAAGATCCAGATACAGTCTGGCCAGGCCCCTCTTAAGGCAGAGGTGAGCGATATCTTTGACCAATCAAACGCCCAGGTGAAGACCTGATACCTGACTCACTGCATTCTCTTCCTGATGAAGTCAGCCACTGAGGCAGTTAGGAGAGAGAAGTAGGGAGCATCAGCTGTAATACTATATCTGGCAAACCCAGGAAACACATCTTTGATGTTACTGACTGAGCCAGAGGCATCCCCCTCAGAAACACCTAACACTGTTCACTTCTTTCTGGGCTCTTAAAAATCTCTTAGGTTAAGGACAGATGCTCTCACAGCTGGTTCAGGGCTGCAAAGGTCAGGGGTCCCTACTAATTCAACTTGAGGGAATAAATCAAGACACTATTCAGGTAAATGCTGACATCTCTATCAAGAGGTCATTCATGGCTAGAGGAAAGCAGAGGGGCTGAGGGTTCCAAGGGCTTTCTAATGGACCTGAACTTTCTGAAGCACATCTAGAAGTCAGTCTTCAGATTGTAAGGTAAATAGTTTTTGATCCTTTCAATCATTTTTTAAATCACGTTGAGCACCAACTATGTATCAAGCACCATCGTAGATCTGGGAGATGAAGCAGAGTAGGGGTCTATGATCAGCTACAGAGAACAGAATCCACTTTCACTATTTGAGGAGAAAAGTATAAACTGCAGAGTCTGGCAGGGTTGTAGAAGCAAGTTCTAGACTGAGCTTTCGGGAGCAACTAACTTCCCAAAACGTATTGTGAGAGTGAGTTGCCAAAGCTCTGCTGTAATGAGGACCCTCGTGGTCGGAAAGCCACTGGCTTGGAGGTTAAACCACACAGACTAGGCTACAACCCACCCAAAATAAAACAGGTGCCTAGTGGGTTGCCTGTCATGGAACACATTTAAGTCAGTGCCTGAGTTCAAGACTTGCTGAGTTCTCTAATTGATGAAACAAAAACATCTCCAGAACTCTACTGCCTGTGGCACAAGCCAATCCGCTATATTTGCCACATATGGTGAACAAGACAGACCTGGTCCCCTCTCCAGGGAGCTCACATCCTAGATGAGGAAATGGACATTAAATATCCAGTTACCTAATGAGTTATCTGAGGAGGACTGGTAGAAGCTCGAAGAAGGGGAAGTATAGGGTGATACAACAGAGAATGTGACTCAGTAGGAAGTGGGGCAGGGCAGGGAATGTTTGCCTGAGGAAATGGCTGAAGGTTGAGAAGGAATTAGTCTGGTAAAGAGGGTGGAGTAGAACCTTCCAGACAGAGGGAATAATGTGTACATAGGCTCAGAGTCAGGAAGGAGCATGGCATTTCCAGTCCTTGTGATTGAAGCCTTGAAGGATGGATAGAAGATAGAATGTGATGCAGTGAAGCTGTTTGCAGCATGCATGAAGACATAGATGCACCCCATGGCTGGCCAGGAGTGCACTTGGCCAAGGAGAACGGCCTATGTGGGCAACATTGAGAGACAGGCAAACACGGAATTGATAGTAATAGGCACTTACCTGGTGCCTCCTATGTTTCATTTACCTGTTGAAACATATTTTGTCAATTCACTCATTTCATCCTCACAACACCATGCTCTTAGTATGCCCATTTTCAGATGAGGCAACTGAGGCACACAAAGGTTAGGTAACTGTCTTGTCCATAGCCATACAGCTAATAAGTGGTAAAGCTACGATTCAAACCCAGAGAGTTCACACTACAGGGTCTGTAATCTCAATCCCTGTGTTGCACTATCTTTGCAACAGAGGGAAAGTTTGGGCCACGTGGTAGAGGGCTTTGAATGTCATGGGGAGGAGCTTCTGGAAGTGGTGTTAAATGTTAAAATAGAATTAACAATATAAGTCAGAATTCATTAAGTAGCAAATAAGTGGAGCAGCGGAAATATGCTAAGGAGTTTGCAGCAGGTGGTATGGGTCCCCCACCTCTATCCTCTCCCCATCACTATGTCAGTGGACACAGTCTGAACTCCCAGCAGCCAGCATCTGCATCTATTTGCCTGAGAGCTTCTCTGGCTGCCAAAGCCTGCTCTGCCCACCCATTCAGCTGGCCAGAAATGCCAGGGAATTACCACCACCCAGGAGCAGCCTCAGCCAATGACTGATAGGAATTGAAGGACAAATACCCTAGCTCCCTTGCCCCGGAGTTTCCCCTTGGGATTCAGCCTCATTCATCCACAGCAGTAATTGGCTTGATAGCATACTCACAATTGCTGTCTTCCTTTCTCTGCCCCATGTCCCTACCCACTCACTACCAGTGCTCCCTAGGGTCACCTCCCAGATAAATTATTTCCACTCAAATCCTTGTCAGAGGAGGTGGAATTGAGGATAGGTACAATTCTGATGTTAGGTCACATAGGGGTCAGGTATCATTTCAGGTGAAGAGGGGACCAACTGGTATCCACCTGAGGCAGAGGGTCTAAAGTAGCCTGGTCACCATCTATGCAGGCCTTGGAGTGTGGTTTTTCCCAGCAGGGGGGCTCCTATACAGTCCTTGGTCCCTCTGCCCCTGTTAGAATCTTCACTTACTCTCACACCAAGCCTCAACCCACTCTAAGGGCCAAGTGTTCCCAGGTGGCCAAGCTGCCTCTGTGAAAGACACACTCAGATTCTTTTTCAAGGCTCTGTTTGAATTTGGGACTTCACCCTACTTCCACCCAAGGTAACTGGGAAAACATCACATAACTTGGCCACTGCAGCTTCCTGGCCCTCCTATCACTGCCCTCACAGCTGAGCAGGGTAGGAGGGAGTACTTATCTCAACTCTCCCCTGGAGAGCCCTCCAAGGGGGCATATGAGACTCACAGGGCAGCAAGTTGATTTTCCAAAGGTAGACACAAAAATATATGTATCCTATCCCCCATTCTCTTGAAATGTGACTGACACACTCTTCCCACCAAAAGGTGGGGTCTATGTTCTCTTCTCTTGAATCTAAGCGAGACTGGTGACTGTTCTGACCAAGAGATGATAGGGGAGATGGTGCCATGTGACTCCCTAGGCCAGGTCATGTAAAGGATTCAGCTTCCACCTGCTTCTCTCTCAGAAGCTCCCACTGTGCATCCAGCCACCGCTCTTTGAGAAAGCACAAATCAGCTCACAGAGAGAGTTCACCCAGAGACCTGGGAGCAGAAGAGCTGAGCACCTCCCCACAGCAGCCATCCAGCATTAGCCACCAGACACATGTGTGTACAAGCCTTCAGATGGCCTCAGCTCACAGATTTAAGGGTTTCCAGCTGAGGCTCTAGATACCATGGAAGCAGAGACAAGCTGTCCCCACATTCCCTGTCCAAACTACTGAGCCACAGAATCTGCAAGTATATGAGATGATTATTGCTCTAATCCTCTAAGTCGTGGGTGAACCTGGAGGACATTATGCTAAGTAAAATTAGCCAGATAGAGAAAGACAAATATTTCATGATCTCACTTATATGTAGAACCTAAAGAAGTTGAATACGTAGAAATAGAGTAGAATGGTGGTTACCAAGGGGATATGGGGAGGTGAGGAAAATGGGGAGATATTGGTCAAAGGGGACAAAATTACAGTTATATAGGATGAATAAATACTAGAGATGTAATGCACAGCATGATGACTACAGTTAATAATACTGTATACTGGAAATGGACTAAGAGAGTAGAGTTCAAGTGCTCTCATCACAAAAAATAATGGTAACTGTGAGGAGATGGATATGTGAATTAGCTTGAGTGTAATAATCATTTCACTATGTATATGTATATCAAAACATCATGTTGTACACTTTAAATTAATACAATTTTTATTAAAAATTTAATTTTAAAGTAAAATAAAACACCAAGCTTCTCAAATTCCCAGGGGTGGGTTGAGTTTTATTTGGTTATGTTTGACATTGATCTGTCCCTTTGAGCACAACTACAAGGAGGCATCATCTGTGTCAAGGTCCCAGGCCCCTCACACCTTTCTTAACACCATCCCCTGACACAGGTCTAAAGGGAACACATCTGGTGTTTCTACGGTGACAACCTTCCAAAGAGCTGAGGACAGCAGTTTGTCTGATGATAACAGGACCGATTGGGGTGATGTTGCTAATCCCCAGCCACTCTTACCATCCCATCTTGTCTCTTGTTCAGTGCTGACAATAACCTCAGGACAACACCGTCCAAGGAGGCAGTCTCCCTTCTGCCACTCAGGCCATAATGCTCCGTAGCTGACTTGCTGAGTTCAGAGAACCCTTCATTTCCATAGAAGCAAAGCATGTGGTCAGGGGGAGCAAGTGTCTGCGGAATTTGTTATTTATTCAGTTGCTCACATCTGTAAGTTGGGTCCCTCTAGGGTACACTCAAATGTTTATAATCTTCCTTTTGGCTGTTCCCATTTGTGTGGCCCACTCACGCTAGAAACACTCTCAAAGCAGCAATGCTTAGCCCTAGGTCCAGCCCAGCCCTGTGGACAGATGGTACTTTAATGGTGACACTGACGGTGACACCAAAGTTGAGCAGCTTAACCCATTACCTGCCCCACGCAAAACTGGCTCGGGGATGCCCATATAAACCTGCTTTCATAGGCTTCTTCCGGCAATGAATGCCAGGAGCTAAAAGCTCTGCAATCATGCACTAGTAAGCAAAATCACTCTTTTTGAAATTGCTTTTTGCTTGGAAGCTGGGATGCCACTAACTAGCTGTGTGACTTTGGGCTAATTATGTAAACTTTCAAAGCCTCAAACTCCTTATGTGTAAAATATGGCTGGCACCTACCTCAAAGGATTTGTGAATGAATTAAATGAGATGTTAACACATGCTTATTGAGTGCTCACTGTGTTCCAAAAATGACACCACACCCTTTGCATGTAGTATTAGTTATTTCAGTCCAGAAGCCTGCAATAAACTTCTGCCACCATAAGCCTAATTGGGCTCCAAGAAACTTATACAAAATATTTGCTTGCAATCAATATTAACTATATTAAAATGACTTGAAACAAGTGAATAATCAATGGGACAGGAAAATATCTTGAAAACAATTTTTTTCTTTATAATATGAATTGCATGTGACATCAATAAATCAACCTCGGTTTTGGCTCTTCAAGTGAAAGCAAGAAGGGAGCACTGTCTCAGAAGTGTGACAGCCTGAGCTTTCCTTCTATATGTGTCCCACGGCAGCCACAGGAGCGTAATTCTCCAGTGGCTGCCAATTATTTGAAGGACACAATCCAAGGTCCTCACTACAGCTGCAAAGCCCTACAGGAACTAGCCACAGCTATGTCCCCAACCTCAGAGCCCACCTCTCTTGCCTCCCTCATTTTACTTCCACCCCTCTGACTTCTTGGCTGTTCCTTGAACAAGCCAAGCCCACACTTGCCTCAGGGCCTTTGCACTTACTGTTTCCTCTGCCTGAAAGTTTCTGCTCTCATAGTCCTTGGCTCACTCTCTCTTATCAGACCTCTGCTCAAATGATCTCTCTCCTTAACATGCTTTATTTTTTTTTCTTTAGGGTGCTTGTCCTGACAATATATTACATATCTCTGTTTATATGTTTATTGTCTGTCTCTCCCCACTAGAATGTAAGCTTCCTAAGGGCAGAAATTTTTTCTTATTTACCATTTTATCCCCATAATCTGGAATAGTATCAGTAAAACATAGTAGGTGCTCAATAAATGTTCATGGATGAGCAAACGACTTTTCCAAAAAGTCAATCTAATCCTTCAGTTCATTGAATAACTCCACTTTATCCTAAGGATAAAATCTTTCAGAGCCCATGATGATCAGGCCTCTGCATATCTCTATCCACCCCCACCACTCACACAGTCACACTTACACATGTACACACTAATGCATGCATATAGATACACAAACACATACAGATACACAAATCTATAGTCATGGAAGACACAAACATATGCATTGACATACACAGAGACACAGACATACATGCAAACATGCATACATATGCATGTACACAGACACACAAATACATAGACATATCTATAGACATATAAAGGTATGCCAGGATGGATACACATATATATGCGCAAACACACACAGATGTATACATACACATGAACAGACTCACAGAGGTACATGCATAGACAGATAAATATATACACAAAAACAGACACAGATTTGTGTACACAAACACACATACACTTTCTAGCCTATTGTTTCACAGACATACCACACCCAGGCTCATCTCCAGGATTTTAGCATTTTGCACATGCCCTTCATTCTGCCCAACTTTTCTCTCCTGGACAGATCATTCTTCAGGACACATTCTTCAGGTCACAGTTCTAATGTCATCCTCCCCAGATTGTCAGTATAACATGGTGGTAAGAAGTACAGATTCTGAAGCCAGTCTACTTGAGTCAAATTTTGGCTTTGTTGCTTGACAGCTGTGTGCCCTTGGACAAATTACTTAACCTCTCTGTGACTCAGTTTAATTCCTAATAAACCAGGATTGTGATGATAATAGTACCTACCTCACAGGGCTGTTTGAATTAACACATATAAAGCACTTAGAACAGTGCCTGGCCTATAGTGAAGATCAGTTAACTATTATTGTTATTTCCCGGCCACCGCTCACACTGGATTAGGTGGTGCTCCCAAGTTCTCCTTAGCATCAATATAGCCATCTGTGTATAGCATGGACTCATCTGCATCGTAAACATGCATTTATTGTCTTTCTCCACAACAGGTATCCTGTGTACTCAGATCCCCAGTGCCAAGCCCAGGGCCTGCACACCAAGGTGCTCAACAAATATTTGCTGAGTGCAAGCATATCCTTGGATTAGCCATTGAGCTGCCCTGGTTTTCTCTTCTGTAAAGTAAGATTGCTGGACTGGAAGTTTTCTAAGCCTCTTCCAAGTCAAATGGTCTGTGATTCTTCAATTCCATGCCTGACCCTCTGTGTGAAAAAAGTTCTTCCCTTATTATATCAAAACCATAATAGATATCTTCATGAAAGCTCTTTTCAGCTCTTCCAGATCTTTTTCAAAGAGAATGTGCAAAATGAAGGGCATCCAGGGCCCTTAGAAATGAGTTCAATGCCGACCTTTTTCTAAGGAGAGGACCAAGGCTCAGAGACTGGAGCAAGCTTACTCAAAGTTACTCAGTAAACTAATAGAAGAGCCAAGGTCACAATTCAGGGTTTGTGGTTCATCGTTTTATTTTTTCCTGTGCAAAAAAAAAAAAACAATTATTTAGGGAGATTTCCTTAGCAAAGGCAGAATAGTGAAAGTTAGCAAAATTTGTATGGAAATTTGAGAGAGGGGATGAGTCATATCTTCTTAAATTATCACTTAGTGCTTTTGCTGTGACACTAGCTAACCAGATTAGTGAATTCTTGCCACCAGCCAGGCACAATGTTAAGCACTTGACACACTTTTTCTCCAAATGTTGCTATGAAAAAGGTACCCATTTTATGGATGAGAAAACTGAGGCTTAGAGAGGAAAAGTAACTTTACCAAAGGTACCCAGGTAGTAAATGGTAGAAACAGGATCTGAACCAGTTCCAGGTACCTAACTTTGGCGCTGTCTTGCATATCAGCCCCATCTGTCAGTGTTATCAACATAGCTCTCAAATTAAATTAATATTTCTAGAAACTAGTTCACACAGCAAGGTATAGGCTGAGCATTTCTGTGCTGTATCTTTTTCCCTTGTTTTTGCTTATTTTTTATGATAACTTGTTGTGTAGGCAATGTGTGTGTTGCAGAAACAACCTCAATGAAGTGGAAGTGGGAAGTGGATTACAGGACATATGGATTGTATTGGTCAGCTATTGCTGGGTAAAAACCACCCCAACTTGTAGCAACATATGACAATAAGCATTTATTCTCATAGCCACAGGTCTGAGGGTCAGCTGAGGTGGCTCTGCTTCAGCTGCACATCTGCAGGTTGGCCGATCTAGGTTGGACTAGACTCTAAGCTATGGGGTCAGGTCAGGCCCACAGGTCCCCTCATTCTTCTGAGACCAGCTGGCTCCCTGCGGCATGTTCTCTCATGATGACACAAACACATGACACCCCTTTAGGCTTAGACTTGGAACTGGCATGCCATCATCACTTTTGTCTACATGCCAATGGCCACAGCAAGTTACATGGCCAAGTCCTGCATCAATGGGATGGGAAAGAGATCACGTCTCTAATGGGAAGAATGGCAATGGACATGGATATAGGGAGGGGTGAGAAATTGGAATCAGTTATGCAATCTAATACAGGGATCATTCAAAATTTAGCCACATCTGAGCATCAGCATGTTTTTACTTTGTGAAGATGGGGGTGAGAGGGAAGAGAAAGGACAGGGACTGTTGTTACCTGTATTTCAAGTGCTGGAACAAGATTGCCCACTTTATCTTGAATTCAAGCTCAAGGTTTCTAGGGGTTGCTAAGGGCAGCAGGGAAGCTTCTGGGCTAAACAGGAGACATGGGAACACACGACCTCCACGAGTGTGCTCCCAGACCATTATCAGTACAACAAATATCTCTGTTAAATCAGGGACGTGTTCAATGTGCAGCCTAGGCGTCATAAAGGGCTGCAGCCCTAACCACTTCCAGAGGGCTTACAGATGGCCCAGACACCTTCGTGCACATGAAATGCTAATTATATGGTCATGCTGCCTCTTATGCTGACCCTTCTCCTCCTTGAGACTATCATGCCTCCTTCACCTAGTCCTTCCCACTTCTTGAGCTAGCAGGGGGACGATCCCACCTATACAGGGCTGGGGAATGGAGTCAAGTGGTCCAGTGAACAATTCCTAAGTGTACTATCTTTCTCCCTGCCTACTTGCCTAAACAAACAAGCCACTCTCTCTCTCAGGGCTCAGTTTCCCCAATCATAACAAGTGTAAAATCTTCCTCACCCCCTGTCCTATGGGCTGTGTGATGCAGCAGAATACTGGAGCTTGGGAAATGTGATGAGAGTGATTCTGGTCCCAGTCTTAGAATCAGGCAGGCAGGCAAGCTGGATCCAAATCCACATCTTGCCACTGTCCAGCCTGGCGGCCTCTCTAAGCTTTAGTCTTTTCATTGAGAAAATGGTCATAATAATGATACATACCTCACAGGAATGCTGTGAGGAAGGTTAAATGAAGAAAATTTGGACAGTGGCTGAAACATAATAATAATCCAAAACTCATTGCTATTACAATTATACATCTCTTCAATTTCTGATGCTCAGGGTTGAACCTCATGCTAAATCTATGCATGCATGGTCTGCTGCTGTGGCAATCATGTTCTAAATATCTCACGTCAGTCCTACCAAGGCGAAGCTTTGCCAATGGACCCCCCCAAAAGCCATTCATTCATTCATTCAGCCATTCAATACGTTTTATTGTTGTCCCACTATATGCCCAGAACCAGTAGAGATACTGAGGGAAATACGAAGAAATGTAAAACGCAACTCATCTCTCAAGTAGCTCCCAGGCTAGCTGAGAATCGATGCCTTCCAGTCTAGCACTGAGAAAATCTATGAAACAGGAAGGGTCTAAAGGCTCCTGCTCCAACTCCCATCCAAGGCAAAAAGTCTCCCTACCTTATTCTCAACAGATATAGCCTTTGCTGAAATAAACCCAGAGACAGGGAGTTTAGGGCCTGACCATGCAGGCAGTCAGGTCTTTTCAGTTCTAATTGTGAGAAAAAAAATCTCTCTGACTTTGAGCCAAAATTCAGCTTCCTGTGACGTTTGCACTCCTGGCACGTTCGCAGGCAGCTGTCTCATCTCCCCTGAGCCAGGCATTCATGTTCCCTAAATGATTCCGCAGACAAGCCCTCACTATCCATCTCCAGGTGCCAACTCCTTCCCATAACACTCCTTTAATGTAAGGTGTGTAGGGGACAAGATATGATATTGATTAATTTGTTGAATCTGTGCTTTCTGGAGTGTTCCATGGAACACTAGCCCATAGAGCTTAAAGTAAGTATGTATTCTAGCAAATGAGTGTTCATTGGTCATTCCATTTGAGAAACTCTAGGTAAGCAAAGCCAACCAGTTTTCATGTCTAAAGTTATTACCATGAAGCCTATAAGAGAATCTTATGATGCTGTAAAAGGTGATATAAAATGCAGCATATCCCAAAATCTTTTGACCCCAGGACTGGACTCTCCTCATAGAACATTTCCCAGAGCTGATGTTCCTTAAATAACTCTTTAGGAGGAATAAATTTTAGAAAAAAGTAATCCTGAATGTGAGCACATAGGTAATAAAAATGATTCTGAGTTAGATGGTGTATGTAGCAAAAGCCATGGTATCCCACCCTTATCCGCTCAGCATTTAACATATCCATATACATGGCTCTGGCTTCCAATTACCAACACTACATATCTGCCTGAGAGCTTCTGGCTACTGAAACCCACTGTGCCCATGACTGAGGTAGGCTGGAATTCCAAGCAATCTAACCACCCCTTCCCCCCGAGCAACTGTCAACCAATGACTGAGAGCCTAGCTCTTTGACCCTCAGTTAGGGTAACCCTAAGGTACATATTCTGCAGCATCTCCCACAGTTCTCAGTGAGACCGAGCCCACTGGGGTGGTAACTGACTTGATAACATCCACCTTGGCAGTTCTTTTTCATTCTGCCTCAATTCTTCACCCTCCTACTGTTTTTTTTCCTACTATTTCCTTCCAAATAAATGATTTGCACTTGAATCCAGGTCCAGGTTCCGCTTTTGGTGGGACCCAAACCCGAACAGAGGGTCTGAAAAGTTTTCTCTGCAATGCCTGGGCTTAACATAAAGGAGGAGGTCATGTCTGGTAGCCAAAGGAGGAGGAGAGAGAGAGGGAAGAAAGAAGGGAGGTGTTTTGCAGAGGCGGCCCTGCAAGACCTTGCTTGATCACCTCCTGCTCCTGTGTACTATTATCCTCACTGCCTCCCATCTGCCCTCGACACATACCTCTCAAATCTCTCCCTCCTTCCCCCTGCCTCAATTTCTCCACTTGTTTCCCCACAGTTTGGGGACTCAGTCTGGCCAGGAAGGAAGAGGACTCCAGACAAGGAGTCATGGGAAAAAAGGATTTGGGTCTCTTGGGCACATAAATCACTCTATAACTGAGAGGCCTTGTGTTCCCAAGCCTGGAAGGTAATTCCCAGGGCTGGGAATAACTTGGCAGCCACCCTCAAGTGAGGGCAGGACTCAAGGCCAGGCTTCTGGGTAGCTTTTCTCGATTTTACTGTGGGTGTAACCTTGATTGCTCTGCAGAGGTAAACAACAGGGTCTGAATTATTTGGTTTGGAAAAGGAAGAGGCCCCAGGGAGGTACACGCCGCAGTAATAAATGCAGAGGAGAGACAGCTGTGCACAGCATGCCTGCTTCCCCTCCCTGAACACAAACTCAGGGCATCTCTAAAAGCGAAAAGGCATCACTTTCCTCTCCCTGTAGCGTGGGCCAGGGTTGCAGAAGCCACAAATCACTAAGAAAAGTGCAGAAGAATGTTCACCATTTCTTGGAATGGAAATAATAATAAATAATAATAATCTGTTCCATCTATTTAGTCAAGACATTTTCTCCAAGGAACTTTGCACTCACATTATTGTACGTCCCCAGGGTCTGGATATTTTTTAATTAAAACTTTTATTGGGGAAAAACATACAAGTAAAAAGAGAAAAGTTAAAATTAACCCCAGAAGTGAGTTACATGGAGGTGATCACCATCTTGCATTTCTTCAGCATTTGTCTTTTTATCCTTTTGCCATTGGATAGTTACATTCTGATCAGTCCTGCCATGTTGACTCTTCATTACATTAAAAATTAACTATAAGTACCTGTACTGGCTGCCCTGGAGGAGAAAGAGGAAAGACATAGAAACACACTGACTATCTCCAAGTGCTAGGCATGAAGGACACACATTATATTCTTAATTCTATTTACAACCCCAGGAGCTACCATTTAAGTGATTACTATGTGCCCGCTAAGTGCTTTCGATACATTACCTCATTAAATCTTCACAAAGTCCTCTGATGTCCCCATGTCTCAGAAGATGACATTGAGGCTTAGAGAGGGTAAAATGTGAAGAAAAGCTCTCAAGTTGAAACAGGAGAGGACCATGTCTGTTTTGCATTCCAGGGAGAAGCATAACAGGAAAGTGGAGGAAGCCAAGCGAGAGTACAAACTCCAAGTCCCAGTCTCATCCAACAAGGGGGTTCTGGGAGACAATTTATATCCCAGAGTCTGTCCTACCTCCAGGGAATGGAGCTGGCATTTTTCACTCAATACTAGTCACTGGCTATAGATGTTCTAGGTAAGGTTGGGGGTGCTAATGGAGGCGGGGACAGAAGACTTCTAGGCACTTCCAGCTCTCCATGCCTCTGTGGAGGCACCAGTATCTGAGGGCAATGCACTGAAGGTTACAGCTGTTAGCAACAGAGCCCTCTGAAGCTGAGGCTGGGCCCACAGACTTGGCAAAAAGAATCTAAGCGAATCTGGGGAGCAGAGCCAGCATTGCCTGCCATACTTTGCAACTTCATTAAGAAAGGAGCACCTATATAGCCGGGATGCATGTACATCTCGCATTCTTGGGCATGCAACTCTCCTCTTGCCCCGTGTTTGCAGCAGGGTGAAAAACTCTGAGAGCAGGTCATTATTTCTGGATGTAATTGTCAATAGCCCGCTACACCCACCAGACACCATAATACAGACCACCCAAGGCTGAAGGCATGAAGCATGGGTTCTGGACCCAAGCTAGCCAACCCATTGCTGAAGACAAACCATCAGATGTTCTTACTAAGGATTAGAATGTAGAGGTGACAGGTCCTGCCGGATCTTCTAACAGCTTCTGTTTAATCAACAGCGTGTGGCAGCCAGGAGCTAGGGGACAAAGCCCCAGAAAAGCTGGCTGCACAAGCCCATGCAATCTCTGAGACCAAGAATGTCACTGTGGTGGGATGCATTCCAGCCCCAGTTCCAAGGAGCCCAGATGCACTTTGTTCCCTGTGTTTTGAGACTGCTGGTTGCAGCCTGACAGATAAGTCTGCTTTGCCTATGGCAACCACAGGGCCTTAACTGAGACAGACAGCCAAGAGCCCAAGTCACAGGTATCCAACCAGAAAGCAGCACAGTTGTGGGGTACAGCTGGGCCATGGCAATGGGAGAGCACAGGGTAGAGGCCCACAAATCCCAGCTGCCAGGACTTTAGGCCTGTGGCTGCCCTGTGCCCCTCCCTGAGACTCACAGCTTGCTGTGATGCCTTTCTCAGTCTTCAAGACAAATTCCCCTTTGAATCTGGCTATCACAGTGTCTAAGACACTTGGCATTTGAAGCTCCCAGAGTAAGCGGACCTCACAAGGTCAACCCAGGACACATTGAACTTAGCAGCGGGAGCTCACATATTCACACGCACAGACACACACAATCACACACACAATCATATACACTCACACAATCATATACACTCACATATGTACACATGCACATTTACACACTGATACATACAATCACACATACATACGATCTTTCTCACACACACACATCTCTCACACTTAGCTTGTCAAAATACAAAAAAAAACCCGCATCAAGGCACACATGATGTTTTCTATATTCATACATGTCAATACGTGCCTATTTATTTCAGTTAATGGAATAAACCTTCAATTAAAGGACACTTAAGAGATGTCTACTATTTTGCTATTGCAAACAAATAATGTTGAATGAATAAAAGTAAGTTAGAAAAAGATAGGTACATTATGCAACCACTTCTATAAAATTTAAAAACATTCAAAACAATAGTTATATGGTTTATGGATCTATACATGTGAAGTACAAGTCTAAAAGGTTCAGATGATGAGCTGCCAGCCCCTGAGGGGAGGAATGTGGAAAGCAGGGAGGGCAAAATGGGGCTTTCACTATATTTGGAAATCTGTATGTTTTAAGTATATGAAAGAGAGAACGAAAGAATCATGGGAAAATGTTAACAGATTTTTTCTAATATCTGTGGTGGGTTCATAGGTATTTCATATTATCTCTCATAATTTTCTGTATTTGGAATGTTTCCCAATTTTAATTAATGTTTTAATGAGTTTTAAAAGTTCGCCCAAAACTGAATATCAACATACCCTACAGACACAGTAATTCTATTCCTAAGTATACACTCAATGCAACATGTTCATGTGCTCACCAAAAAAAAAAAAATACACAAAGAGCATTCATCCCAGCAGAGTTTGTTATACCCCACTTGGAAAACAACCCCAATGCCCATGAACAGCAGAATGGATAAGTAAATCATGGTGTGTTCATACAATGGAATGCTATTCTGCAATGAGAATGACCAAACTACATGCAACAACATGAATGAAGCTCACACACATTATGCTGGGCAAAGGAATCGAGACACAAAATTGCCAATACTCTATGATTCTATTTATATGAAGTTCTAGGACAGGTAAAATAACCCCCATTGTTAGGTGTCAGGAGATTGCTTACCGCTGAGGCAGGAAAGGACTAGAAGGGAAATGAAGAGTTTCTGAGGTACTTGTCATAATCTGTTTCTTTTTATCTTCTCCAGCTTTATTGAAGTGTAATTGACAAATAAAATTGTATATATTTAAAGTGTACATTGTGATGATTTGATGTACATAGACTTTGTGAAATGATTACCATAATCAGGTTAATTAACACACCCATCATCTCATATAGTTACTTATTTTTGTGGTGAGAATGCTCAAGATCTACTCTTTTAGCAAATTATAGTACACAATACACTATAATTAACTAATTATAACTGAAGTTCATTCCCTTTGACCAACATTTCCCATTTCTCCATACCCTGATCCCCTGGTAACCACCATTCCATTCTTTGTTTCTATGGGCTCAATTTTTGAGGGGAGGATTTCACATATAAATGAGATCATACAGTATTTGTCTTTGACTTATTTCACTTAGCACAATGCCCTCTAGGTGCATCTATGTTTTTGTAAATGGCAAGATTTCCTTCTTTCTCATGGGTGAGTGATATTCCATTGTACATATGTACCACCTCTTTTAATCTGTTCCTCCACTAAAAGACACCCAGGTTGCCTCCATATCTTGGTTATTGTAAATAATGCTGCAATGAACATATGGATGCACGTCCCTTCGAAGTAGTGCTTTAGATTTCTTTGGATAAATACCTAGAAGCGGGATTTCTGGGTCCCTCTTTGTCTCTTGTCATGGCCTTTGTTTTAAAGTCTATTTTGTCTGTTATAAGAATTGCTACCCCGGCTTTTTTCATTTCCATTTTCATGAAATATCTTTTTCCATCCCTTTACTTTCAGTTTGTGTGTGTGTGTGTGTGTGTGTGTGTGTGCGCGCGTGCGCGCGCATTGATCTAAAGTGAATCTCTTATAGGCAGCATAGGGGTCTTGTTTTCTTATCCATTCAACCACTCCATGTCTTTATTGGAGCATTTAATTCATTTACGTTTAAATTAATTGTTGATAAATATGTAGCTATTATCATTTTATTATTCTTACTTTTTATTTCTTCTTCTTAAGGAAGTCCCTTTAACACTTCTTATAATACTGGTTCAGTGATGATAAACTCTAGCTTTTTCTTGTTTGGGAAGCTCTTTATCTGTCCTTCAACTTTAAATAATAATCTTGCTGGGTAGAGAAGTCTTGGTTGTAGATCTTCACTTTCCATCACTTTGAATATTTCATGCCAATCTCTTATGGCCTGCAAAGATTCTGTTGAGAAATCAGCTGGCAGTCTATGGGAGCTCCTTTATAGGTAACTAACTGCTTTTCTCTTGCTGCTTTTAGAATTCTCTCTTTGTATTTAAGCTTTGGCATTTTAATTATGATGTGTCTTGGTGTGGACCTCTTTGGGTTCATCTTGTTTGGGACTCTCTGAACTTCCTGGGTTTGTATGTCTGTTTCCTTCATAATGTTAGGGAAGTTTTCCATCATTATTTCTTGAAATAGATTTTCAATTCCTTGTTCTCTCTCTTCTCCTTCTGGTACCCCTATGATGCAAATGTTGTTACACTTGATGTTGTCCTAGAGGCCCCTTAAACTCTCCTCAATTTGGGGGGTGTTCTAATCGGGTGGGTTTTTTTTCTTTTTGCTACCTTATCTTTCAAATCTCTGATTCAATCCTCTACTTCATCTAATCTGCTGTCGATTCCTTCTAATGTTTTTTTTTATTTCAATTATTGCATTCTTCATTTATGACTGCTTCTTTTTTATATTTTCTAACTTCATTTTTGTTTCCTTTCTCTTTGCTAAAGTTCTCACTGAGATCACTGAGCATTTTATAACAAGTGTTTTGAACTCTGCATCTGGTAAATTGCTTGTTTTCATTTTGTTCAGTTTTTTTTTTCTGGAGCTTTGTTCTATTCTTTTTTTGGGACATGTTTCTTTATCTCCCCATTTTGGCTGCCTCCCTGTGTTTGTTTCTGTGTATTAGGTTGAGCTGCTGTGTCTCCCAGCCTTATGTAGTAGGTGTCATGTGGGGCCAAGTGACACAGTCTCACTGGTCACCTGAGCCGGGTGCTCCAGGTGTGTCCCTTGTTTGGGTGGGGTGTGCCCTCCTATTGTAGTTGAACCTTGGTTGCTGTTTGCATGTCAGTGGGAAAGATTGACTCTCAGGCTAATTGGTCATGAAGACTGGCTGATGACTACAGTGGAGGAGCTGTTGTGCAGGGGCTGACCTTACAGAACAGGATTTGCTTTAGCAGGGCTCTGGTGCCTGCCCAGGCTGCCCCATGCATGTGTCTTCTGTGGACGTGTTTGGGTGGTGCCCTGTTGTGGTCTGAATCAGCCACCAGGTATCTTGGCTCTGGGGTCTCTTGAGAGGAGATCTGCTGTAGGCCAAGTTCTGTTGTTGTCTGTGCCCCACCCAGGGTCACTTTGTATGAATTACAAAGTGATATGCAGATGGTTGCCACCTGTGCTGGGCTTGGAGGTGCCTGGGAATAGCTAAGCTGAGAACCAGGACTGACTACTGCTAGTGGCAGGCTTGGAGCTGCTTAGCAAGTGGTATGGGATATGCTGAGGCCATGTTTTGGGCTTGTGAACCTTTGAAAGATTTTAGGAAAGTCTGCAGCATGAGCTAAGACAGGTCATTTGTATGGAAAAGCCACTGGAAGTATCTTGGGTGGGCACTCATGTTGGGTGGGGTGGGGTCTCAGGGAATCACCAGAGCAGTGTAACCAGTGTTAGCTAGGTTTATGGAGACTCAGACATAGCAGCTGCCTGTGTCTGCACACTGGGTGAAGAAGGACTCAGCAAAGGAATAATGGTTTCTACCAACACTTCTCTCTGGGAGAAAGATGCCCCTCCAGCCTTTGCCCTGAAGCCAGAAAATTCAGTTCCTCCCCATATGTCCCTGGTGCTTTTCAAGCTGCTGCCCCAGCACTGGAGCTCAGAGCCAATGAGTCCTTTAAGAGAATCAGCTGAAATTCCCACACCCTCAGTCTCACTCAGCTACAATCTCCACTGGTTTTCACAGCAAGAAGTTATGGGGACTTCTATTCCGCACAATGGAGCCTGGAGCTGGGGAACCTGGTGTGCAGCTGGGACCCCAGTCCTCAGAGGAGACCTCTACAGCTAGGATATTCCTCTCAATTTTTATCTGACACACATGGGTGTGGGACAAGCCCATTCCACATCTCTGCCAGTCTTGATGTGGCTTCTTCTGTGTGCCTTTAGTTATAGGACTTCTGTTCACCTAGACTTCAGGCAATTCTCAAGGATGATTGTTCTGCAGGTTAGTTGTAATTTTGAAATGGTCACAAGAGGAGGCAAGCACAGCTTACCTACTCCACCATCTTGACCACCCTCACTTATTTTATTTTTTTGCCTGTGCTTTTGATGTCTTATTCATTGGCAAAACCAATATAAAGGAGATTTTCTCCTATGTTTTCATCTAGAAGTTTTACAGTTTCGAGTCTTACATTTTATTCATTAATCCATTTTGAGTTAATTTTTGTGAGTGGTGTAAGATGGGGTCCCGTTTCATTCTTTTGCATGTGAATATCCAGTTTTCCAAGTATCATTTATTGAAGAGATCATCTTTTCCCCATTGTGTGTTCTTGGTGCTTTTGCCAAAGATTACTTGACCATATATGTGTGGGATTATTCCTGGGCCCTCTATTCTGTTCCATCAACCTATATGTCTGTTTTTATGCCGATACCATATTGTTCTGATTACTATAGCTTTGTGATATAGTTTGAAATCAGTAAGTGTGATGCCTCCAGCTTTGTTCTTCATTCTAGAAGAACAAAGACTAAATTGACCATTCAGGGTCTTTTTAGTTTCATACAAAATTAAGAATTGCTTTTTCCATTTCTGTGAAAAATGCCAATAGAATTTTGATAGGAATTACATTAAATCTCTACATCACTTTGGGTAGTATGGACATTTTAACAATATTAATTTTTCCAATCCATAGTATATCTTTTCATTTATTTGTGTCTCCTTCAATTTCTTGTAGTTTTCAATATACAGGTCTTTCACCTCTTAGGTTTAATTTAATCATATGTTTTTATATTACTAGTTTTTAAATTTATTTATTTTTATTATGTTGACATTGGTTAACAAAATCCAGTAAGATTCAGGTGTACAATTCAACAGTAAGTCATGTATATATTGCATTGTGTTTTAAATTATTTTCAATGTAATTATAAATGAGATTATTTTCTTAATTTCTCTTTCTGATAGTTTATTATTAGTGTATACAAATGCAATGGAATTTTGTGTACTTATTTTGTATTCCACAGCTTTACTGAATCCATTTATTAGTTATAACACTTTGTGGAGTCTCTAGGGTTTTCCATATATAATATTGTCATCAGCAAATAGTAAGAATTTTCCTTCTTTTCCAATTTGGATGAATTTATTTATTTTTCTTACCTAATTTCTCTGGAAAGAACTTCAAATAATATGTTGAATAAAAGTGGCATGAATGTGTATCCTTATCTTGTTCTTGATCTTAGAGGAAATGCTTTCAGCTTTTCACCATTGAGTGTGATGTTAGTTGTGGGTTTGTCACATATGGCCTTTATTATGTTAAGATACATTCCCTCTATACCCATTTTGTTGAGAGTTTTTATCATAAACAGATGTTAGATTTTGCTAAATGCTTTTTCTGCATCTATTGATACGATCATGAAATTTTTATCCTTAATTTTGTTAAGATGGTGTATCACATTGACTGATTTGTAGATGTTGAACCATCCTTGCATCCTGGAATAAATACCACTTGAAATGGTGTATGAGCCTTTTAAAATGCTATTGAATTCTGTTTGCTAGTACTTTTTCAAGGAATTTCACATCTGCATTCATCAGGAATATTGGCCTGTAATTTTTCTTTCTTGTGGCCTCCCTGTGTGGTTTTGTTATCAGGGTAATGCTGTCCTTGTAAAATGAGTTTTAAAGAGTTTCCTCCTTTTCGATTTTTGGGGGGAAGATTTTAAGAAGGATTGGTATTAATTCTTCTTTGATCGATTGCTAGAATTCACCAGTGAAGCCGTCTGGTCCTGGATTTTTGTTTGTTGGGAGGTTTTTTTATTACTGATTCAATCTTTTAAATGATTCAGTCTGTTCAGATTTTCTATTTCATCATAATTTAGTCTGGGTAGGTTGTATGTTTCTAGGAATTTATTTATTTGTTTTAGGTTGTCCAATTTCTTAGTGTATAATTGTTCATAGTAGTCTCTTATGATACTTTGTGTTTTGTATTACCAGTTGTAACATCTTTTTCATTTTTTTTATTTTTTTCTTTTTAGCTAAAGGTTTGTCTATTTTGTTTTCAAAGAAGCAGCTCTTAGTTTCATTGATTTTTCTATCATCTTTTAACTCTCTACTTTATTTGTTTCTGTTCTAATCTTCATTATTTCTTTCCTTCTACTACCTTTGGGTTTCGTTTGTTCATCTCTGTCTAGTGCCTTGAATTGTAAAGTTAGGCTGTTTATTTGAGAATTTTTCTATTTCTTGAGGCAGGCATTTATCTCTATAAACTTCCCTCTTAGAACTGCTTTTGCTGTACCTCATAAGTTTTGATATGTTACATTTCCATTTTCATTTATCTCAAGGTATTTTTTATTTCTCTTTTGGTTTCTCCTTTGAGCCATTAATTGTTCAGTAGCATGTTGTTTAATCTCCACATATATGTGAATTTTACAGTTTTCTTCATGTAAATAATTTCTAGATTCCTGCTATTGTAGTTGGAAAAGATGCTTGACCTGATTTCAATTCTCTTAAATTTAAAAATTGTTTTGTAGCCTAACATATGATCTTTTTTGGAAAACGTTCCATGTGCACTTGAGAAGAATATGTATTCTGTTGCTTTTAGATAGAATTTTCTGTAAATATCTGTTAAGTCCACCTTGTCTAACATGTCATTAAAGACCGATGCTTCCTTATTGACTTTCTGTCTGGATGGTCTATCCATTGATGTAAGTGAGGTATTAAAGTCCCCTACTATTATTGTACTGCTATTTATTTCTTCCTTTAAGACTGTTAATATTTGCTTTATATCTTTAGGTGCTCCTATGTTGGTTGCATAAATATTTACAAATGTTATATCTTCTTGTTGGATTGACCCCTTTATCATTACATAATGCCCTTCTATGTCTCTTATTACAATCTTTGTTCTAAATTCTATTTAGTCTTATGTAAGTGTGGCTACTCCAGCTTTTTTTTTTTTCATTTCAAGTTTTCTTTTGAAATGAAATCTTTCTTCACTCTTCTTTCATTTTTTCTGTCCTCTTCTAACCAGATAATTTCAAATGACCTATTTTTGAGTTCATAGATTCTTTCTTCTGTTTGATCAAGTCTTCTGTTGATGCTCTTCATATTCTTTAGCTCAGAATATCTTTTTGGTTCTATTTTGTGATTCCTATATCTGTTAAACTTCTCATTTTGTTTATTTGTTGTTTTACTGATTTTGTTCAGTTCTCTTTCTGTTTTCTTGTAGCTCACTGAAATTCCTTAAAACAACTATTTCTAATTATTCATCAGGCAAATTGCAGATCTTTGTTTCTTTGGATCTAGTGCCATTTTTTTTTTCATGTTTCTTGAAGTCTTGTATTGCTGTCTTTGCATTTTAAAAAAGCAGTCATCTCCTTCAGTCTTTACTGACTTGTTTCAGGGGAGAAATACATTCTTTTAGCTCTGCTAGGAATTCTGAGGCTCTCTTAGACCTCTGTAGGTACACCTGCTCTACACTCCTTATTTCCCCTTGGATAGAGGGGTTCTCATGATCACATGCCTTCTCTCAATCCTACAAAGCCAGGCCAAGTGTTGACAGGCTACCATTTGCTTTCCCTAGGGTGGTGCCATATGCTCAAATTTGTGTGTTTTCTCTCAGTCTCACAGAGTTGGGCTGGCTTTCTGTGCATGCTCCATAGTTATCTGCAAAAACTCACATTCACTGCCCTCAGGGGCATGCACAGGGAGCTGGCCATCTGGATGGGGTATGAGTGAGGCACATGGAGCATTGGGGGTGCCTGTGGGCCTCTTGAGAAGATCTGCATGTGAGATGTCCCCATTGGCTCGTGGATGAGCTCCCTGATAAAGTCTGTGAAGTGGTTAGAGAATCAGCATTCTCTGATCTTTGGCTGCTGTTCCAGCTTCTCCATGACCCTTAGTCATATATCTAACCTCAGTATTCTGCATGGGGAAAGAAAGAAGTGGGGTTTCTTTAGCAGTATCCCACACAACCAGGGAAACCAGATGTTCACTCTCATGCTCTCACTTTCCCTGTAGAAGAAATCACAAGCTGAGGGGTTCTCTCTTGGCATTGAATTGTGCCACCTTGAAAGAGGTATGATTCAAGTAAAGTGAAACTGTTCTTCTTACCCTCTTCAGTGGGTCCAATCTCAGAAGTTTTTGCTCCTACGGTGTGCTCAAACTTTTCTGGATTCCAGATTTCCACAAAGGCAACCTTATCTGTGGGCGATTGTGAAAATCTGAGTTCTTTGCGGGGAAGATGGTAGAAAACTCCTATTCTGCTATTTTGATCACTCCCCATAGCCCGTTTCTTGATCCAGGTGAGGTTACATTGGTGTATTCAGTTTGTGAAAATCCTTCATGTGTACACTTATGATTTGTGCACTTTTCATCATTATCTTACATTTGAGTAAAATCTACATTATTTTGTTTCCAAACATGAAAGTTAAGGCACATTCAACATAATGCTTTCTGTCCAGGCTACCACATGAAGGCCATTGTTGGCCATTAATTTCTCAGCTCAAATTAATCTATTGATCACCACTGTGGTAACATACTCAGGGTCAGGCATGAAATTATCAACCCGAAATAGACTCTAAGTTGCTGCAGTAATGGGATATTGGAGTAGGTGCTCTATTAATGGTATTTCACAGGAAGTATTATTGCATCTCTGCATCCCTCCAATGGAGTGTCCATTTTTAGTTTAGATCCCATAAGAAAAAATTTCATTCCACTACTAAAGGAAATTAAACTATCCCTTCCTGCTCTAGAATAGTAGACTGATTACATTTAGAAACCAAGTTCCCAGTTAGAGGAGGGGCTGCTGGGAAGCCAAAGGAAAAAGTCAATCTGCACAGTCCTTGGGAGAACAGACTTCCTCAGATATCACCTACAAATGCTTGGATCTAGAGGGCCTTTGATAATGGGTTAAAACAAGTGAGCAAGTCAGGTACACACCCCCTCTTGAGATAGAAATAGCACTTAAACAAAACACATGCCTCCAATCCCCTGCCAGGCCCCTGACAGATATCAATAATCAATCAAGACCCTCTGACATGGCACAAGGCCTTACAGTCCTTCACAATTGCTCTCTGGGAAGCCTAGAAGAAGATCTAACAAAGAGACGTCCCTGGGTCATGTGGACTGAAGTGGCAGGGATCTTAGCAATGAAGATCATTACTAAGAAGAGCAGTTGGGACTGGAGAGCACAATGCACTGTTGATTACTTGGAATTTGACGTATGTATCTGTTCCTCTGTATGTATGTATATATAT
>NW_006441063.1:2076988-2089235 GCF_000325575.1 Pteropus alecto | reverse complement strand
ATATATTAGAAGAAAGATTGTCTTTGTTCTGTTGTCTTAATGTAAAGTACCCCTTTGGACTATTGTTATATTTGCATTGTAGACACTGGATGGAATCTACACTAGCAATGAGGTGTACCTTTCCGCCACAGTGGAGACAAGCTGGGAGGAGAAGAAGCTAGAAACTTCTCCTGTTTCATAATTGTGTACAAGCTAGATCAGGGAAGGACTCCAAGGCCAGCCGATACCTTAAAGGTAAAAGTGATGCCTTTCCTGTGAAGAAAACATGTCCAAAAGAACAGCTTGCCAATGGATAGAACTGCCATGTTGCACATGGGGACACCATTTGCATTGTATTTTATGAGATTTGCTTTCCCTGTGGTTGTGCAACGTGGCAGCTCTGCCTACAAGTGACTGCACCAAGGCCCAATGGGAAAGGCTGCCATGATCTGAAACATGAGAGGGCACAGGATCCCAGGAAGAGCCATCTCAGGCCAGGATCAAAGCCCAGATGTAACAGAACCATGTCTCCTGTTCAGTCGTTGTTCCCCATGTGTCCAGCTCCCCAATCAGGGGAGAAAGGCAACCTCATACATTCTGAAGCTTGGCTGCAGGCAGAAGGGGAAGTTGCTGATGAGCCTGCAGACAGCCTTCTATTATCACATCCTCACTCAAGGAGGACTGACAGCCACACACAGCTGCAACGTGGCTCACAGGCCAGCTGCTGATGTACAGCATGGCTCAGATCTAACCAACAAAATGACTCTTCCCCCATGGCTGAGGTAGCAGACTGAGTCTTCCTCTCCTAGGGGAGGGTGAAGTGGTGACTCAGACTCTGTTAGCCCTGCATTCAACCTGGTTGTGCTCCTGATATGAGGAGCAGCCATCTCTATCCACTGCAGCATTGCCTGTTCCCTGAAGTGACTGCACTATGCCAGCTCATCTGCCTCCATTTAGCCTTCCATTCCTCCTTCGGCTCCTTAGGGACACCCCTACCTCCCCTCACCCCATCCTCTGCCTCAGGTCAGAACTGGACCATAAAAAATCCTCTAAGGATTTTGCAAGTTTCCATTCCATTTCATTCTCCAGTTTCAGACCCAGCTCATTTGGGCATTTGTCCCAACATTGATAGGATGAATCTCAAGTCTTAAACCTCTATCTGGGCTGAGTATCCCAAAAGTGAGCAGGTGGATGATGTGAAAGAGGGCAGAGGGGTGCTTCTCCCAGCAGCTGGGCATCAAGCATTTTCTTCCCTAGGGACAGGATCAACCTTTACAGAACTGAGCATCCTTCTTAATGTCCCATTCAGCCTCTCACCAGGAAGGGCCCTGACGAGAAGAGGTGATAGGTGAATTCATGCTGTGACCTGTGCAAGAAGACCACAGCTGGTGCTGGCTCCTGGATGGAGAGCCTTAAGCAGCACACCAATACATCTGGGCTTTGATTTGTTCTTAATTGGGAGCCATTAAAAATTCTTGAGGAAGGGAATATATAAGCAGAATGATATTTGGCGGAAGTTATGCAGGAGAAAAGCCTGGGGATAGAGGACTAGTTAGGGGTTCTGCAATAGCCCAGGAGAGAGGAGATGAAGACCTGGCCCACAGCAGAAGTCCAGAAAGCCCCAACAGGTAGGGGCAAGCTGCAAAGCTGAGCAAGCAAAGAAGACAAGGCAAAGATCTCCTCTTGAAGTGTATAGGGAATGGAATGTAAATGCATGGAGGTGATGTAGCCTTACAGAACATCCACACCAGCCACCTCTTCTCATGGTGAGGAACCTGAGACGAGAGGGCCAAAGAAAGTGCCTCTATTCAGTGCCAGGTCTGGGCCAGCCACTATGCTAAATGCTTTATGATCTCTCCAATAACCCAATGAGCCAGTTTTCTGAGATCATGAAACTCGGCATGGGGAGGTTCATGGATTTTCCCCAGGCCAGGGCTAGAAACCAGCTTGCTCTTTACACTGCACCACCTCTCAGAGAAAAAAAGAGTCTGATCCTCTAGAAACCATCAGTAGCCTGAAAGGAACAGCCTTGGTTTAAGATCAAAGGCAATAGAGGGAGAAATTAGCCAAAAGCACACTGCCAAAGGTGAAGAATGTCATGGGGGCCCCACACACTGGGACATGGAAGCAACCACAATAGCTCCTGAAAAGAGCAGCAGCGTGATAACTTCCACCTGCACTGAGTCACCAGAACACCTGAAAGCTGTTTAGCTGTGAATTCTGTGGGTAATGACAGGAGTCCCTCACCCATAGACAAGAGCCTTGGTGGAAACTGGCCTGCACTCAAAGAAGAGGGAACACTAGAAAAGCAGAAAAGGCCAGTTCCCTGGAAGCAGAGGCTGGGACAGGATGTTTGTGCATGTGCTTTATTGAGGGCAGGCTCTGCAGAAGAACTCGCAGGGAAGGAAAGGAAGTAGATGGCAGGGCAAACAGAGCTGTGGGCTCAGCACGAGGTGAAGCTAACCAACTGTCCCACTTTGCCCAGGACACAGTCTTCCAGTGCTAAAATGAACAGTTTCGAGAAAACTAGGATATTCTGGGCACCTTACCTTAGCCTGATCCCATAGGGAACTCTGGAGCAAGAAAGTCACCACAGAGTTGTCTCCACTCCTAAACCAAAGAATGTGGGTTTTGGTATCTCTAGCAGAGGCCATTGGCTATGCCTCTCTTCCACCCCTAGGTGAGATGTAACCTCCCAGATAACTCTGAGTAAAGTGGGTCCCATTGACCAAGGGAAGTCCTCCTGAAAAGGAGGCAACTGTGAGCTGATAATAGCCAATGCCAACCCTGTCCGAGAGACAGGTATGCCACCCAAGTAAAGGGTATCCAGGTGAGACAACAACAATGTCTGTGATGTGAAGAATGTAGTCTCTGATGAACTTCCACTCATGGCTGTCACTGAGCTCTTTTCCCAGGAGAGGCAGCAGAATGACTCCAACCCTTATTGACTGAGAGGCCTGTACTCTGGGGGATTCTGGGGGGCATGTTTGCAGTTAGGTTGGCTCAGCCCCTTGCTTCCCATGATCACTAGTGGCATCATTCAAGGCTTTCACCAAGGCCTCTTTGATGCAAGTGAGCAAAAGTCTCCAGCTTAAACTTGTGGTGCTGTTAACAACACAGAGCACAATTACATTCCAACCACATTCTACATTTAACTGAGCCTTGAGAAAAATGATAAAATGTTCACTCATCAGTAACTTCCTATCACCTGTCATTTTTTCAGACTGTAAGAGTTTCTTAAAACTCCTTGGTGGCATATCAAGTTTGATGAAAGTTATTAGTTAGCATCTTTAAAAGTACAGTTGTCGTGAAATGAATAGAAGTGTGAAATGCAACATATTCCTAAGGTTCACATTAGGTTTCTTTGGGAATTTGCCAAACAAGCATTTATTGAGCACCTACTGTGTACCAACTGACTCAGTGCTACATGCTAAGTGTAGATGAGTAGCACAGCATCCCTACCAACATCCCTCAGGGATTTTGTGGTTCAGTGGGGAAACCAGATACAAAAACAGATAATCCCAATAAATGTGCTGAGGAATTACAGAGTAAGGGGTACCAGCTGTACCTGGGGCAGAGTATTGTGGGTAGGGGATCTTGAAGATTTCTCTGAGAATTGATCTTTAATGAAATAGTTTGTCAGGTTGAAACAGACACTGCTAGTTGTTCCCCAATATCTGTTCTCTACTTTCTCCTGATTTTTGGTTAAAGATAGGACATCCAGGAAAAAAACTGCATTTCCCAGACTCCTTTGCAACTAGACATGGCCATGTGACTAAGTTTGTTGGTCAGTGGGATTAAGGTGCCTTGTGTGACTTCCAGGAAGTGTCCTTACTTGGAAGAGCCATGCCTTTCTTCATCTCTCCCTCCTTCCTGTTGATTGTTGAACTGCAGAGATAATGGCAGGAACCTGCACAGCCATTCTGAACCATGAAGTTCACACATGTGCTGAAGAGGGTGAAGCAACAAGATAGAAGAAGCCTGGGTCTCTGACAACTTTGTGAAACTGATTGAACAGTATTGGGCTGTGTAACTCCAGCTTCATTTACTGTGATATATACTTTTATTGTGTTGAAACCACTGTAACTTTAGATTTTTGATCACTCACTGCCAAACCTAATCCTAACAGGTAAAGAAGTGAAGTTAGAGCAATGCCATTCCAAATGTGCAGATGCTGAAAGTGGTGTCAGCAAATAGCCTTTGGCTGTCAGCCTTTAGGGGTGGACATCTCACCTAAGCTCATGCATCTTCCTACTGTAGCCTCCATCAGTGACTGATTGATGTGGAGGTAGGGAGGCCTGGCCATTTGGGCAAAACTGAGGACCCTTCCATTGGGTCATCTCCTAGCTCCAGAGCTCCCTTGGCATCAGCTGAGGCTGTTCTTGGCCCTGGATCGCAGATCAGCTTCTCCTTCCACCCACTCCTGCTTCCTTCACCTCCCTTCCACAGAGATCAATCACAAGAGCTCTCCTTAATTTTATTGTCCAGCATTTTTAATTCAGAGTCTGCTTCCTAGATTTTGTCAACCCAATCTGCAACAACCCTGATTTCTTGGCCCCTGGACTCTGTCCAAATCCATCGACCTCTCCTTTCCCTTTCCAATTCTTAATAGCAATTTAGGGCCAGTGACACCAACACCTAACACCATGTGCAATTAGCACCCAATACAATTAACAGTTAATATGAGCTTCCTGTGATGCTAATGGAAGTCTCTCGAGTTAACTCTAAGAGTTTTCACTGGCCTTCTCCAAGTGGCCCACAGAAAGGCAACTTGAGTAAACCGACCCTGGGTGAAAATCAGAAAACTAGAGTTCCCAACCCGTCTTTGCTCCAGTGTGCCGTGTAACCTATGACCCACTACCCATCTTTTTCTGTGCTTCAAATGCTTGACCAGAAAGCAGAAACAACAATTTCAACTTTAGAGGACTTTTTTGTAGCTAAACCAGGGGTCGGCAAACTATGGTTCACGGGCCAAATCTGGCTTGCTGCTTGTTTGTATAAATAAAGTTTTATTGAAACCCAGCCATCCCTCTCTGTTTCAATATTAACTATGGCTGCTTTTGTGCTACAATGGCAGAGTTGAGTAGTGGCAGACTGTATGGCCTGCAAAGCCTAAAATTTACTATCTGGTCCTTTGCAGGAAAAATTTGCTTATTCCTGGTCTAAACGAATTAAGGTCCTGTTGTAATTCTTGCCTCCAGTTAGGAATGGAATCTGTCCATTCATTCAATATTTATTGAATACCTACTAAGTACAAGGCCCCATTGTAAATACAGTGGCTGTAGTAGTAAATAAACTAGGTGCAGCCCCTGCTCTCCCAGAGCCTACATTCCAGTGGAAGAGATAAACAGTAAAGAAATAAATTAATAAATATATGTCAAGGGGTGATAAGTGCTATGGAAAAAGTTAAAGCAGAACATGGGAGAGAAGGATAAGGGTAGGGTGGACCTGAGATTTTAAGTCAAGTGGTTGAGGAAGGTTCCTCTCATGGGGTAGCATTGGAGCAGAAACGTAAAGAGAACGAGAACAAGCTATGCAGATATCAGAGGTAAAAGCATTAGGACAGAGGGAAAAGCCAGTACAAAGGTCCTGAGGAAGGAACACAGCTGGTTTGTTAGAGACACATAAGGAGGACAGTATGGCTGGAGCAGAAGGGGTGAGAGGGAGAGAAAAAGGAGGTGAGACCGGGCAGTCACAGGGGGTCAGACTCCAGAGGACCTTGTAGGTTATTGTAAGGAGTCTGGTTTTCACTCTGAGAGAGACATGGTATCACAGGAGGGCTCTGAGTAGAGGAAGGATGTCTCTGACTTAGGTTTAAGAATCATTCTTTCTACTGTGTGGGTAACAGACTATAGAGGACATGGGGGAGCAGCAGGAAGTCCAGTAACAATCCAAGTGAAAGATGAGGGTAGTTCAGACCAGGGAGGGGGAAGCGGAGATAAGGAGAAGTGGTCAAATTTTGGATGTTTTGAATGTAGAGTCATTAGGCAAGCATGCTTGTTCCAAGAATAGGGCTTGAAGTGGAATTACCCAATTTTGCCCTTTTCTCTGTGCTCCTTCAAATGAAGATATTGTGCCCTAAAGCCATTTTCTGGATGCCTGGCATGATAGGAATTTACTGGCCCTGGAAGCTCACTCACCAGAAATTAGCTATGTGAGTGTCACCAATGAGGGGGAAGGGTCTGTCCTCACCAAAGGGAATTTCAGCAGTTAGTGAAGGTGGTAGAAGTTCTCCTTGTTGTCCTCTACCTGGTTGCTCACAGCAAAGTTCCTGTGGGGTTTAGAGCTAGTTTGGGGGCAACAAAGCGGACAGAGAGATCCTTAAGTCTAAGTAACAGAACAATAGTAGTCAAAACGCCATTGATTTTGGAGCCCCACTGCCAAGGATCTGTAAATAGACTAGAACTGGTCACACGATATCCCCCCACACACCTGCAGAGGGGCAGATATCACAAAGCCTGCCTCATACCATTGTGGGCTTTTCTCCTCCAGAATAATCCCCATTGAACACCCAAGGTGATGGGGCTCTTAGTTTCCTGCACCCCAGGGGACAATAAACATTGCTTGGGTTTTGACCATTCAGCTCCTCAACATGGGTGGTGGCATGGGAGGAGTGGTGGCATGGAAGTCATGGTGCTATGGGAGGGGTGGGTCCCAAACTCCAGAGAATCACCCCCATGGGATGAGTAGTGTCTGATGCAAAACAGAGAGTGGGGGACCACAGAGTCTAATGAGAGAGAGATTTATGCTTCTTACTCTCCATCTGCAAAGCAAAACAAAAATAGCTGAAACACCGGTTTTCTGCTTTATCGGCTCTGTGAATAAGCATATAAATTTCTATGACATTTCTAGAGGCTTGCTGAAGGGGAAAAAAGCCATCCCCCAGGACACGGCCAGCAGCAGCCACAGCATATGGTTTGCTGAGAGCGGAGGCAGAATGCGTTGTGTGTCTGTGAGCACTAAAAAGGTGACTTTGCGGGTAATTTCAGACTCAAGGCAGAGTTTTCACCTTTTTAATTTTTTTTTCCTTTTTTTCATTAAAAAAAAATCTTGCCTAAGCCAAGGCAGCTGTCGTGGCCAATCATTCCTCAGCAGGGAAGCGGGATTGTGCTGGGCCATTGGGAAGCACAAGGAGGCTGGCCCCCGCCTGCTTTGAGACAACCATACTCAGCCTTTGAAACAGAGAGAGCACCCCAGTCACAAGCTCACATAGGAGAAAGGGGGAGACAGTCCACAGGACATATGGAAAGACCTGAATAACTGAAGAACAGAATATGAGTATGGCTTTTTGTCTCACTCCAATGATTCTCTCCTCTAGTGAATCTCTACTCTCATGCAGGGAGTTCAGTGAAGCTGTCTCCAGCTCCGGCAGGCAAGAACCAGCACTTACACCAAGTTAACATCAACCTGAAAGGGAGACAAGTCCGACCCCTCCTACCATGAGGCAGAAAGGGCACAGCCTGCATGCAGTTTCATGAGTTTAGGGAAGACCAATGAACTATTTAGCTCATCCTGTACTTAAATTCTACAATTAGACTGATTTTTATGGCTCAAGCCAAACAAGGGCTTTGCCCTCTTTTTAGTTGTAATTATGCCTTTCCCTGATGTACATTAATCCATTAGTTTCTTATCAGTCATTTGAACTTTACTATAAATGAATATATTAGAAACTACCTGGAAAGTAAATTGTACGGGGAGGAGGGAGAAAGAGAACATGAGGGCACTAAACTGGAAGAGAGGGAGTTATGAAGAAAAAGATATCCCACAGACAAACCTAGCTTTTTTCACAGTTTCACTCAAGATCCCACCTTACTTCCAGGAACCAGACTGCTAAGGGGAGAAATGGCTGGAAATACATAGAAAAAGAAATAATGTGGACAGAAGCACTATGACATGTGCTGCTGCTCCCTTTGCCCAAAATGTTCTCTCAGATGCCAGCATGGCTCACTACCTCATCTCCTTCGGCTGAGCTCGAACATCATTTTCTTAGGAAGGCCTCATTGAACTTCCCCATGTAACTATACCACCCTACACAGCCTCTCTGCATTATCTATTTCCTTTCTTGGCTTTACTTTTTCCATAGCATTTATCACCTTCTAACACACTATATATTGGGTTTATTTATTTTGTTTATTGTCTGTAGTCTCTCCTCTATTGGTAATTAAGCTCTACGAAGGCAAGAGTTTTTTGACTATTTTGTTTACAGTTGTTTCTGCAACACTTAAGACAATGTCCATCGCGTAGTAGGTATTTGATAAACATTTACTAAGTAAATGAATGATCTGAATGCAGTAAGATCAAAAAAGAAAATAATAATTCACATTCTACAGTGCTTTATACATAGCTGACCTCTTTACACAAATGTTCTCTCTTTTGACCCCAACACTACCTCTGAGAGATGACATTATTGCTTCACTTCCCAGAGAAGGAGTCTTAAAGAGACTAAATAAATTGTTGGAGGTCACGAAGAGGCAGGAATAAGATTCAAACTCGGGCCTGACTGACTCCAAACCCTATACTCTTTCTAATACACATACATGCAGAGCACTGTGATAAGAAATGGCCAAGAATATGGGAGCTAAAATCATGAGCTGAGCAGAGCTAATTATAAATCCTTTAATATTGTAAAGTTGGAGTGTGTGTCTATGTGTATGTATGTGTGTGTGTAAAATTAGAATTGAGGGGGCTTATTCCTATTGACTATGATATTTGCCAAAATCATTATCCCCATGTTATAATGATGTAAAGTTCACAGTCATTCAATCACTCTACAAATGTTCCTTCAACAAACATTTGATCACTTATTGTAGAACACACTGACCTGCTCTTATCTTCTTGGCCTACTCTGAGGTCAGCTGCAGCTTGGTGGATAGCTCTAGACAATGAAAGCAAGAGCTTTCAATCTCAGACATTCATCTCTCTGCTTTCAGGCTTTCTCTGGTGGCAGAATTGTGCTCAGCCCTCACCAAAGGCAGCCTGGAAGTGCTGGGAGGTAACAGCCAAAGGATGACCCACAATCACTGAGGGAAAGGGCAGGAGTTGGTACATAAGGACCCCAGATTCCTTGCCTCTCTGTGGAGGACAACTCCATGGTGCATTCCTCGCAGTCTTTTAAAAGGTACCCAGCAGGACTGAGTCCCAGTCACCCACCTACTCCTAGGCACAGCCTTTATTAGTTTGCATGCCCTCGCTGTGCTCCCTGGCATCTCCTCCCAAATAAATGACTTGCACCCTCACTTTTGTCTCAGGGTCTGCTCTGAGAAAACAAAAACTAGGAGAGTTGCCATGTGCACTGTGCTAGGAGTTGGAGATTCAGAGCAGGGCAAGCCAATGGCCAGGTGCCTAGAGTCACAGAATGACGTTCCCAAGAATTGAGGAAACTGGAAAGTCAGCTCCCTCTGAAATGTGGCACTCTTTTTGGCAGTGTATATCAGTTTTATGAACTCTGGGGACATGCCAGAGGGGTGACATATCACTATGTCGTTTTCTGAAAACAACTTCCAGGGCCGTTGACAAGCCAAGCAAGAAAGTCAAGCTCATCCAGCTGCTGTGATTCATCACACTTCAGTTTTGATCCTTCCTCTGATCATCTCTTTATCCCACAAACACCTCCTGAGCCTGTTGCTGGGTGTTCGGAACAAGCCAGGTCAACCTGGATTTCACACTGAAGCCACCCTCTCACCTGATCACCAAAGCATGGCCCACAGGACCAAAGTCTGCTACCGCTGAATTCACATGAAAGTATATGGCACACATCCCAAAGTCTCATCCATGAGATGTATTCCCAAAGCATTTTTGAGTGATGGTAGCCACCTGGCAATAAGACAAATGCCTCCCAAAGTGTCAAATGCTGGATTTTAATACAAGGTCTCATTAGCTTCAAATTATACCATTACTGGTGTTAAACCAAACAGACAAACAAACCATGGAAAATACATCATCAATGTTCCCCCAGAAGGCTCCAGAAAAAGCCACACCAATAAGCAAACAGTGGTAGGCTCCTTCTGCTCGGGTCCCCAAACAATACCTTCTACAAAGTGTGAGGTTGCTCTGGGCTGACCATACAGAAAATCAAACCTGAATAAGGCCAGTCATTGACCCAGCAACCTGAGTAATCCCTCCTCACACACTTGGCTAAGCCTCTGAGGGACAGCAAAATAGGACCTCTCTGCCTGGCATGCAGGGCTCCTGGACCTGCCAGCACAGAGAACCAGGAGCTCCCTGAGCCCTTCGGTTTGGGGCAGGGAAGCTTTAGTGCCAACCTTGAAGTCAGTGCCAAGGAGGGTTTGTTCTGAGCTGTTCCATTTAGCTTGCCCTGGGCTAAATGCAGTAATCCCCAGGTAAGGCCCGATTCTCCCTTTCTTCTTTCCCCCAGGAGGAAAGGAGGTCCTTTTCCTCTGCCTGCAGCCACATGCTCCAAAGAGGCTCCCAGGGCTCCAGGGAAATGTGGCCTTTCTGTGCCCTCTCCCCTGAATTGGCCCCCAGGAAGAGGCTACAAGGCACAGGCCCAAAATATCCTCCTGGCATCTTCCCAGCAGCCTGGCGAGGACCTCCCTGCACAATTTGGACCATCTGACTTTCTTTTTTCAGAATCCGGAGTTACTCTCCTTTTGTTAATTCATCGGGAGCTGGTGGCTGGTGGAACACTGCAAGAAGATCAACCACCTAGGGAAAAAGCTCCCCAGTAGGTGCATTAGGACTCTCCGGGAAAGGAAAATTCTGCATTTTTGGGCAGTGATTAAAGATGGGATACTCTGTGTCTCTCAGGATTGGGAAAAAGGAAAGAGAGGAGTTTGTTTTTGTTTTTGTTTTTTGTTTTTTAATGCCACCGAATGCATAAAGGGGCAAGTCACATTCCGAAGTCCAGCAGCAAGGTCAAAGGAGCCCAAGGCAAGCAGTCCTGTCTTGGAGATTCAGGTATTCTCCAAGAGGCCACTGCAGCTACACCTTTTCCAAGTCCTCCCCAGGCTCTTCCGGGGTCCAAAAGCAAAAGAACTCGCTTATTCACTCATTCATTCATTCATTTATTCAACAAATACTTACTAAGCAGCTACTTAGTGCCAGGCACCAGAAATACAGTGAGGGGGAAAGTGGACAATACAGCCTCTGCCCTCAAGGAGTTTATCATTGAGTGAGGCAGCCAAGGATTTAGCAAAGATTCCCAAATAGATGTACAAGTTATGCTGGAAAAGTAGAAGATGTTATGAGCCCTAACAAGGTAATGTGACCCAGTCTAGCGGTGAGGAAAATATTCAAGGAAGTCATTTCCGTGTTTAGATCTGAGGGCTGTGTAGGAATTAACTGGCTGCAGGAGGTGTTAAGAGCATTCTGGGCACACCTTAGGACCTCTGGTATAATGGATGTAGGAAATGATCATCAATGCCAAAGGAGAGCCATCACAAAAAGAGGAGAGCCATGCAGATATCACAGCCCTGCTGGTCGAGTTCGCAGCACCACTTATCACGTACCCTCCCCACCCAACCCCCACCCCAGTGTACCTGGATCTGATCAACCCTCTAACTCTAGCTAAATTACAGGAAATCATGTTCCTGTAATTTACGATATGATATTTCAAGGATTTAATCAAACAAAAACAGACTGAAAAACTTTACAAGACAAACAACCTGGTTTTCTTCAATGAATTTTAAGAAGGAAGAGAAAAAGAAAGAGTGCAAGCTTAGAGATAACTATTTGCTCTGTGTGGCTCTTCTTTGGACTTGAATTGAAACAAACCATTAAAAAAATTATGACTTTTTTGAAGCAATTGGAAATCACAACATTTACTAGATGTTTACAACTATAATTAACTTGAAGTTTTTAGATGTCATACTAGTATCCAGTTATCTTTTTTAAGTTCCTGCCTTTTAGTGATAGATACCAAAATATTTACAGATAAAATGATGTACTACTACATTTTGCTTCAAAATAATATGGTGAGGAGAGAGGGGTATGACAAAGGGTATCGATAAAACAGATTAACCACAAATTGGTAATTGTTACACCTAGGTGTTGGGTACAGAGATTCATTATACTATTCTCTTCCACTTTTTGTATATGCTTGAAATTTCCATAGCTATAAGTTGTTTTAGAGGCATCCTGAATGAAGTTTACAGCATAAACAAAGGCCCTCAAGCAGGAAGGACTCTGCATAGACCTGTGTGCCTGGAGCTTAACTGGGGAAAGAAAGTGTGTCACGGTAAGGTTGGAGAAGGAAACTAAACAGGGGTTTGGGGACTAAAACTTGCCTCCTTGGGCCTTATAGGGTATG
>NW_006441063.1:2072592-2076928 GCF_000325575.1 Pteropus alecto | reverse complement strand
GCACACACAGTATAAGTGCCTCTTGAATAGTTGATGAAGGGGTCCCTCTTGGAGGTGGCCCAGTCACTCTTGGTAATCTCTCAATTGGGAGGCAAGTTATAAAGCCAAGTAAACCAAATATAGTCTGGTCTTGGAAAAGGAAAGCAAAAATGTGGAAACATGTAATTTCCTATGGCTGCTATAACAAATTACCGCAAACTAGATGTCTTAAAACAATAGAAATGTATTCTCTCACAGCTCTGGAGGCTAGAAATCTGAAATCAAGGTGTCAGTAGGGATATGCTTTCTCTGAGGGCTCCAGGGAAGAATTCTTCCTTGTCTTTTCTAGCTCCTGATGGTTGCTGGCAGTCCTTGACATTCCTTGGCTTGTAGATGCATAGCTCCAGTATCTGCTTTTATCTTCACATAGGCCTTCTTCTTTATGTATCTCTCCATATCCCCTTCTTTTTATAAGGCATTGGATTTAGGGGCCACCCTAATCCAGTATGACCTCATCTTAACTGATTATGTCTTCAAAGATCCTACTTCTAAATAAAGCCACATTTATATGTACTGAAGTTAGTACTTCAAAATAACTTTTGAGGGGACACAATTCAATCCACAACACACCATTCATCAAGTGAACCCTGAAGCTGGACATAAATGAGTCCAACTGGATTTGCCACAGACCCCTCATAGTCTTCACCTTTTCCAAAGTCGTGGGGTCCTGGGGCCCTAGACTGCTGAGCTAAACCAGCTCTATAGAATGTCTGAACCAGTCACAGCCCTTGGAGGACCCCAAGCTCCACTAAAAATCTAATGATAGCTATGGGTAATCTCATCAGGAAAATGTTCACTTGCAGCTACTTATAAATGTTTGAATAGAACTTTAGGAGGTTCAAGGACCTCTAAAGCCCCAAGAGCCATGAAGCACAGGTTAAGAGGTCGTGGGTTTAGTCTTCCAGATGAAAAGTGGAATCCTAGACTAATAGAGCAGGATACTGAGATCTCTCAGCCAGAGTTGGAAGCTGCCTTTTCTGAAAGCAGAGCTGTCTCAGCCACCACAGCCCAACCCCTAGCAAGCTCTCTGCTAACGTAGAAATGCAGACTGGGCCCCAGAAGAGAGCCACAAGGGCAGGAACAAGTCCTAGTGAGGGGACTGCTGAGGAATTGGGACTTCTCTGCATCTCAAAGACAGCTGCACAATGTTGTCAAGTATACAAAGAGAAACTTTGCCAACACAGAGCCCTGTAGCCTGTTGGTGGCCTAAAGGCCAGGCATCTCTACCAGGCCTGATACACAGCATCCAGCCACCAGGGCTAAAGTACTCTAAGATATCAAGGCGTTTGATCATTTTCTCCAGACAGAGTCTTGTGTAACTCAAGTTTCTCTTGGCCTTGCCATCCCAAGTGTTAAGCCACCAACCACTCCCTAAGAACACATGGGCATCCCAGAGTATACCCTATGAGCCCATGGCAATCCTCTTTTGTTCCTCCTTTTGGGCTCCACAGTGACTTTCCTCCCATCATGATGACCATGGTCCACAATAAAGCACAAGTCCTCACCCTGGTTTCAGCGGTCAGTGCCTCAGCCAGTCACTTTTGTCTGGGTCAAGGGTGCAGCCTCAGGACACTTCCAAGTGTGGCCAGCACATCAAAGGAGTTAGTATCAAAACACAGTTTAATTTTTTCTCTCTGTTGTGGGTTAAACTGTATCCCCAAAAAAGATATTTTGAAGTCCTAACCCCAGAACCTGTGAATATGACTTTATTTGGAAATAAAGTTGTTGCAGATATAATGAAGTTAAAATGAAGTAATACTGGGTTAAGGTGAGCCCTAGTCCAATGACTGGTGTCCTTGTAAGAAGAGGGCGATTTGGACACAGAGACAAACAGAGGAACACCATGTGACTATAGAGGCAGAGATTGGAGTGATGCATCTACAAGCCAAGGAATGCCAAGGAATGCCAACGACTTACGGAAGTTAGAAGAGTGTACTGGAACAGATTCTTTCTCAGTCTCCAGAAGAAAGCAATCCTGTCAACACCTTGATTTCAGACTTCTGGCCTCCAGAATTGTGAGACAATACATTTTTGTTGTTGCAAGCCACCCAGTTATGGTAATTTGTCACAGCAGCCACAGGAAACTAATATACTCTCAAGATTCCTTCAAAGTGATTTCAGCAGGGGAAAATATATCCCTGCTCCCAGCCCCATGGCTTTTCTGATTCCTCTTCCACAAGGTTACTGTAGTCAACATACACACACACACACACACACACACACAGTCTCTATTTGGTCCCTGGAATGACAGACTCATTTCATAACCAAAACTGCTGTCATCTCTTGGTGTTGCATCCACATTCTTCTCCCAGCCACAGCATGGCTACAAGCAACTACCAGTTCGGGGGTGTTAGGGAGAGATGACTTCTTCTCTCTTCCTGGCTAAATGCTACTTTTACAACCTCCAGTGTTAGAGGATAGGGAAGGAAGAGAATAAAGGAATACAGAAAGTTCCTACTTAATGGCACTCTTGTAAGATGATATCCTGGGCCTGTCCAGTGCTCAAAACTACTCGCTCTTCCATGGGAGCCTTTATGGATGCTCCAGAGGCTCCAACAACATCACTCATGATGGGACCTTGTGACTCAGTTTGGGTGGACACTCCTGCTGCCTGCAGTGGAACCCATCCCTCACAGACATATGTTAGTGGTCCCCTTGCCCTCTGACAGAAGCCCTTGCCTTAGTTTGGGTTCCCCCAGCAGATTCAGGGACAAGGTTTTCAGCGTGAGTCATTTATTAGGAAAGGACTCCAAGAAACACCAGTAGGAGAAGGAATGCAGCAGGGGAGGGAAGGCAGCAAATCCAGGCTTTGCTCTGAGCAGATCACAGCTGTGGAAAACTGGGTTCATCTCACTGGGGACTTCAGAGACTGTAGAACACACATCAGAGTACCCCACCCAAGGAAAAGAAACTGGGGTTACACATCAACTCTCATTTAACATTGGCTAAGGGCTGCTCTCAATGGGCATTAGCTTCATTGCACTTTCGGACTGCCCAGTAAGGACTCAAGCCCATTTCTAAGTTAAGAGAGTGTCCTTGGGCAGAAAGCTATAGACATATAAGGAATAAATGCTAAGTGGCTCTGTGAAGAAACCAAGGACACATGCTGCAGCCCTCTTAACTGAAACCCTTTTAGAGATAAACCCAGACCAGGCCAACATTCATACCCTGGTTGGTTGGATACCGGTGCCTGTGATTCATTCACCACTTATGTGCCAATCAAGCTGATGGCAATTATTTTCTGATCCAACAGTCTCTCTCTTTCTCTCTCTCTCTATCTCTCTCTCTCTCTCTCTCTCTCTCTCTCTCTCTCCTCTCTCTCTCTCTCTCTCTCTCTCTCTCTCCACGATGCCTAGATCACTTATGGGGCCAAGTATCATCAGGCTCTGCAAATGGAGTATTTATGTCTTTCTAGGCTCTCAGGCCCTCCCCCTAGCCCCTACACATACCTTAACTTTCTTTCATTGATGGGGAACTGAGGCTCCCAGCAAGAGAGCAGTTCTCTCCAAAAATCCTGTTCACATAAAAACCAGTGTCTCCTCTTCCCCTTTTTAAGAATCCCCTGGGTTTAAAATCCTTTAACTTGTTTTTTGACATTTCCTCTGAAAAATCTGCATTTTGGTGTCATGTTGGATTTCTTAGCTATTGTCTTTGGTGCCTCAGGCAAAATGTGCAGTTTAATATTCTAACTTGGGGGCTCAGCTCTGGAGAAGGTAGAGCCTGCTTGCTCTCCACCACTCCACACCCCACACTGGGATCTGTAAGGGGGAAAGGAGCATCACTCCTCCTCCTCACCCTAGGCCCACTTTTGATCAGGTACCAGAGCAACCTATTGGTGCCCTGCTTGACAGAACCAAAACTTTCAGAAGACCAGCTTCTCTCCCATTAACCTACAACCAATCTCTCCATAAGCTTTGGTCCAAGTTAAAAGGGGCCATCATCAAAGAATATAGTGGATTGAATGGTGCCCCCAAAAGATATATTTGCTCAGAACCTGTGAATGTGAACTTATTGGGGAAAAGAGTCTTTGCAGACCTAATCAAGTTAAGAATATTGAGGTGAGATCATGCACGATTAGAATGGGCCTTAAATCCAATGACAAATGTTCTTATAAGAGAAAAGGAGAAGACACACAGAAGCGACATGAAGACAGAGACAGAAATTGAAATGATGTGTATATAAGAGAAGGAATACCAAGGACTATCAACAGTCACCAGAAGCTGAGAGAGAATCAAGAACCTGATTCTACCTCAGAGCCTCCAGAAAGAACTGACCCTGCCGACATCTGGATTTCAGA
>NW_006441063.1:2059295-2072362 GCF_000325575.1 Pteropus alecto | reverse complement strand
CAGTAAGCCCGAGATTGAAATGACGGGGCCACAAGTCAAAGAATGCTGACAGTGACCAGAAACTAGAGGAGGCAAGAGACGAGGAACACATTCTCCCTTAGAGCCCCGATTTCAGACTTCCAGCCTCCAGAACTGTGAGAGAATCAATTTCTGTTGTTCTAAACCACCCAGTTTATAGTACTTTGTTACGGCACCCTGGAAAACTAATGAAAGACCAACTGAGATTGTCTTCCTTCAGCTCCCATTTTGCCCTTTCTCTTCCTCTTGGAGGGCTCCCTGTCCCTAACCCTGACTCTCATTTTCCCAGGCAGATCAGCACAAGCGAACAGTTCCCTGATGCTCACTACCTCCACAGACATGCTCCAACCCAGTGTTGACATGACTCGCCCTCAGTCAACATAACCCCACATGGATTCTGTCCTTCAGCTTCTCCAGGGTTCAGCCCCGCTCTCAGCATACTTTTCCCCTCATACTCAGTCTCATATGGCTTCAACTCATTATCCTGCCTATACATTCAAGGTCTGTGTGACTTGTTAAAGTAGCCAGAGGTAGGTACAGTGTCCATTCAAGCAACCAGCAGATATTCACTGGGGTCTTGTCATAGGCCGAAAGCCAGGTCCTGGGATATAATAGTATAAAAGAAAACCTCCTCTGCCCCCAGGCAGTTCTCAACTGACAGGCCTTCTCTTTCAAGCCCCAGGAGAGCACAAATCGAGGTTGGCAACCTGGTCTCCTTCCCCACCAGCAAGAAGCCATCAGCTTATGATGTCACCATGTCCCCATGAGCTGGCCAGACACACAGAGGCACCTCCCTGCCTCTTACATGGTTGGCCTTGACATTTTGACCTCTCAAAAATAAAAGGTGGTACATTCTAGAGACTCAAAAAAAGAAAATCAAAATCCGGAAAATGCCCGTGACTCCAAAATTCTGTTATGAATGGCTGTCCCATAGCTATTGTTATAGGTTAAATTGTGTACCCCTAAAATTCATATGCTGAAGTCCTAACTCCCAGTACCTCAGAATGTGACTGCATTTGGGAAAAGTGTCGCTACAGACAACCAAGATGAAGTCATTAGGGCGGGCCCTATCCAGTATGACTGGTGTCCTTATTTAAAAAGACATCTGGACACAGAGACAGACACACAGGGGGAAGATGATGTGAAGAGACACAAAGAGAAGAAAACTATCTATGAACCAAGGAGAGAGTTCTGGACAGATCCTTTCTCACAGAAAGAGCAAACCTTGCTGGCACCTTAATTTCAGACTTCTGGCCTCCAGAACTGTGAGACAATGAATTGCTGTTGTTTAAGCCACCCACTTTGTGGTACTTTGTCACAGCAGTCCTGGCAAACAAATATAATTGCAAATATTGGGTGTGATAGTTCAATGGGATAATAAGACTAAGGGGGCAGCTAGCATAAAGCAACCATGAAAGGGCAAGATAGTCATGACAGAAGACAGGGGCACCAATGGAGGCTCCCCTGAGGGTCAGGAGTTTTATGGGTTTTCTTGTCAGCTTTCCCACAAAGGACAGCTTTAGATTCAGGCACACCTGCTTTCAAACCTGGGCTGAGCCACTTTCCAGCTGTGAGACTCAGCTCAGATTCCAGGCTTAACTTCCTCATCTGAAAAACAGAAACATAGTCCACTTCCCAGGGTTGGCAGAATTAAATTCAGCTAACACCAGGCCTGGTCCAAAGGAGGCCTTCTCTATAGGCTGTCTTAAGTGGGGTTCTTGACACAAGGATTCAGTACAAGGGATATATTCCAGAAATCTTTGATAGTGAAATACTAAAGTGATACAAGGAAAGAAAGAAGGCAATAAAGGATGCATTATTAAGCCAATTACTGCAGCAGTGACAGCAGCTTCATCCCACGCAGAAACTGAGAAATGGTATAAAATACGTGCCTCCAAATAACTCTACCTGAAGGATAAAGGAGCTGGGGTATTTATCTTCCAACTTCCATTGGGCATTGATTGAAGGCTGCTCCTGGGACAGTGTTAATTCCTAAATGTATTAGTTTCTTAGTGTAGCTGTAACAAACTCTGCTACTTTAAGAAATTACCACAAACTTTGTGGCTTAAAGCAAAGCAAAGCAAATTTTATTATCTGCTGGATGTCAAAAGTCCAAAATGGGTCAACAGAGCTGTGTTTCACCCCTGAAAGCTCTAGAGGAAACTGTTCCTTGCCTTTTTCCAGCTTCTAGAAGCTGACCACATTTCTTGGTTCATGGTCCCACTTCACTCTGCTCTGTGCTACTGTTGTCATATTTTTTTTCCTCTGCTTCTATCGTTACATCACATTCTCTAATTGACCCTCCTGCTTCCCTTTTATATGGACCCACCTAGATAATCCTAGATAGTCCTCCCCATCTCCAAATCCTTAACTTTATCACATCTTCAAACACCCTTTTATCATAAGGCACTGTTATCACAGGCCCCAGGGATTAAACATGGACATCTTTAAGGGCCATTACTCAGCCCCCTGCACTGGGCCCTTCTGGCTGCTCCACACAGGCCGAGCTGCTTTCTGGGGTAGGGAGGAATTTCTCAGGTACAGACATGCAGATACACTAAAAGGTTGAAGGGTTGTGGGCAAGGCGCTGACATTGAGAAACAGATCTGTTGTTAGCAGTAGCAGAAAAGCAAAGATGTGCAGGCAAAGTTACTAGGCTGGCAGAGGTAGAGCAGGTGACCATGGTGGTCTCAGAACTCCACAGTCTGAGGGTATTGAACAGAAACCCAGTTGTCAGTATAATCAAAAGAGCCAAAGTGACACATATTTGTTGACAAATATTTATTGGGTCCTCACGACAAATATTTTATGGTACTAGGACATGTATAATTTTTTCCCATTTTATAGCTGAAGAAACTGAGGTCCAGTTTCTTGTTCCAAGTTGCATGGTAGAGGAAAAAGGATCTATTCTTGCATCTGCTGACTCATTACCCAGTGCTGCTCTCACTGCTCCACCTTCCACAGCATGGCTTGAAACAATCTGGAATGATCCAAGTCTGTGGCCACAACTAAAAAAATGCCATCCCCTCAGTCACATCATCTTCCAACTCTGAACCTTTGAGTGGCTGGCTGAGCTGCTAAAATCCAAAGAAAGTCAGCAGGACTGTTGATGAATGTGATTGCTTTACCAGAAGTTAAAAAATGTAGCTACTATGGTTGAGCATTTTTTACAATCTACCTCTGGTAATTTGCATCCTCCATGTGTACACGCAAGATCACTTGCCAAATCCTGTTGATGATACCTCCCCAATCTCTACCCCATCTGTTGCTTCTTCTTACCTTCAGTCTTCCAGTTCAAATCTCCATCGCTTCCCACCTGGACCACAGCCAAAGGCCCCTCATGTGTCCCTGTCTCCTGAGTCTCCCTGCTTTAATCCATCTGACTCCCTGCCTCCTATTAACTTCAGCTAACTTCAGTGGAGGAGAGGCTGTTGGTGCTCCATCTATATTCTCCCAGACTTTTCAGTTTGGTGTGTTCTTGCAGACTTCTGATTGCCAATATCTGTATCTCTGTTCCTGTGGGTTTTTCCAGAACCACAAGTTGGAAGAGCCAAAGAATTAGTACCCCCAGAAAATAGCCCTCAAGCAATGGTGGAAGGGGAGCAGATGTATATATGCCCCAAATTCCTGTCCCTCAGTTGAAATAAGTGTGAGCTGTGTGTCATACACCATCTCCCAGAGGTCCCCATGGGATTAAGTACCATTTGCACACAGTGAGAATTTACTTGATAACACCCTGTATTTCCACCTTCGCCTCCCCGTCTCACTTTTGTACCCCCCTGCTAGTGTATCTTACAACCACCTTCCAGATAACAACCCATCCTCGAATACTTCTCTCAGGGTCTGGTACTGGTGAACCCAAGCTAGATAATTGAGTTACTCATCTGTACAACTTGCCAGAAAATGTCTTTCCATGCCTTCCTTAGCCTGCTAGCCAAGGCTCTCCAAGGCTATCCCAGCCCATCTTTTTACTCAAACTCCAATTTCTTCATCTTACATATGATACACAAGTCAAAGAGTGCTGCCCACATATTTCCTGCTTTCACATCCCCATGCTTTTGGTAAGCTGTCTCTTTTACCTATAGTCTTGCTCTCCTTTTCTTACCATGTTTTCTACAACCTATAAAAATCGGTTGAAAAGTAGAATTGAAACAAGAAGGGAAGAATGTCGATAATTGTTGAAGCTAGGCATAGGTACATGGAGATTATTATACTAATGTGTTAACTTTGCATATGTCTGGCATTTTCCATAATAAAAAGCTAAAAAACAAAATCAATTCATCATATGTGTTATTGACATTGATAGTGCCCTGCCCATATGCCCTCATATGGCTTCTTATGGCAACCACTGACTCCTCTCCGTCAGAGGGTGTTCTCTAGTGTGTGAGTGTGCTCAGCAACTGTGCAGGGAAGATTAGGGGTGCCAGGGAATTAAGACTCCCCAAAGCAGCTCTCCACCATGGGTGCATGGATTAGTGGATAAACACTCTGGCTTCCTCACCTTCAGTGTGATAACTCCAAGGGTTGCACACTATCTCCCAGCAGTGCCCAGTGGGACCGAGTCCCAGTTGCTCATTAGCACACCCAGTATTGGCTTTCTCCTCTTCCCTCTCTGACTTCCCACTTCCCCACTGGTATTGCTTGAGATCTCCTCCCAAATAAAGTGTTTACATACAAATCCTAGTATCAAGGTCTCTTTGAGGGAAAGTCAGTCTAAGACATATCATCATCACCACAAAAATATCCCTTCTCCCCTACTTACAAGTAATATCTTCTTCTTCTGAGCCTCTGGAACATATTGTATGGACTCTGGGAGGCTCAGGACAGAAGTTTTTCTTAAAAATGTTTGAAAGTATGGCAGAATAAAGCCTGATAAATAAATTAACGGAGCACACCTTTAAGTCCTGGAAGTCAGGGCTTAACTAAAAGTAAATGTATTATGAATTCTGGATGGACCCAGGCTCAGAGCCCTTTCTGTTCACACCATCCTCCACTAAGAAATAGGAAGTCACTGTGCCATCTGTTGCCTTATGGTTTACTTTGCTAATTGCCAAAGGTAGATATCTACCTCAAGAAGCTTCATTTTCAGTAGCCTGGAGGGTCACAAGTGGGGAACATGCAATAGCCTGGTTAGAAAGAAGAGATTAGGTGGGGAACCAGAAGAATCCCAAGACTGACATGATGGCACTGGTGATGTCAGTTGCCATGGGGAACCAGTGCCAAGCTCCTGCACAGAATTTGGGGATAGCAGAACCTCTGCCAGGAGTACTCTTTGGAGCCTAGAGCTCAATGGCTCTAGGAGCCTCAGCGAAGGTCTTATGTCCCATGGTGGGCCCTAATAGAGTGGAGAGTGTGAGCAGGAAGCTTTGGCCATGAGCAGCTCAGTGGCCATCACTATGGCCTTTCCCCTGATTTCTTTTTTCTCTTTTTTTAATTAAAAATTATTGGGGTGACATTGATTAATAAAATCAAGTAAGTTTCAAGTGTACAATTCAACAGTATGTCATATATATATTGCATTGTGTGTTCATTTCCCAGTTAGATTTTCTTCCATCGCCTAATATTTGACTCCTTTTGTCCCTATCTACCTTCCCTCACCCTCAACCACTAATCCACTGTCTTGTGTCCATGAGTATCTATTTGTTTGTCATGTTTGTTTGCTGTTTTCAGTTTTATATCCCACATATGAGTGAAATCATATGGTTTTCAACCTTTTCATGATTATCTCAAGATCCAGCCATGTCATTACAAATGGCAATATTTCATCTTTTCTTCTGTCTGAGTAATATTCCATTGTATATATGTATTACACCTTTTTGCCCATAACCTTGTCAACACTTGATTTTACTTGTCCTGTTGATGATAGTCATTCTAACAATTATGAGATGGTATCTCGTTGTGGTTTTGATTTGCATTTCCGTAATAGCTAGTGAGGTTGAGTACCTTTTCATGTCTGTTAGCCATTTGTATGTCTTCTTGGGAGAAGTGTCTATTCAGGTCCTCTGCTCATTTTTTAATTAGATTATTTGTTTTTTATTGTTGAGTTGAGTTCTTTATATACTTTGTATATTAGGCCCTTATCAGAGGCATTGTTTGCAAATATATTATCCCATTTAGATAGTTGTCTCTTTGTATTGTTGATGGTTTCTTTTACTGTGCAGAAGCTTTTTAGTGTGATATAGTTCCATTCCTTTATTTTTGCTTTTACTTACCTTGCCTTTGAGGTCAAATCCATAAAATCCTCTCCAAATCCAAAGTCCATGAGTTTAGCACCTATGTTTTCTTCTATGCAATTTATTGTTTTAGGTCTTCTATTCAGGTCCTTAATCCACTTGAGTTAAATTTGGTGTGTGGTGATAGACAACAGTATAGTTTCATTCTTTTGCATGTGGCTTTACAGTTTTCCCAACACCATTTATTGAAGAGGCTTTCCTTTCTCTGTTGTATGGTTTTGGCTCCTTTGTTGAAATTATTTGCCCATATCAACTTGGGTTTACTTCTGGACTCTCAATTCTGTTCTATTGGCCTGTGTGTCTTTCTGCCAATACCATACTGTTTTGATTATTGTCACTCTATAGTATAATTTGAAGTTAGGCAGAGATACTTGTGGCCTTGTTATTTTTTTCTCAGAATTACTTTGGCTATTCAAGGTCTTTTGTGCTTCCATACAAATCTGATGGGTTTTTTTTTTTTTTTTGCCTCTTTCTTTTTAAAATGCCATTGCATTCCCCTGATCGCTCATCTGCAGAAGTCGTGAGGACCATAAGGCTCTCGAGGAGGAAAGGAGTGTTCCAGAAACAACTGAGCCCGGCAAGTGAAGCCTCAGATCCAGCACAATAAAATAAGGTAAAACTTCTTGCTTTTGAGAGTTATGAAGCAGATACTTGTATGAATTTATCCCTTGGTATCGCTGGTGGTATTGACTTCCAAGGATACATTGGATAAGACCATATGGCTCATGCTGTTTTCTCTTAGAATATGTGCTTTGGGAGCTCCTCTTCCCTGGGAAGCTTCCATGCTAGAGAGACCATGTGGAAAGACCACACAGAAACAGAGAAAGATGTCTGAGGTGCTCCTGTTGTTCCAACCCTAGCCATCTGAGCCTACAGCCAGCATCAACCACCAGAAAAGTATGTGAGCAAGCCTTCAGATAATCCAGCCTCCTTCCTTCAAGGCAAACCACCTGACACTGGGTGGAGCAGAGAAGAGTTGTCTCCATTGAGCCCTGCCCAAATTGCAGATTGTGAGCTAAACAAACATCATTGCTTGAAGCCACTAGGTTTTGGGGTAGTTGATAACATAGCTATAAGTAACCAGAATACCACTCCCACCTCTGAAAATTGTATGTTTGGGGGGTTATAAAAGCCCTTTCCAACTGTGGCATAACAATGATATATGTTCACCAAACTCTATTTATTTACCAGTTGGGTAGACAGGAAGACCATACGTCTCAGAAATCTTTGCAGTTAGTTAGGGCCAATGGCTGGATTCTGGGCAGTAAAATGTTGGCAGACCAAAACCTGGTATCTCTTAAACTTTCCACACATTCCTATATGTTCTCTCTGGTCCCCCCTCTTCTCATTGGATGTAAAGGATCCAATGGAGAACTCTAAGGTTCTAGAAAATGGGAAAAAAAATGGAGGGAGCCTGAATTCCTGAATTACATCATGGAAATCTGTATGCCAAACACCTGCAAGGGTTTAGCCACCAATATTTAAGGGTATTTGTTATAGCAGCTAACCTTCCCTGGCTAATACACTTTTTACATTATCTTATTTTCATTTCAAAAGAACTATTTGAGGAAGGACAGAATGGACACTGCTGACCTCAACTTTACATTTTATGCTTATATTCATATTGATTAATGTTCCTGTCTTGGCTTTTTCACTAGACTATAAAGTCCCTGGAGACAAATTAAATGCCCGACTAACTGCCATGTCCTACACAGACTTAACACAGTTTCCTGCACATTGTACATGCCCCATTATTTGTTGGGTAAACACAATAGTATTCACTGACATTTATTAAGCTAATACTATGAATTCTATGTGTTCTAAAGTATGTAATCCACACAATAACAACACAAAGTGGCTATTATTATTACCTGCAAGTTAAGAAATTGATGCTCAGAAAATTTCTGACATTCTCAAGGCCACATAACCAAGAAGTTGCAGATTGAAGATAGGATCTACAGCTATAAATCTCCTCACCCCTATTGCCTCTGCCTGAGTACATCACAGGTATCTATGTCACCACACTCCCTTCCCAATTTTCAGAATTCCTGAAAATAAAAGGTACCCCCAAACCCAATTCCTTACTACCCACTTCTGTTGAAGATAGCTTTGTTGTGCTCACTGGAGCAGAAGGTAAGTCCTGATGTCTTTCCCTTCACAGGTGCCAGGCTTGGCACACAGGCTTCCCCAGACCCAGTACCCCCCAACCTCGCAGCAGCTGCAACAGGCAGCCTTCTGGCATGCCTCATCAGGCTGTTTTCAGTTTTATATCCCAGCTCCAGCAGCCTTCTGCAACCTCCGACCAGGCACTCCAGGCCACCTTGGGTTACAGAGGAGGCCCACCAAGTCATGCAGGTACGGTCCCTGGATGCTTGTCCACTACCATCCACATCCTTCCCAAGGCCAGCTCTGTATTTTATTGTGGTGATAACATAAACCTATCAAGATAAAAAGAGAGTACGAGTGTGTATGTGTGTGTGTGTATCTGTGTGTGTGTGTGTGTGTGTGTGTGTGTGTGTGTGTGTGAGTGAAGAGATTTGCTTGGAAACGCCAACCCCTCACCAAAGATGTTCCCAGCCCTCATTTGTACACATAGTCTTCAAACATCAAAGTGTTTGTTAAGTGTAAATATTTTTATTCGCTCCCCTCTCTCTCCTCCCTCTCCTCTTCCATTCTGGCTCTGAGCTCAGAGGATGCCACGAGACCTTCTGACTCAGAGCCAGCAGGGATGGTTTTGGGAAAGGGCACTTCCAGGTCCCAGCAGGCAGCCAGCAGCTGCGCGTGACAGCCGCCAGGGACTTGGCTCCCAGCAACAGGCTCCACTCTTGGCGCCTGTTTCCATAGGAACAGGCAGGCCTGGGATTGGTGCCGGGGGAGCGTTACCCACGCTGGCTGCTTTTTAAATGGTCCCTCCATGTATCTTCTCTTGCCTCCTTCCCTGTGCCCAGGCCCACCCTGGAAGGACTTGGAAAAGTATCCAAGTATCAGGAAGGTGCAAGAGTGCCCCAACCTCCTGAATTCTAGGGCCCTAAGAATCTGAAACAACACCTTGCTTGGAGCCTTTGTTATCCCCCAGTCCCCCTGCCTTCCTCCACTGGATACTCAATGGTGTGCCCAGTTTAGCTTTCCCACAGGGCCCACCAACTTGACAGAGGACATACAGACAATTCAGAGAGCCCACTGGGGCCATGCTTGGAGGAGGCACCAAGCCACACAGTGTAGCCATTCATTCCCACCCAGGAACACCCTCTTATTAAGCGCCTCTCTGCTCCACAGTTTCCTGTGCCCCACAGGCCAAATTGTACTCTGCCTCTTCATTTCCCCGCCAACTCTGCGCTGTGCATCTCTCATTATTCAACAGAAGCCAGCAGACAGAGGGCCTTTCTGGGTTTCCAAAGCCAGCACGATGATAGCTCTACCAGAGATAATTGAGAATGAGCACATGAATTGCTGCCTTGCTCCCAAGGCTGATTCCCTGCTGCCAGCAGATCTCCTGTGCCCCTGTTTGAGGAGCCACCTCAGGGGGGGGATATTCTTTGATGCTGTTCCAGGTTCTGGCTGTCTCCTTTGAACCATAGTCTCCTGTTGTAGGTCTTCTCACCATTATCAGGCTGGTCCACAGCCTCCTTAGGCCTCCCCACAGATGGGACCTCCTGAGGTGTAGGCTGATCCAAGCTCTGCAAAGTTCAAAGGGTGCTCTGGGAGAAACCAGGGTTTTGCTGATGGGCTCAAAGAGTCTGAAAACTCCTGCTCAGAGATAGAGGTTGAAATGCTAGCCCATCAGCAAGAACTAAACAGCTCTTAAAGCAGGAGGACATTCAGAACTATTGATCAAGGATGCACGAACTACATCTATAATTAGATCCAGAAAGCTGCTTGCACATCAGAAAGAGAGCAAGAAAGACATGACCGTGGCTTCGCTAAAGCCAGATAGGCATCGGGATTGCACAAAACAAACAACCACCATCCCCCAGCTAAAAATGCCCTGTGCTATTAATTTCTGTCGCTAAAAGGTTCCCTGTGAGTCATACGCTTCAATCCTATCAGAGCAGCCAGATGTTGTAAAGACCCTGTTCACAAAGCAGCAACAGCTGACTCTGAGGGTCAAGCACAGCTAGCCCTTCCAGCTCCATGGTGGCCGTGACCTCTTCGACTAGTGCATATCAGCAGCTGGTGCCTTGAAAACCCAGGAAGTAAAGTTAGTATTGAGAAGTTTCATCTTCCTTTTGCATTATTAAAAGTGGCAGGAAAAGCCTAGGTTTCTGGGCCTTTTGTGGCATTCATTCCTTCTTTTGTATAATGAATCTGATTTGGGAACTGCAGCAAAAATTTGGAGGAGGAGAGTCCATTAGAAAGAAATATTGTTTGTTGGGGCTGTGGAATGCTGGTGGCAAATTGCCCTTTCTAAGTGCTGTTTTTTGAAAACTCATTCCTGCGGTAGGAAAATAAAGCAGATTTCAAACACTTAAGAGATCATTTTCAGAATGGTCTAGATACGCACTGGTGTGCTGGTACATTTGCCTCTCATTGTTTTTTAATCACTATTTTGTCAAGTTTAATTGCTACCACGCTAACAACCCAAACGGGAGTGAAACAAAATAGGGGATATCTATCATTGGTGAGAGCATTTTGATGGAATCTATATCCATTTGCATCTTCTTCACCAAATTAGGAGAAAGGGAAATAGAAAAGGTTGTCTCTGTTGCTGATAGGATTATTTTCATTGGTCTGAGTGAGAAAATCTCCAGAGTAGCAGGAAAGCTGGGCTACCTCCCACACAACTCAGCCTCTTATAAACTCAATCTGGGTGTGTCTAGCCTGGATTTTCCTTCTAGGAATATTATGAACTCTTACAAGTTCTGCTGGATGGTGAGAGCCTTGAAAGCAGAGAGAGACCTTGCCTTAATTATGCACACATTTCACCCATCTGCTCCCAATATTCCTTTTGCATCTTGTCATTCACTCAGAGTGCTTTCAGGAAAGGACTCTGCCTAGCTGCTCCTAGTGGGGTTAGCTGACAGCATCCAGGTGTTAGCTTCTTCTGAGCTGAGGTCATGGCCTTCTCTGGTGGTCCTGGCCAAAGGCTGAGCAAGGCACTGGCACCCAGGGCTGATTATTTCTGCCCAAGTGGGGCTATTCTAATGGGCACCCTTTGCCCAGGGCTCCCACTAGGCAGGCAAAGACTTCAGATTGGCATTGCCACTTGCTGGCTCCGCCTGTTCACTCCTGCTTCCGCCCGTCTCCTTTTACAGGTGTTACTCCTGTGTTATTATTTTGTGCCCAAACACATATAGTTCTTCCCAGAAGTCACTGAAGAATAAAATCAACTCTCACAATCACTAGCTGGATCTCAGCCGCTGCTTCCTGGAGAATCCAACTCAGAGACTGATCTTTTTCCCAAAAAATGGCTTTTTAGAGCTCAACTTCCGGCTGCTTTCTGTGACTAGTTAATGCAAATATATTAGGTGCTTTGCTGAGTACCGGGAACATTAGGGGCTTTTAGCAACCAAGGGAAAGTGCCAGGCCAGCTGTTCTGAATAATTAGAGGTGCAACCCAGTGTGAAGTTGGACAGCTCTTTAAGGAGTTTCTGGAATGGTAAGGGCTTGCATTTGGCAACTTAATGGAGAAAATCCCACAGTCCACAGGCTCAACTCTGGGAAGAGGATTTTGGAATAAGAGCCTGTGCCCAGCAGGTCTGGGGCTTGTTATCACTTAAAGGTTCACCAAGCCCTTGACTCTCCAAGTTGACTGCTCAACAACTCCTTGAAGCCTGAGACCCCCCTATTGTGCTCACCAACCCTTCCCTCTATCTCCAGGATCTAGAATTGCTCATGGCACATGGTTGTTGCTCAGTGAATACTTGATAAATGAATGAACGATTGGGCTTTATATATCATTTCTTTGTTATCACTCCAATGCTCCCCCATCACCTTGAGGATAAAGCCCTACCCCTTCACATGGTAGACAAGAATATTCTAGATTTGGATTCTATGTACCCTCCCTCCAGCCGTAACTCATAGAATTTGCAAACCCTGTGGTCCTCACTTGGCCTCACTTAGCAGTAGCTGCCTCTCCTACTACCTTCTGGGTAGGCCATGACTACTCATGCCAAGAAGACTTCCCTATACCTTCTCCTTCTGTCCTCTGCCCCTGCACTCTGATCCCTGAACTGCAAGGCTTAAATCACTGGGCTCCAGGCAATGCTTAAATCGCTACACCTTAGGCAAAAAATTGTAAGCAGAATTCTTTCCTTTCCTAGGCCACCTTCCAGGAAGGTCTTGGCTGAGAGCCTTCACTGGCACTATCTCTTGTGCCATGCAGTAATAATAACTCAACTTTAATATGGAATTTACTATATTCTGGGCACTGTTGTAAACACTTTATATATGTTAACTAATTGGGGCCCTACACCATTTCCATGAGATTGGTATTATTCTCACCTTCACTGTACAGATGAGGAAGCTGGAGCACAGGAGTGTTAAGTAATTTGCCCAAAGCACACAACTACTAAACAGTGAAGCTGTGATTTGTGCCCAGGCTGTGTGACTTAAAAGTTTATGCTATGGCCAGGTACATCATCTTCCTGCTTGTATGGCCGGTGGCTATACTGAGGCCTAGTTAATGAAAGGGACTCTGTCCAAGCAGGAACAGTTGAAATGAAAACAGAACTTGCAACTGTGGCTTCTGGCTGGTCAGGCCTTGACCATCTTCATCCTGCTGGGCCTCACGTTGGTCATGTATACCTGGTGCCTTATCTACTGTGAAACCTAAGCCACCCAACGGGTACCTCTGTCCTTACTAAGAGACCAAAGATG
>NW_006441063.1:2053969-2059249 GCF_000325575.1 Pteropus alecto | reverse complement strand
AATCAAGGACATGAGCCTCCACACTCACTGTCTGATGGCCTCATGCCCCCCTTTTGCTGAGAAGCATGAATGCCATCTTTGGGAAATGCCTGCTAGGTGTCAGGTGCAGAGTCAAGCACATTTCGACCTCACGATACCCTGATGAGGTGGATGTTACTAGCACTTCCTTTATTCTACAGGTTTGCATTTGAAAGTGGCAGGGCTGGGGTTTGAGCCCAGGCAGGTGTGACTCCAAGGCATAAGTTTTAGCCATTGTGCTCTATCAACAGGAATGACAAACGGCCTCCCCACTGCCCCAGTCAGGTCAAGGCCTACCCCTCTTCCCTCATCTCACTCTCATCTTTCACATCTTTCTTACCCTAATTTCCCTTTGGTCAGTCTCTCTTGTCCCTCTCCCAGCCCTCTCATTTTCCTCTTGTCCCTCTCTTGTCCCTGCACCCATCCCATTGCATTTGAGTGTCCTCTGCTGACTTTGGAGTCCCAGTTGGAGGCTGCACTGAGCAGCTCCCCTCAGCCTAGACACTATGCAGCCTCCTTCCCCTAAATGACAGTTGACTGGCCCTGCTACCACAATGCCCAGCACTGCTATGACAGCCTTGCATGCAGACACATACTGATCTGTGTATTGGGAAGTTCTAAACTCTGTTCCCAGCTGAAAGAAGAAATAACACCTATCGGCATTTCTGCATTTTGGAGGGGCGGGGGCCATGTCCCTCTCAGGACTTCACAGCAATCTCTATTATAGATTCTGCAGATTTTATTCATTCCTCCAGAAGCAGGTGACGAGGCTGACTGATGCAGGCCAGGTATCCTGGGAGCTCACAGGGAATTGGAAGTTCTGCTCAGATGTGCTGGTGGAACCCAGAATCAGGTTGGTGGAGACCAACACCTATAAAACCACAAAAAGTCAACATAAAGGTGTGCAAGGTGCTTCAAGAAGGGGGAGATTCCTGCATCAGTCCTTGTTAATGCCCCACACCACACCCCTCTGGACACCCAAGTTCCCCTGTAGCCATGAGGGATAGTTCTCACCCTAACAGCTTCCCACTTCAACTGTCTGCCTCTCTCAGCTCCTCTTTCTCAGTGCTTCCTCCAGAGTTATGGTCAGGGTTGGCTATATAAGTTGTGGGGTATAGCACAAAATAAAGATGCAGGGCCCCTTCTTCAAAAAGCAAGACACAAGCTGGGAAGAAATTAACAGCCCTGGGGGCGACTTATTGCCAATAGGGGCAAGAGTCAGTGGGTAAATGCCAACTTGTCCTCCAGTGGAACAATTCTGAGTTATGTTCTACATGTTCTACTCCATATCCAGTGGGATGGAGCCCAACTGCCCACAGCAGCAACTTGCTCATTAATGTACCCTTTATTGGTTTGTCTCCCTATCCTCATTGGTGTGTCCCACAATCTGTACCCATTGCTCTTATTTCAATGTTTTCCTTCACAAAGGTTTTGGGAATATATTGGTTTCCTAGAGCTGTCATAACAAAATACCACAAACTGGATGGCTTAGAACAATAGAAATTGACAATCTCATAGTTTTGAAGTCTGGAAGTCCAAAATCAGGGTGTTGGTAGGGCCATGTTCCCTCCAAAGTCTAAGAAGTTCCTTCTTTGCCTCTTCCATCTTCTGGTGGCCTCAAGTGTTTCTTGACTTGTAGATGCATCACTTTAATCTCTGCCTTCATCATCACATGGCCATCTTCTCCCTGTGTGTCTCTGTGTCTCTTCTCTTCTTACAGAGACACCAATCATATTGGATTAGGGGCCCACCCTACTCCAGTATGACCTCATCTTAACTAATTACATCAGCCACAACCATATTTCCAAATAAGGTCACATTCTGAGATACTGGGGTTAGGACTTCAAAATATCTTTTGGAGGGACACGTGATTCAACACATAACAGGAGTTTATTTAAAAAGTATTCATTGAAGAGGAGAACTTGACATAAGTCTCTGAGGAATACTTCCAAAACTTTATTGTGTGGATTAATCACCAGACAAACCTCTATTTTTCTTGCTCAAGGGTCCACAGATCACTTGGAGCAGCTCTGCTTCAGGCTCTTCAGTGGATTTTGGGTTGCTTCACATACCTTATTGTTCTCTTTGGTCCAGTAGCTACTTGGGAAACATAGGACTGGTACCCTGTCACTCCTGCCTATATTCCATTAGCAGGAGATGGGGAAATGTGTACTGCCTAATATTGTGAGAGGTGCTGAAAAGCCACATAACAGCCCACTAAATAGTGATCACCTCAATTCTTCTGACCCCTGTGATGGTAACTTGCTCAATGAGTATCATGTCAGGTGCACTCTTTTCATTGATGTTTTTCCATCTTTACTATTTTTTCTTCATTAAATTTGTAATTACCTAAGCATTGAGTGTTATATGTATGTTTTGTTCCTGGATGCAGTGTTAGTATACGGTGTGTGTTACTTATGAAGCAGATCAACTAAAGAGTAACATTGGAGAGAAATTACTGATGAGAAAAATTTCTCATTAGATTGTGTTATAATTAATGGTAACTACTGAGATTATTTTGTCCATTTTAATAGAATTTTTGTATTATTTTACTCTAAGGTGGTATTAGTTATAAGTTCAGGAATACACCCAATTTTTTCTCCTTTGGTAACTATAATTTGGGCCAATGAGAAGTAACGCTACAAAGGTTTTCCAGGAACAGAAGTTTTTCATAAGATAGAGGAAGGCAGTACAGGTGGCTGGGGTGGTGGAGGGGAGTTGTCTGGAAAATGAACAGAAGCACCACTCCCCACCAGTCCTTGAACAGATATCTCTCTTGAGTCCAAGTGAAAGCCAAGGCTTGGAATAAGTATCAGGTGTTTTGAAGTCTTTAGTTATTGGGATAGTTTGATGGACTGTAGGTCAGGCATTTGCTGAGGGATGTGATAAGTAACACAATAGTTAAAGGTTATAGTGGCTAAAGGTTTTTGATTCAAATTCCTGTTTCCACCACTTACTAGCTAAGGACCTAGGGCAAGTTGTACAACTCTTTGGGCCTCATTTTCTTCATCTGTAAAGTGGGAATAATAATACTATACCCTCACTCCCCCCCGACACACACACACATACATGCACCCACAGAGCTATTGCTAATATCCAATGTAATACACTTTGGAAAGAAGTTGGCCCTGCCCCTGGCACTTGGCGTTCACTCCATTGATAGGAGCCACTGTGTGTCCAGAAAATTTGATCCAAACTGCAGAGACAGAGAGATTTCAGAATTCTGAAATTTTTTAGATTTTAGGAAGGTTATACAATGCATTTACTATACAGGAAACCCCACATCTGACAATCAAACACATTAACATTTCTGCAGCAAAATGTATAAATATTCAGTCACTGTGATTAAATTAAGCCGTAAATAGCCTCACATTAGTTCAGGCCAGGTTTTGCCATCAAACGAGTTTATGCCAAAATTTTTTTTTTCAGGGATTTGGGGATTTTAATACTATGGGTAGAGGAATATATTAGTAAATTACCAGCATTCAGACTGCAAGTAAGAGGAGGGAGGCTGCCTTGTAGGGACGGGGGTGGATAGGGTGCTGCACAGAAGCCTTTTCTGTTTGGGGCTTGACAATCGCCCTTCTGGGGGCAGAGGGAGAATGAAAGAGAATGGGAAACTGGCCACCAGGCAGAGAGTGGTGGGAAAGGAGGACAGACTGTTCCTGAATATTGAGTAGCATCATTTTGCTCCGCAGGGGCCTTGAAAATATTTATTCTGAGACCCCCTCTATAAGCTACTGAATAGCTGAATAAATGGGTACAAGGCAATGAATAAACAGAAGAGAAAAAGGAGATTAGCTGAGTTCTGCACCCTAAGAGAGGCAGATGAACCAGACACCTCTCTCCACCAGCCACTCTAGAAGGTTCCCTGAAGGATCACTGGTGACACCATCAGGAGGTGCTGGTCAAGGTTAACAGACACCTGGCTTCCAGCCATGGGGCAGAAGGGAACAGAGCTGGGATAATAAAAAGGAAAAAGCTATTTCCTCACCAAAGGAAATTGGCCAAGGGGAGTGATTTGGTCCTTTGGTCCAAGAGTTTCATAAGCCCTAGGAACCAAATAATTCTATTTTCCTGGGTTTTATTCGTAGGTTCATGATAGCAGCCTCTGGTAGATCATTAGTAGTAACATTGTGTGTGTGTGTGTGTGCGTGTGTGTGTGTGTGTGTGTGTGTGTGTGTGTGTGTGTTGTGCCCATGTAACAACAGAGACACACAGGGTAAAGAAAACAATGGTTTTCTCAGAGCCCCAAAGGGAGCAGGCCCAGTGCTCTGGAGCTGAGCTGAGAGAGAGTTGCACGTTCTCTTCCCTCTGTCTTTTCTTATTTTGCATTTCTCATTACATCCTCATGTCACGGAGCTGCTGGCTGATTTATAATTTATTGGTTTAGTGTCTCGCGGCAGGGAAAGGATGTTATGCTATATTTTTCAGGGACACTCAATTCAGCTTTGGTGAAGCATCCAGGGCCACAGCTGTGAGGGGCACAGAAGAAAGATGTGTGAGAGGTGGAGGCCAGGGAACCCAGTGCTGCTGGGTCTGTCCTGGATAAATGCTGTCCTCCATCAGAGATGCTGGCCTACATGGGGGTTTTGTTTAGATGGAGGTTTTCTGATCTAACTTTGGAAGTCCCATCTCATGCAGGTATATAAATACACATCTACAGTTTGGGGCACTTTTCTCCAAGGACCTGTTGTAGTCCTGCTTTTATGGGTTTGCCATGATAGACCCTGAGACAAAGATTCATGTAAGAGTGATTTTATTATGAAATTCTGCCAGGAAAAGGGGGTAGGGGAGTGAATTAGTTTGCTAGGGCTCTAGTAACAAAGTACCACCAACACACTGAGTGGTTTAAACAACAAAAACGTATTGTTCCACTGTTCTAGAGGTTAAAAGTATGAGATCAAGATGTGGGCAAGGTTGGTTTCTTCTGAGGGTAGGAGGGAGAATCTGTTCCATGCCTCTAACTTAGCTTTTGGTAATTTGCTGGCAGTCTTTGGCATTCCTTCATAGAAGCATCACCCCCATCTCTGCCTTTATGTTTACATGGCATTCTCCCTGCATGCATGTCTGTGTCCAAATTTCCCTTTTTATAAGGATACCAGTCATATTGGATTAGAGCACTTCATAATTTTACTTTATTTAAACTTGATTACCTCTATGAAGACCCTATCCCCAAATAAGTTCACAATGTGAGGTACTGGCAGTTAAGACTTCAACATATGAATTGGGGGGTGTGGAACAATTCAATTTAATCTGTAG
>NW_006441063.1:1966590-2053829 GCF_000325575.1 Pteropus alecto | reverse complement strand
TCAGAGATACCTTACTGGGGAACAGAGAGCTGGGGTATTGGTTAGAAGAGGCCCCTAGAGAGACATCAATTCTTAAGTATCTCCAGCCTTCCTCAAGCACAGATCTAAAAGGTACTGGCTGCTGGGAACAAAAGCCACTGGAAGATGGTGTGCACAAAAGTGGAAAAACTTTGAGGGGGCATGGGGAGCACTAACAGCATTTGTTGTGACCCTTCAAGTCCCATTTTTATCAAAGATGATGAATTGCCTCTTTGATAAGCTACCTCCTGCAGATGGTGGACATATGCCCACTCTAGGACCTGGAGGGGAGACAAAAACAAGGAGATGAGAGCATGAACTCTCTGAAAAACCTACATTGATATTGAAAAGCAAGTTGTTGTTTCTGCTAGGTTTGTGTCAGTGGTAGATTTTAATTGCAGGGGGAGGAGAAGTTGGCAATGTAGACAGACAAGAGGACTGACTATTCTGTGTAAAACAGGGAAAAGGAAATACACCTCAGAAAAAGTGGTAATGATCGACTCTTGGGGTTAGAATCACAGTCTTTGATTGAATAACATGGCAGGGTTTTGATTCAATAGTAATCCGATTTGGGTGGCATACCAATAATAAATTCTCCAGCAAACTGAAAAATTCTGTAGGGTAATGGAAAGCATTTGAACCCCATGGTTTTCATTGAATTAAATATGAAAATGTATCATACAATCGATACCACAATATTTGATTCAATCAGTATTTCAGGATGGGAGCTGTTTTCTCCCATTTGTTTTTATGCTGTCGCAAAATATTTCAATTTGCTTCAGAATTTATTATTGACAAATCACCCTAACGGCTGTTGGGGGTTGGGGTAGGGAACTTGTCACAGAAGATTGGCAGCTGAGAGATGTTGAGCAAAACCAGGCCTGGAGAAATAGCCAGGGAATGCAGAATGCTCAGGTGAAATTCCAAAATGGAGCTGATTATGCACAGAAAGGAGGAAGATAAGGATATTTGTCACTGGGAGAAAGGAGACAGGACAGGTGACCCTGCCTTTCCTCTGGAAGAGGACTACTGTTAGAAGCAAGGGCCTGCTCTGGGCAAAATTATGAAGCAGGCAGTGGGGTATCCCCACCAACTCTGCTCTCTGTGACCCTGGCCCCAAGAAGAAAGGGCTTTCATCTGTAACCCTGCAGTAAGTGGCCTGGTGCCATGTTACAAAAATTACCTTGGAATCTCAAAAACTTGGGTGTTAGTCTGTTTTCTTCCACAAACTAGCTGTGTGGCTTTGGGTAAGTGACTTAACTGACCTGTGCCTGTTTATTTGTGGAATAGTGGCAAATTCTTACTTTCCTCAGAGAGCTGTTGTAATTATTAAATGAATGCATATTAAATGAATATGTGTGCCATGCTCAGTACTTTATAAGGAACCTGTAAACAGAAGCTATTATTATTATTTCAGTTATCTATTGCTGTATAATTAACTTATACTCCAAAACATTGTAGCTTAGAACAATAACGATTCTGCTGATCAGTTCTCCTGGGCTGAGCTGGGCTGGCTCCACTGATCTTGGCTAGGCTCACATAGGCATTTGTGGTCAGTTAGAGGGTCAGCTAGAGGCTAAATAATCCTGAATGGCCTCACTTACATGTCTGGAGGTTATTTGGCTGTTGGCAATGGCGATGACTGGGCCATGTGTTTCTCGGCCCCCAGCAGACGAGCCCAAGGTTGTGACATGGCAGCTGGGTTCCAGGTGTTGCAAGAAAGCAACCCTCAGTGTGAAAACGTTATTCACATCTCTGCTTGTGGCATATTTGCTAATGTCCCCCAGTGGCCAAAGCAAGACACAGCACAGCTCAGATTCAAGGAGTAGAGAGAAGCTTCATCTCCTGATAGAAACATGAATACACTTTGCAAGAACATAGATTCAAAGAAGGGAAGAATCTGTGACTGCATTTGTAAACAGCCATTGTTACCATCGCAATTTCTTTCAGGTGCTTATCATATCCCACCTCATGTAAAGCCATAGACATGGAATATCTCTCTCACTGGCCTAGAGTTCCTTAAGGGCAGCAGATTTTTGCATCATTTGTGTCCAGAAAAGGTAGGTGTTTGCATCATTTGTGTCCAGCAAAAGTAGGTATATGAATGAATTACATAATTTTATAAGAAGGACTACCTCTAGAAATACATTCATACTAAAGAGTTAAAGTGATCCAAATGGTATGCCTCACAAGAGTATTTGCATTTTTAAGTTAATGGCAAGAAAATGGCACGGCTTAACATAAACATAAGCGCTGGGTAGAATTTTAGGAATCACTAGTGGGTGACTATTTTGGAAAAAAGTATCTCTCTCACATTCCTCAAATTACACCATTAGACAACTCTCAACTTAGACGTATAAGTATGGCTGCACTGTCTGCAGATCCTGAGGAGTGTGGGTAGTTCATGGGGTTGCTCCATTTCTCAGGTCTTAATTAGTCACGCATGGGGTTCTGGACTTCACCATCCTACTGGCTTCAAGCATGCTTGGAAAGAGGTAGAAAGAACTAGCAGAAGTTCATTGGAATTGAGAAAAGCAGTAAGATCGAACTCAAACTGGAACTGATAAGTCTGTAATCAGTCAACCAATCAGACACGTCGAGAACCAATTATGTGTTAGTAACTGCCTCAGACACTAGGGATACATCAGTGCACAAGACAAACAAAGTTTTTGCTCTTTTAGAGCTCCAATTCTAATGTCCGATCCAAAGAGATTGAAACTAGAAGAAGCAGGAGCCAGGAGCAATCCTGAAGGAGAGATTGAAAAGCATTCAAATTTTGAGCACTGGGGGAGATGATATGAAGTCTGTTCCATCTCAACTACTCACAACCCTCAGTTCTCCCTCCAGGCATGGGGACTGGCAGAAACATGGCAGGCAGAATGGTGCAGGCATCAGTATCTTGGGAAAGAAACCACAGATATGCAAGGCATAGGTTCATGCCATGCCCGGGACTTTCTAAGCATACATCCCAGTCACTGTTCTGAACGTTTTATATGTATGAACTTATTTAACCTCCACAACAATTCCATGACTGTATAAATCATTTTTTTGTGCATAACAGATAATCACAAACCCTTAGTAACATACAACAATCAACATTTATTCCTCAAGTATCTATGGGATTCAGTTGATCTAGACTGGGCTGGGCAGCTTTGCTGATCTTGTCTGCACTTGCTCATATATCTAGGGTGCAGCAGGGGTGAAATGATCTAGGATGGCTTCAGCTTGGGCAAGTCAGCTCTGCTTCACATGTCCAATTGTCCAGCAGGCACGTCCTAATGGCAGTGGCAAAGGCACAAGAGAGAATGTCTCAGTGCACAAGCCACTCAAAGCATTTGTTTTTCTCACATCTGCCAATATCCCATTGCTCAGAGCATGTCACGTGGTTGAGCCCAGAATCAAGAGATGGGCAGACCACTATTCCACTGTAAGGGGGCACTGATAAGTTGCAAGACAAAGGGCACAGATTCAGGGAAGGCTGGAGAATCGTCACCAATATGGTACTCTACCACAAAGAAGTGAATACTATTTATAAGCCTATGTTACAGATAAGAATGATGAACACAGAAAGTTTAAGATACTTGCCCAAGGTTACCTGGCTAGAAATTGGTGTACCCAGAACATCTGCTATTTCTGACAACGCTTTATCATTTCATTTCTTAGCTCTGGCTTAACCCAAAGATAATTCTAAGAATATGGGCTATATGGACTCCTCCTCCTTCAGGAAACATTCCATAAATATTTTTTCCTTCCAGCCTTTGGCAAGCATTAAGCCACAGTGCATTCAAGGTTAGACTTCTAGTCAAATACCCAGAGTTCAGGAGTTAAGTGTTACCATTTGGATGTAGAACTACATGCTATAACAATTAGCCACACTAGATTTTGACATTTGGGGAAGCTGAAAAGCCTGATGAGAACGCAGACTTACATAAATGTCCCTCTTCTCACTGTAGAGGGGTGCTGCTTGGGAGAAGTTCTAAGGCAGCACTATAGGTCAAGCCAAGGTTTTACTCAGAAAATTGTTAGTAAAGAGGAGAAAAAGCAATCTCATAGTTGCCTACCATGAATTGGTGTATCTTAACTTTCTTGGATCACAGACACTTTGAGAATTGATGAAAGTGAAGGACCTTCCGTTTCATCCTATCTATGATAGGATCAGGCTGCAATAATTTTAGTCTGGACAATTTCTAAAGCAGATGTCCATTTTGGCCCTACAAATTACAGTAATGAGCTCATAGACTGTTTAACTTGGAATCACTGAACTTTCTGGCATCACTTTAGGGAATAACTTGTGGCAAAATATACCCCTGGCTAGATTCCAAGTCAAGAGAAGGTCTTCTTTAAAGAAGAAGTCTCTGCCCCTTTATTCTGACCTCATCCCAGCTACTCCAAAGATATACCCAGAAGCCCACACTCATATCATTCCTCTCCCAAAGGCAGCCAAAATGTCCCAGCCACAGATTCAGAATGATTTGTGTCTGTCCTGAGTCCAGTTGGGAAAGTCTTAGGGATTTTCTGCAGTGAGAGGCAATAGGGTGCAGTAGTTAAGGGTATGTATACTAGGGTGAAGAGCATAAAGATTATCAAATCAATCTCCTTCTTCTTCTTCTTCTTCTTCTTCTTCTTTTTCGTCGTCGTCGTCGTCGTCTTTCTATCTCCCTCTCTCCCTCCCTCCCTCTCCTTCTCTCGCTCTCCACCCCCTGTCTTTCAACTTGCTTTCAGAAAAGAAGAAAAACCGTCTCTCACTCTCCATCAGAATTTATTTTTTAAATCTCATGAAGAGCTCCTGATTGACCCTGTTTGGGTCATATGAACCCCTTGGTTCAATTACTTTGGAACAGAGAAGAGGGTCCTATGATTGGCCAAGCCTGGATCATATGACTATCCTGTACCCCAAGCACAGATAGAACTTTATGACTGACCATCTCCCCAAAACCACAGAGCATGTCAGAGAAGGAGTTCTGCAATTGTAAGAGTGGTGTAGGGCAGATGAAACTAGAAGACATTCACTGCAATTATTGAGTACTATTACAAGAAAGAGCCCTATAAAGCTGATCCGCCTGTTGCGATAGGATGTTGTGGGAACATTGCTTATCATATTGTCGTGTTTCTCAAACATTAGTGCACTTCAGAATCACCTGAAAGACTTGTTTAAACACAGATTGCTGTGTCCTGCCCCCAGAATACAAATGCAAGAATGTGTGTTTCTAACAAATGATGATGATGCTAGTCCAAACGTCACTTTGGAAAGTGCCCTCTCTGAAAAGATCCTGCAAAAAATCTCTGTCTGGTCTCAGTATTATACCACAATGAGTGTTGCTTCTTACCAATTGGTTTATTTTGATTTGTGTAGACACTGAATCTTATAAATCATGTCTCCCTCTATGACTTGGTTTCTGGAAGGTTCAGGGGTAACTGTGTGGACCAGTTCTATCATGTCTATGAGGCCACAGAGCCTCAAGTTCATCCACTGCCCTTAACCTTAGCTCCATTTCTTACTTTCATTTTTGTTTTCCTTTCAATCTAAAAAGTAATTTGGCTGAGAGTGATAGAAACCAAGTTGAACTATGTTAAACCAAAAAAAAAGGAAGATTTATTATAAGGATACTGAAGTGTCCCATGAAAGAGGAATGTGGTCAAGCCCAGGAACTGCTAGGGTGAGGGGCCACTAGATACCCCCACCTACCATCTTGGCTTTTCTCTCACTTCCTCTTCATTGGCCCTCTCTGGCTTTCTTTGTAGGTAGAAACATGATCACTGACAGCTTCTGAGCTTTACTTCTTGAAAACTCTGTCAGCTGACTAGATGCTTGCTCCTAGTCTAGATTAAAAACTCCCAAGGAACAGCTCTGATCGGCCCAATCAAGGCAGGTGTCTAACCTTGGACCAATCGGCTATGGTAGGGGTAAGGTCATCTTGTATAAAATGGCTGCCCTGCAGTAGATATTGGCTTGACTTTGAGGGACTGTAGTTCTCATAAATAGATGCTAGGAGGGTAACCTCACAGGTTCTCACCTCACACTGTTTCCTAATCCATTTTATTGCATCTTGGTATATTGTATATGTTAATGTCAGCCACCTGAAATAATTTCCAGAGCAACTTAATGGATAGACAGTAATACTATTGGGATATTCTATTAGTTAGGGTTCTCTAGGGAAACAGAACCAAGACGATTATACGATGTGTGTGTGTTGGGCTTCATCTGGATTGTAGAGATGAAGAGGGTTTGTGTGTGAGTGTGTGTGTGTGAATGTGTGTGTGTGTGTGTGTGTGTGTGTGAGAGAGAGAGAGAGAGAGAGAGAAAAGGAGGTTAAAAGGAAGAAAGATTATAAGGAATTGGCTCATGTGATTGTAGAGACTGGCAAATTGAATCTACAAGGTGAGCCAGCAGGCTGGAGACCCAAGAAGAGCCAATGCTCCAGTTTGAAGGCCATCAGACAGAAAGAACAAATATTGCAGATGAAGTCCAAGGCCATCTTCTGTAGAATTCCTTCTTGCTCTAGGAGGCCAATAATTTTGTTTTATTCAGGCCCTCAACAGTTTGGGTGAGGCCCACCCAAGTTAGGGAGGATAACCTGCTTTAGCCAAAGTTTACTTATTTGAATGTTAATCTCAACCAGAAACACCCTCACAGAAACACCCAGAATAATGTTTGACCACATATCTGGGCATTCCAAAGCCCATTCAAGTTGACACCTATAATTAACCATCGCAGATATTTTTTAATGGTATAAATTATATTTTATTTCATTTTTGAATACCCAGTACCTAGTCCAGTGTCTGTCATATAATAGAGGTCAGTTAATGTTGAATGAATGGATGGATGGATGAATGAGCAATTACATTTTAATGCCCTGGAGAGGGGAGGAGTCCTTGTCATTTAAAGGAACTCTGAGGTTAGGCCCTTTATGTGGAATGTGAAGAATTATATCCTAATTCACTCCACTTATGGGTTCTGATTCTAATTTATTGGGTCTCCCTAACACCCTCAGTACAAAAGTTTAGTGGTTTTAACTTTCTTTTTTCCTCAAATGACTAGGGCTATGATAGAGACACATACTTTAGTGGCAGAGACAAGAATTTATCCCTCTACTCAGCTTTCAGCCTGAGAACTTCCAGCTCACCGGGATTCTGTCCAGGTGGTCTGAGAAAGAGACTGGACCCAGTCTCCCACACCTGAACCCAAGAGGCAGTCTGCACTTTTCATGGCTGAAGCTACCACATGGCAGATGGTTCTTCCTGTAACATGTCCCAGCAAAAGTCATCAAACTGAAAGTATCAACTTCCGACTCCTGGATCTGCTTCCCTGCATTTGGCTGGGGTGGGAGGGGTTGGAGTACATATTTCTAGAAATGTGTTGCCAAATTATTTTTTTCTCCAGTTTACAGACCCTTATAGCAAACGTTTCTGGCTAGTTACATTTGAAGGAGGTTCAGATACCACACCATGATAGAAGGCAGCTGCTGGAATTTTGTTCAAATCCTAAACTGAAATATCAAAAATGTGTAGAGAGCCTATGCTGGAGGTCGAAGAGGATGACCAGGAAGTCAGCAATCCTCTATTTCACCGCACTGAGCCTCAGTTGCCTCATCTGTAAAATAGGGGTGATGATAATGCGTAATGTTGCAGTCATCATTTAATTACATCATAAATTCATTTTTATATATACTTGTTGAACATCTACTGTATGTTAACCATTGCTACATAGATATGGTCCCTTCCTTTGTGGGCATGTAAGAAAAATGAGCTGGGCTTCACTGAGCTGAGCCTGATGCAGTAGGTGCAGTAGGTCAGGGCAGCAGCCACCACCATGACACAAGGGGTAGCAAGGAGTACCATGAGATCTAAGACCTGTGAGCACAGGCTGGAGTTTGGTGAGCCATTTGTCACCACCATTGTATCTTTGACCACTCTACTGGATACATTGTGCCACCAATGCAGCATCATTTTGAAGAGAAATAGTGAATTCTTTAGGAGAGAGAATATTAAATATAATGAATTAAGTCATTCATTCAGATGACTTGACGATTCCAGGCACTTTATGGAGTGCACAGAAGTGAACACTACCCAAAGATCACAGCAGGCATAACCACAATTAGGAAAAGAAATCAAACCCTGAAATGTTTTAGATAAAAAATCTAAGTTACATAAGAACATAAAGAACACTTATCATGGTGTACTTGCAAACACACAAACAACAGAGCCAGAAACACAGTCAGTGCCCAATAAGTGTACATTTCTAGGTATTAATTTGGGAGATAGCAGAGTGGTAATAATACAAAAAATTTGACTTGTAAGTTCTGGATTCTGATCCCAAATTTGTAATTTACTAACTCTATAACATACTTTCATTGACACATCCAATAACTATTGAGCCCCTGCTATGTGCCAGGCATCCTTGTAGCCCCATGTTTGTGGGCTATGGGGAAAAAAAATAGACAAAAATCTCTGATCCTGAAGTTACATTTTAGTGAGAAGAGACAAATGATAAACTAGTAAAAGATATGTCAGATGCTAATGAGTGTCATGAAGAAAAACAAAAAAGGGAAGAGGGACAGGGGCTGAGGGAAAGGGTTGCTATCAAACAAATGACAACCTTTCTGAGCCTCAATTTTCTCATCTGTGAAATAGGTTATAATCTCCATCTCATCAGATTCTCTTGATAATTACACTAGACAATGTAGATAAAGTGACAGGCCCTAAAAAATCTCAATGGATGGGCCCTCCCCAGTCTTCCTTTAACCTACTCTTGCCAATAAAATCCACATTGCCAACATTCAGAAGAAGCACCTTCCTGGCATTTCAGAATATCCCCGGTGTTTTTGGTCTGTATCTATCTTGAGAGCATCATCTTGCCATTAGAAGATTCTAGGCATTTGCTGTAATCTATGGGAAGGCACCCTATGCTGCGTAAAACACTCATATTTAGGAACCAAACATATGAATTCAAGTCCTGGCTCTGCTTCTACCAGTTGTTCAACCTCAAGCCTCCATTTCATTGTTGTTAAACTGAAAATTATAGTACTTACAGTAGTGCACTGTAGAAAGAGTTAAATTAAATCATACATAGACTAGCACTGAGAACATTCCCTACATGTAGTGGGTACTGTGCCTATTATAGTTCTTCCTCTTCTCATATGGGTACCGGAGAAATGAATTGTCATCTCCAAGAGGCCAGCTGGTAACAGCATCAACACCTGCACTAGCATGTGGCACCTGTTTATGCCTCACCTGCTGTCAGGTGCTGCCAAGAGGCAGCCTGCACCCCAGGAAAGGCAGATAAACAGACTTTGATGTAGGGGACACATGCAGAGGTGCTGACAGGTGACAGGAACCATGTGGGGATGTCGAGGCACCCAGAAACTAGGAACAGCTGGAGGCCGTTAGCACTCCTAAGAACAGGGGAAGGAATAGTGTTATGTGGGAGCCCAAGGAGAGGTGGAACCATGAAGGGGGGCCTCCAGCAAGAGCTACAATGATGGGAGGACATAGCCTTCCAGGGAGGTGAGCAGAGAAGGGGCAAAGGAGAAATACTCCGACCTCTCCTCCCACCTCTAATCTTGCTCAAATTAGTGGAGTCCAACTGAAAGCAACCTGGCAAAGAGCCCAGTGTGTGGGTCCACATTGCTGGGTCTCAGGGACACACAACATAGCAAAAATTAGTCAAGAATGAATCTTGGAGAACAAAAGGAGGAGAAAAAGAACACACTATACCCTGATGTTTACTTTTGAAACACATCTGGGCACCCACTGTTCCTTTATGACAGTGGTTCTCACACTGGAGCCTGCCACAAAAAAATAAGTAAATAAATAAATAAACCCTGGAGGCCTTGTTAAACACAGATTACAGGGTTCACCCTAAGAGTGTCTGATCCTGAGGTCTGAAGAGGTGCCTGAGAATCTGTATTTCTAACAAGCTTCTAGGTAGTGTTGATGCTGCTGATCTGAGGACCACACTTTGCAATCCACTGCTTTTCTTCTGTGCTTAGCATTTAACCAGGTGCACTACAGCACAGGATAGCTCCATGGCCAGCAGGACTATGGGCAGCTGAGAACTATGGAAGGCAGCCATCTGCAACTCCCTCACTTGACAATCCCAGGGCCATGGACCCTGCCAGATGGGCTGCCCTCACCTTTCCTTCACCAGCCCTATCCTTGATCCCTCCAGACCTGGTTTCTGCCTTATTCTTGTTAAGACTCCCTGCTCTACCTGTTCAGTTACCCATGGTTTACACTACACATGCTTACACACACACGCACACATGTGCGCGCACACACACACACACACACCGCAGGCACATACACGTAGATGAACACACACACTCTTATTAGCTGTACCTGGACACCTGGCCCATTTCCTAAGGGAAGATGAGTCATCCATACTTAGGGACCCTGTGGCATCCTGTGCTCAGGCCAGGAGGTCACAAGTCCTGGTCATGCAACATTGCCTCTCTGCAGGCAGCACTGCCAGTCTGAAGCTTCCAGTAACATCTCTATTTCAGAGAAAATAAATACAGAATGCTACTTGGTCCCTGCCAAACTGGATCATCTGTGTCCCTCTTCAGTTCCCTGATGGGCTGCGACCCATCCAAGAGCTGCTTTCCTCTTCCCCTTCTTGTCCTTGTCAGGCTCCTTGTCTGATCTGTCCCTTTCCTCAGCTTCCTGCTTTAATGATGTCACCCTAACAGTAGTCCCTCTCTTCCATCTTTATCCAGGTGGTTGTAGTCTGGCTCTTGTCCCATTATCCTATACCTCCTCTCCAACCCCAGCCACCGAACAACAAGAGACCAACTCCTGACCAATCAACACAGCACATTCCCCTGAACAAGGCTCAGTCCAGAGCTGGGCCTGAATACCAATCTGGGCAATCAGACTGATTCCTTGAAATGGGTGTGCAGACACCAGAGAAGCCTCCCTTCCACCAAGTCATGAGAGCCAAAGATGTACAACTCTTAAGCACCTTGAAAAAGACCATAGTGAGAATATTTTTGCTATGGAGAAATTGGCAAATACTACAAATCAGAGATGTTTTATTTGTAGAGCCAATCATTAAAACCTTTACCAGCACACAACAGCACAAGAAAGAGACACTCTGTTTTCATGAGGTGGCTAAACTGGGACGCTGTGAAGGCAGCAACTTCTTGTGCTGCATGGAGAGAGCTGTGGGTAGCAGCAGAGAATGGAGGCAAAGCAGGAAGAAGCAGAGTCAAGACTAACAAAAGAGAAAAAGAGAGCTGACAAAATGGTATGTGCTCCTGTATCCAGCCATGTCTGAATGCAAACCATCTCAATTATATAAAACTAAAATTGCCTGTTTTGCATTAACTAATTTGAATTGGGTTTTCCTTCAAGCAACCTGAAGAGTTCTGACTGAAATAGGACTTAGGAAAAATTATCTTCCACTTGGGAATTCTTAAAATTGTCACCATATAGTCCAAAAGGGAATCAGTCTTCTCATGGTTCCAGGGTGGAAAGAGATAAAGCCTGATTAGCTCCTGTCAAGCAGAATGCAGGGCATCTAGGGTGTGGTTCTTCAGTGTTAGATCACACTTTCAGCCCAGCTGAGAGGTTGGGGGAGATTCAGGCCAGGCACTTCAGAGATTGGGTGACCAACTTGGAGAATTCCCCATCACCATTATCACCATCATGAAGCTAACGCTAGACTCCTTTGATTTCCATTATTGTGAATCTCAGGATGCAAATGTTTATGACTGGCCCTAAAGGAAGCAGAATTTGTCACCCTAAAATATGTCTTTTTGGCATAAGGATTATTTTACTTTGATTATTTTTAAGAAATGGTAAACACAGGTGAAGCTCTGAAAACTGAGTAGAAGTTACCCTTTTATAAGAGACACATATTTATAAGGGGGTATCTCCTTCTCTGTACCAGGAAGAGAAGGATGACTCCAAATCTTTAGAAACTCTTATCGGTGGAGAAGGTACAGACTTAAATCTGCATAACAACTCTACCCTATTTTACTGTGCTTTGCCTGGTCATCTTCCATAACTGGCCTTCCCCCATCCCCAACATCTTTTGTCTTTAGCAGGAAATTATATTTAATGTTAATGGTTTGCGTCATTTAGGAGGGTTATTTGGTTTTCTTTGGTCTCTCCCAAGTATACATGTTATTAAACTTTCATTTTTCTCCTGTTAATCTGTCTTTATTCCGGGGGTAGGGGTGGGGTGAAGAGGGGGGGTCTCAGACAAGAACATAAAAAGGTAGAGGGAAAATTATTTTTCCTCCCTGACATCCCCTTTCCAGCCAGGACTCCTCCAAATTCTCCCACTCTGCCTGCCACTAGCTCAGGCCAGTGGTGCATACCAGCCCTCTCAGGAGAAACAATGCCAGCAAGTCATAGGAGACTTCGTTATTGCCTAATTCTCTAATCTGTGTAGCCAAGAGAGGTCATTCAAGCACCATTGGCAGGAACAAGATGGTATGTTCCAGGCTACAGGCAGTCTCCACCCCAACATAGGAGAGGCCACATATTAAACCCCTCCCTCAAAGGTATCACTGTGCAATCCCAGCTTCAAAGGCACCCAGTTGCTGTCAGAATCTTGAGGGATGTTGATCCTTTTGGAAGTGCCCACTTGTGTTATTTCTGGGCCACTCTCCCCAGTCTTTACCCCCTCATTATAAATACCCCCATTTTTTCCCACAGGGTACTTAACCTGCCCCCAGACTCCCATCTTTTTCCTCATAGTGATTGGCCTTGAAAATCTGACACCAGGAGGTTCAGATTTTGTTCCTTCTAGCAAAGAGAGGAGGAAGAAGAGAGACTGGGGCTCATCCTGCAGGCCAGGCTGGGCAGGGGAAGGAGGGTATTCCACCACAGAGAGAGGGCAGTGGGGCTGAGCCCCAGGAGCCTGGAAGAGAAAGACAGCCCATGGATGATCACCATGGTCAGAAAAGGGGCCCTGGGTCAAGAGTATGGCCAGCAGAGAGGGGCTCAAGAGGTTGAACCCCAAGCAGGAGCCTGCCTGGCCTCTGCATGTCCAGACCCAGTCTGAACGCACATACACCCGCACATACCATATACACACCACATATGCCCACACTCCATAGAAACACATATGACAGACATACCATACATATAAACATATCATATACCACACATCACACACTCATTCCTGTGCAGACATGATCACAGAAAGATAGATACACACCCTCATACACATACACCTACACAAACATATATAAATATATATGCTTACAATAATGTACACATACAAATACATACATGTGTGCATGCATGTACACACACACACACACACACACACACACACACACACACCTTGTAAAACCTATAGCTCCTTGTAAAACCCCAGTTCAAAAAGCAATCTACGAGATGCTTCCTTGATCAAATTCCTTCCTTCTTCACTGACCCAAAGCCATTTTTCATCTCCTCACTGCCACTCCAACCTCCAAGGAGTTGGGTCACTTTCCCCACTCCTCCCCCAACCCCAGGCTTGTTTTCCTTTCCTAAATGGTCTTAAACTTCCATCTGTCATCTTAGGTCATTAATCCCAAGAAAGAAGGCCAAAGAAACCTACCCCACATAGCCAAACCATTAACTAATCGCCAAAGGTGTGAGCTTGACATCATATTAATCCCACTGCAGCAGCCTATCTCCAGTGCCTTGCTTCCTGAGTTATGCTGATAAAAAGGACGAGCCACCTGCTACTGTTCTCGATGGCATTTCCATGATGGATGACCTGACTCCGGAAAGGGTGTGGGTCAGCCACAAAGACTCATGTGTCAGGCTGAGGAAGTCGCTGAGAGGTGGGCAGGAGCGAGTGGCCAGCTGCCAGGGTAATTGTTTCTCCAGCTGAGAAGAAGCCAAGACAGCAATGTCCCCAGATACTGCTGCCCAGGCCTGACTAGCCTAAACTACTGCTCCAGGATGGCAGGGCCTCTGAAGAAAAGCACAGGTGAGAAGACCTGAAAGACACCCAGCCCCCTCCTCCCAGCAACTGTTGTCTACTAAGTCAGCAAGTTCAAGGAGACCAGCTTTCAACTAATCGCCCATGATCTGGAGACACAAACCTTTCTGATTGTGGTCCTTGAGGACAGGTGGTCTCTCTAAGCTTCCTCTTACCTCCACTGGGGTCTTAGAGGCCATGCCAGCACCGTGCAGGGACTGTCTGATGGCCTATTTCCCAGCAGGGATTGTCAGTGAGTCTGCAAGCGAGCGTGCACACACATCCTGCTTCTCCACTTCCAGGATCAAAATAGATTGTCTGATTGACAAACCTCCTCTGTAGTTCGTGTGCTCTAGGGTCATGGGTCAGTCATGGCTACAGTTACAGTCAGCTGAGCTAATCCATTTATCTTATTTACACTGTGTTCCAGTTTCCATATGTGAAGTTGAGGCCTTCTGAATCTGGTATGCAAATTAGATACAATGATTTGCAAATGAGCAGAGGCCTGACACTTTTTAAAAATTATCATTAAGAACCTTGTCACCCTGCCACTAGGTAGGAGAAGGAAAGCTGGAACTGAAAGTGTGTGATGCACAGCTTTCCCTCCTTCTCCCAGCATTTCAGAAGCTTCACTGGCCCCTGGCCCCTTACATATCCACTCCATTGGAGATGATGGGCATAAGAATCACTGGGGAGAAGGCTGGCAGGAGATTCATAGAGAGTTAAACAAGGCAAGAGGGAGATTCCAATAGATAGCCACCATCCCAGGCCCTGGAGTCCCGCAGCCTTCTGCCTCACTAAACAAAAGACAGAGGTTCACCAACCCAGTTTTTTCTTTCTTTTGAGGGTGAGGAAGCTGGGCCCATGGATGATGATTTCTCAAGGGCTTTCTTCAAGGTAAGCAAGCACCTGTAGGCCGCTCAATTTGGGGTCAAATTGCCCCCAAACAAGCTATGTATGACACACTGAGCCAAAGCAGGTAGAGTGAGTACTACATTTTAACCCATGACCATGCAACTTTAAAGAATCTTCTTTCTCCCTCATTCTCCCCTCAAAACCCACTTCAGGCAGATTCGAAAGTACAGCAAGCTGGGCCTCGCTTAGTCTTTATCAATGGTCCATCAATAAAGCCAGCATATGGATGAGGCCAAGCAAGGGAATCAAATCTGAACGTTCCTCAGGAACTCCAAGGGGTGCATTAACTGTGAGGCATCTTGAAGAGTGAGTCACCTCTAGGGTCCAAATGGAGGTCAGTGGGAGAAACCAGGTTTGAGAAACAGGAAAGCATGGCCATCTAAATCTCCTTGTGCAATAACCATGCCCCTCTGGTTGTCCCTGCTCTAGCTTCTAGCAGCCTGCTGTGTTATTTTCTAGTGTAGCATTCTAGAAAAGAACTTTATTTTAGTTCAAAGTTCTTCAGATTAATTTGAAGCCAATGTCTTACTTTTTTTCATACACTAAAGGAATATGTAATCCCAACTTCTCCAAAGGCAGAGTAAGAGACTTCAATAACAAAGTTGTATCTCGCTTGGCAATCAGGAAAAGCTGCCATTTTTTTCCAAAGGTCCTTGTTTATTGTTCTGTTTCTAAGAATATGCAGAAGAGACACCTCAAGGGCAGTAGGAACTCTTCCAAGAGAAATTTCAAAAATGGCATAAACATTTTGCCAATAGTTAGGCAAATGTGAGCCAATCCCCAGCAAGCAAATCATGGTACATGACATCAGAAATGGTATGGCAAGTTGTCTCTGACAAATATGACAATATTCACAGAGGTTTTAGTAAAATTAAGTATAAAATCCTGAAGAAAGTAATGCCAGATTTAACCCCAAAGTGCCCGATTTGCATTAAGAATCTACTCAACCTTCCTGCTAGCTCTCAATGCAAACCAAAGTCTCCTTTGAACCTTGTTTTAATATGATTCATTAAAGGCAAACCATCACTGGTGGCCAGGTGATATTCTTAATTACTGTGTTCTCATTTACTTCTGTATAGTCTTGTTGTTTATCATTCTAGTAGATATTTACAAATGTGACTTCTGTGGGGGTTCCCTGCGATCTCCACAAGGGCTGCAGCTGCTAATGAGAATCAGGCAGGCCCCCAGCCAAAGGGGCTGCTGATTATCAAGCCAAGAAACATCCAGACTCAAAGTAATGAGCTGGCAGAGAGACCAAAACAAACTAAGAATGTGGAGCGCATCACTGGGGAGAGAGGCCACCAAGACAATCTTAGAAGTGAAACTGAGATGGGAGATAAACTAATTCTATCTGAACATTTGCAGTTGCTAACAGGCAGGGCAGCTGTGTTGGTGGGAGCTGAGGGAGTTATTTGTTTGGAGGTCTTGGATATATGGCTGCGGCCCGTCAGGGGAAGAACGTGTGGGCCATAAAAGAGTAGATTTGTTCCCTAGAGGCTCTGCTTACCCAGGGAGTCAACATTTGAAAATCAGCTCTGCCTAGGATAGTGTCTCCTGCCCACCCTCCGCTCCTCTGCGAATCTACTCTTTCATTCCAGGGCCAGCTTGCATTTATCTCCTCTGCTGGACTGCCCCAACCAAGAGTGGTTTTATTCACCAAATGTTAAGTTTCTTCTAGGTCTCATGCACTGGGCTAGGTGCTGGGGAGATGGTTATGTGCTGGTCACTGCCATGAATGAAGAGCTGGGAAGGCTGACATGGAAAGGATTACCATAAGGAAATGGGAACCCCAATAGCTGTTCCACTCATTGAGAAAGTAATCATGTTCTGACTTGTGGCCTGCTCTCCCAGTGGCGTTGCGTTGATATGAGATTTCACTCTGAAATTGTTTTAGACATATGCCTTGAGGGAAGAGATGAGCCAGATACTCACCAAAACTATTTCCTCTTCCAAGGTACACAGTTAAACTAATTTTAAAGCCTCCTTTCATCTTGATGAGACTAGCTTTCACCAATCAAATGTGAGCAAAAGGGATGAGGTAGTTAAAAATGAGGGTCTCTCTCTCTTCTCTTCCCTACCCCACCATCTGCTACCTAGCTGAATGATGTCAAAGTTAACTTTGGAGGCATATTTTGAAGATGGCAAAGCTATAACATATTAGGAGCTAGGTCAGGTTCCCTGAAACAGAACTCAAACGGGGGTTCCTATGCAAGAGATTTAGTGACGGGAAGATTCTAGGTGAAACCTGCAAAGATAAGATAAGAGAGAATTTAAGCAAATGGGTACTGTGAAATGAAGTGTAGCCTCTGATCCCGCAGGGAGCTCTGGAGCTTGAATAGCTCCATGGAGTTGTGTCCACTTGAGGTCACAGAGCCAGGTATCCATAGCCCTGTGTCAGCCAGTCATTGGCTACAGGCTAAACCAAGGGCTGCCTGCCCTCTCAGGCATTTCTGGGTGGAGTGGCTGCCTGTCAACTCAGGGCAAATAGCTGGATTATGGTTCGACTGTGAGCAATTATCACCCAACATTTACAAGAGCTGTGGATGAGAGTGCCAGCCTGACAAAGGGGAACTGAGAAAAGACCTAGTAGCATCTACTGCAATGGGTCTCTGAATGACTGCCTGGAGCAGAGCCTCCACCTGCACTTGACTATAACGTAAACAAGAAGAAATCCTTTTACTGTTCTAAGTGTTAAGCCACTGAGATTTGGGTTACAGCAGCTAGTGTCTGACTAGTTGCGCATCTAGCTTCCTAAACCAGAAGTTGGTGAACTTTTTCTGTAAAGGAGTAGATTATAAATATTTTCAACTCCTCACACCATATGGTCTCAGTCACTGCTGTTGGCCAGATTTGTCTTATAGGCCATAGTTTGCCAAACCTCCATTCTAAATTATAATCTTCAACAGTAAGAGAGTATGTCATGGAGTTCTTTCATTTTCATCTAAGGCCTATGACTCAACTTTACCTATACTATGCAACCCATTAAAGCCCAGGTGATTGATTTGAAAATCAAAAATAAAAGTAAGGTTTTGGTTATGATTATTGCTTAATTTTAGTTCATCTTGAGTAACCAAAGAAGAGCTGACTTTCTGGGTCTGGTGGAGATTGTTCCAAATTCTGTGTGGGCTCCTTATGAATTCCTATTGGAAATGGCTGGTAATCCAATGCCTCAGAACCTCCTGTTTCAAGTCTCTCTTCCCAGTGAGAACAGAAGTTGGCAGGAGAAATCAGCAAGGTCCAGCATGCCAGCAGGGCCAGTGCTGACCGTTGAGGGCCCAGACATGCAAAAGGACCAGCATCCTCATATCCTAGAATCTTGGAGTTAATTAAAGTTTGATCCATCCAGTGCTTAAGTCCCTTCTCCTACAATCTCATCTTGGTGATACCACATCCAGTTTTAATAGTAAATAAACAAATATGGCAGCTATAGGCTAAGAAAAACATGGTAGCTAGAGTCCCAGACCTATATGCAATGAGAGTCTGGCTCACCCCAACAGGAAAGCTTCCTAGATGGTGCTAGCAGAAATCTTAGTTGAGTATGAGGGGAGTCTCAAATGGACATGGGTGGGGAAATGGTGAATATCGGTTATGGCCACAAAATCAACTAATCCTTCTTTTGTAAGTTCCCCAGAAAATAATATCATTCAGAATTCTAGAGGTCTTCTCAAATGGGACAAACTTACCTAAGAAGCAAGTGGATCAGAGCAGCACAAGAGTAGACTTCGTGGACACTGTGGACATGGGAGCACAGAGTCCCATGGCAGGGCCAAGCACCCATCCCCCCAGGGCTGGGAATATCAGCTACTGACCACTCACAGCTGTGTCCTTCTCTGGGTATTGCCCTCAGTCACTGGCTTAAGGATAGACATATAGACCAATGGAACAGAATTGAGAGTGAAAAAATAAAAAAAACAAAAAACAAAAACTTTAAACCTTTATGGTCAATTTTCAACAAAGGTGCCAAGAATATTGAATGGAAAAGGATAATATTTTTCAATAAATGATTCTGGGACTACTGGATACACACATGCAAAAAAGATTAATTTAGATCCTTATCTCTCACCATACACAAAAATTAACTTAAAACAAATTTAGCTCTAAGTGTTAGAGCTAAATCTATAAAACTTTTAGAAGAAAACAAATAAGACAAAATCTTTGTGAACCTGGATTGGTCTTAGGTATGACACCAAAAGCACAATTCATAAAATAAAAAAACTAATAAATTAGACTACATCAACTTTTTAAACATTTGCACTTCAAAAGACACCATTAAAAAATGAAAAGACAAGCACAGAATGGGAGAAAATATTTGAACATTGGATATCTGATAAAGATCTTGCATACAGAAAATATGTATTTTTAAAAACTCTTGCAACTCAATAAGACAAACAATACAAATTTTTTAAATGGGCAAACAAATTTGAATAGCCTTTTCATCATAGAAGATATACAAATCGCTAATAAGCATATGAAAAGACATTCAACATCGTTGGTCAATAGGGAAATGTAAGTCAAACCCATAGTTAGATACCACTTCACACCCACCAGGATGGCTAGAATCAAGACCAGAGTAGCAAGTGTTGGTGAGGATGTAGAGCAACTGGGATTCTCATACACTGTTGGTGGGAATCTAATGTTACATAGCCACTTCTCAAAACGATATGGCAGTTTCTTAAAAAGTTAAATATAAATTTACCATATGACCAGTAATTCCACTCTTAAGTATATACCCAAGAGAAAGGAAAATGTATGTCCACACAAAAAGACTTGCACACAATTGTTCATAGCAACATTATTCAGGATAGCCAAAAAGTAGAAATAACCCAAATGTTCATCAACAGATGAATAGATAAATAAAATGTAGTAAATCCATACAATGGAATATTAATTATTCAGCCATAAAATGGAACAAAGCACTGATACATGTTACAGCATGGATGATATTTAAAAATATTATACTCAGTAAAGGAAACCAGACACAAAGACCACATACCGTACAATTCCATTTACATGAAACATCCAGAAAAGGTAAATCTATAGAGACAAAAAGTAGATTAATGGTTGCCTGGGGTTAGGGGTGGAATTGGGCAGTGACTGCTAATGGGTACAAGGGGTCTTGGGGTGATGGAAATATTTTAAAGTTTGATTATGGTGATGGTTTCACAACTTGTTAAATTTGCTAAAAATCTTTTAATTGTATCCTTAAAACAGGTTAATTTAACAGTATCTAAATCATAGTTCAATAAAGCTGTTTTAATATTAGTTTTTTTAAAAAAATATTCCGCATACGTATCTCCATCTTAACTCTATTTCTAGGGAACCCAATCAAAGACAATATACACTGCATTTTAACAGAAATGACTATTACTTTTTATCTCTAGCTAAATTTGAGAAAATTGCAATTTCAAGATGAAAAGCCCCAAAGTATGCCCAAGTGCAAAGACCACACACACACACACACACACACATCTTTCAAGCTCTCTGTCTTCCTACAATAGCCACTACCACTGTCAACTTCACTGACACAGGTTCTAGGACCCAAAACTGGAACTCCTTCCCAAGAAGAAAATAACAATGCCTGTGCACACAATACAGAGGTACAGAGGCACATTCTATCACTTCCCATCATTTTAAATTATAAAGTCCTATTTTAATAGATGTTTCTATTCAACAGAGGCACATCCTATCACTTCCTATCATTTTAAATTATAAATTCCTATTTTAATAGATGTTTCTGTTCTGTGCTATTTGTCATAATTCCTTAGCCTGTAAAGCCCAGATACCTTGAGGTACAAACAGTGGTGGTATAAATTGCCTATGTTTGGTGGGGAGTGAGAGTCAACAGCTTGGCAAGTATGAGCCCATGAGACAGACTAGGAAACAGAGAAGTGAAGGGGAAAAAAAGACAAGTTGATAAATAAGGACTCAGAGTTCATCCCCACAAGGCTGGCTGCTCATTGCTCAATGTTGCGAGACACTGACTTCTTAGAGGTTTGCAGTAACAGCTCGCTCAAGCTAGAAATTGCTGTGAGTGTGTGTTCTATCTGAAGGTAAGCTTGTAAAAAGATTTCTCTGGTATCCTTGCCTCGCTGACAGGTATGGGACATCAGGTGTTCCTTTGGGGACAGCTGAGTCTGAGCCCCAGCAACCCTGACCCCAAGTTCTTGACCACTAGACTGATCATCAATGAACTGTCCCATCTCACTCCCCATCTCCCCTAGCTCTGGCTTTCCCAGTCCACGTCCCAGCCACAGTACTATGTATGTCCTTTACACTGCCTGGGATGCCATGCCCTCACCCATTCATTTCCCAAACATTTATTAAATGAAGGGAGGCTGCTTGCAGGCAAGGTGTTAGATTTCATCAGAAGGAGACAGTGTATCAATTGAAGCGAAACCCCATAACAACACTATTTGTTAGAACTTTCTATGATGATGAAAATGCTATGTACCTGTACCAAAATGGTAGTCACTCACTAATAAGTACTTTAAATGTGGCTAATGCAACTGAGAAATGAAATTTTAAATTTTATTTCATTTTGATTCGTTTTAACTTGAATTTAAATACACGCATGTGGCTAGTGGCTACCAGAGTGGATAGCATAGTTCCAGAGGCACAAAACAGCCTACCCATTCCCAGAAGTGCCACTGGTCATATGAGGCAGAAGCTTGGGCTGCCTGGAAGCAGCTACTAGAAACACAGCCAGAAAAAAAGAGGGCAGTTCAGGGAGAAGGTTGTGGGTATGTGTGAGTCACTAACCTTGACAGGGACACATAGACACGCCCCCAGAAGTGAAATAACTCCTCCCATTTATATTCCTCCACTGTCCTCGATTCCAAGAGTGGTAAACTCAAATGCTTACAGCTGCCAGAGGACATGGAGTAAGAAAGGGCATTCATCCATATCATGGAGATCCTGGACACTGTATCCAGCTGGACAATACAAGTCCCATCAAAAAGGAGCAGCCACTACTCAGCATTGTTGCACTATTTATTGTCGCTAAATGCAGGCCCAAAATTGCCTGATCTTCAAATGATTCGAGAAGCCAAAAGTCATGATATATTTTGTGAAACTATCCAGGGTCTAATGGTTGTAAACATTTTTTTTTTTTTTAATGCTCTGAAAGCCAAAGAAAGCTAGTCTTGGGGCTGGGATTTGGTCCTTGAACTACAAGTTTGCAACCAACGCTTCTCTTTCTGCCTCTTTTGTAGCACCTGTCATGCTATATATCATATACCTGTGTTTATAATGCCCATCTCTACCCGCTGGACTCATCATTCCTCAAGGCCCAAAAGGGTCCTCAAGAGACCAAAGTCTTATTCATCCATCATTCCCATAACCTAGTACAACACCTGTACATTGGTCTTTGTTTTGTAGATGTTTGTTGGATGAATGAATGAATGCACGACCTCATTCATTCATGAAATAATCTCGTCAGCCAAGGCAGTGGCTCCAAGAGATATCAGCAAAGGAGTTAAGAGGCAGGAAATGAACTAGGCTTTGGAATAAAGCCCCATTAATTGCCATCTTACCAGAAATCCTCTTCCCTGCAAATCCACAGGCGGTAAATTAAGATCTGAATTGTTTTGAGCGCTGCTTTCTCCAAACCACAGATTTGCAAACACTTCTCTTCCCGGTAGCTTGAGGCCTCGCAACAGTCTTGTGCTATTAAATCTTGCTGAAAAGTGGGCTGAGACCACTAGGTCTCTTGTGAAAATTACCAGACTTGTGGATAACTGGTGTGGGATTTGGCAAGATGCCTGTGTTCCTGTCACCAGGGACAACCCGGGCACAAGGAGACACCTGGGGAAGGAGAGTCTCTGACCTCAGGATGACCTGTAGAGCTGTGGGGGGTGGGAAAGGGAGGGACTGGAGTCAGCAGGTGGCCTCCCAAAGTGGATAATTCAGGTCCACAGTCCCCTTGTCTGTTCCGCTCCACATTCCTACGGCAGTTTAGGGGAAGTCATTTAAACTCTGTGCTCCAGTTGCTCCAAGCGATGACTGGGACTAAATGTGCTACACTGCACGGCAGCTTCCTAAAGCCAGGAGGATCTTCGTACAGCAATTTCAAACTCATGGCAAGAAGAGTGAGGCCTGGGCCAAGAAAATGCACAGTGGAACTTCTAAAAGCTGTGTTGGGGTGTGCTGCAGCAGATATAGAAATGCCTGTTCCCAACATACCCACACTGCCCTCCCAGTAGAAGTATGAGAGCATGTTCCTGTGATTTTTCCTTTGGAGCCAATTTGGAGATAATCTGAATGCCTGAAATTTATCATTATAGAATCGAGAGTGAAAGACACCAAGAGGACTTCGAGCTGACCCCACACACCATTCAGATGAGGAAACCGAGGCACACGTTGCTGACATCCTGTGTTCAATGGTACGACACTGGTTTCCTGAGCACAGCCCAGCACTCTCTAATATTGCACTATGGTTCCCCTTGTTAATTCATATATCTGTGCACACTACAGTGTCCTCTCTAAGTCACTGATGACAAAGGCCATTTTTCACAGGAAGATATAATCTGCTAAAATCTTCTGCATTCCATAGTAAGAGCTTCCATATTTCACAGAGCAAGTTAATCACAAATATCAATCGATGAGGTGAGAAGAAGGGCAGAGAAGAAAAGGAACCCTCATGGTCCACAGAAACTTCTGTGGTTGTTTGCTTCCCCTGTACACACAACAGTAAACACATCCCAAAAGCTGGTAACATTTAGCAAAACTCTTTTCAATACCTGGATACAAAATATTCTCTTTGAACCCATAGATAATTTATTTAGGAAAGATAATTGATGAGTTATTTATATTAGTCTCCAGTGTCCAGTGCCACCATCATTGAGATGAAGTGCTCAGGACAAAGTGAAATCCTGTAATTACTTTCGTATGTGTTGCATGTTGCAGGGAAAGAAAACAAAATGCAAAGTGCTTATATGTTTCAGCAGCATAATGGCTTGATGAAGATTTCTAAATTTTTCAAAGTGTCATTTCTTTCCAAAAGATGGATTATTTTTGTTGGGGTTTAGTCTACCTAATTATTCCTGCCTTGATTATTTAACTACTCCAGATATTTCATTCTTCCATGCTCTTATCATGTTCGGCATATTAGAAGAAATGCAGCAGCTTATTAGCACAAAGTAGACAATCCTGTTTCCTAGTAGTTAGTGTGGGAAAGTGGGTTACAAAATAAAGCACTGGGAACTGTTCCCATGAAGCAATGGCCTCATTGAGACTTCTGCATGCTTGCAGTGACCTGGGCTAGTCTGCATATGCAGTCAGAACCTTATGGCATCTTCTAGACCATTGTTCCCCCATCCCCCCATTCCAGGGGGGACAGAGCATGTTAATTTCCCTTTGCTCTCCAGCTCTCTGCCCTACACATTACATAGACCTTGGTTATGAACTCTGCATGTTTCTGTAGAGGAGTACTTCTCAAAGTTCAACCTGGAGGACTTATTAAAACAGAGATGGACAAGGCCCCACTCCCAGAGTGTCTGATTTGGCAGGTCTGGGGTGGAGTCAGAAAATTTGTGTTTCTATTAAGGTCCCAGGCCATGTTGATGCTGCTAATCCTGGGACCACACTTTGAGAACACTGTTCTAAGATAATCATTTTCTTTCTTTTAAAAATTATATAAATTTAATCCTGTGGTTAATGTCTGAATTAAATTGGAAGTTGGGACCTAATGGCATTTACTTGTTTTGATTTTATAAATATCTGTCCAGTGTTCAGCTCTGGATTCAATGAACAAAATAACTATTCAGGTAAAGGGTAAAAGGTTCAAGTGGGAGGGAGGGAGGAGCGGGGGATGGAGAGAAGGGGGGCTGAGAGAGGGCAAGGAAGAGAGAGGGAGGGAGGGAGGGAGGGGGGGGGGGGAGAGGGCAATGTCACTAAGCAAAACCAACTTAAATTGAAATAGAAAATTATGGTCCTCTAGACTGGAAGTCCACAAACTTTTTCTGTAAAGGGTCAGATAGTAAATGTTTTAGGCTTTGCAGATCACACAGTCTCTGTTCAACTCGCTCAACTCTGCCTTTGAAGCATGAAAGCAGCCATAGATAATACATCAATATATGGGCATGACTGTGTGCCAATAAAACTTTATTTACAAAAACAGGAAGTTAGATTTAACCCAAGAGCTTTGTTCTCATCAAGAGGGGAGGGAGAGGGAAGTAGGAGGGAGAGGGGGAGGGAGGAACATGTTTGGAAAGGGCGGCTTCCAGATCATCTCTGGAAGGTGTGATTCTAAACTGATGCTCTGAAGAGTCTGGAAGTAGGCACAGCTCCACGGCTAGACTAAAAGGAATATGTCTTTTCGCCGTGTTTTCCTATTACATGGGGTTGTTACCCTACCAACAGCGACTCATTCTTCATTCCTGCGGGGGCGATGGACAAAGGGCAAGCACAGAGCCCAGTGCCTGTCCTGGACGCACCTGTCACTCCAAAGAAAGGAGGCCCTTGCCCTTTGGCTGATCCCACAGCCTGGAAAAGTGCCAGACCCCGCTGCCTTTGAAAGCCTGTTCTTTGGAGCAACCCTAGCTCGCTAGGTTTAATTGTTTCCCTCTCTCTCTCTCCCCCTCTCTCCCTCTCTCTTCCTCTCTCCCTCTCTTTTTTCCTCGTTTATTAAGCTACCCCGCCTTAAATCCGCCCCTTGCGCAGCGGCCCGTAAAGGTGGGAGGAGCGAGGCAGCGCTCCCGGCTTGGGCAGAGAGGGTTTCTATTTCCCCATTATAAGGAAGCAGAGAGGGTTTCTATTTCCCCATTATAAAGAAGCATTTGTTGTGAGCTGATGAATTGCGGCGGGGCTGGAACCTGGCCGGACGCGCACCTGTGATGCTCTGCGCCTTCCGGATTCTGTTTATGCATCAGATGTGGCTACAGATTTTCCCTGGCGCTTGGGGAGGAGGGGCGAGACGAGAGGGTGAGGATGGAGGATATAAGTGCAGCCCCTCGCATCCTTCTACAAGCTTAAAGACTCCTGAGACCTTGCTATTATTCTCAATGTGGTCTAGGAACCAGCGGCTTCACCCAGGAGCTTTTTTAGAAATGCAAATCTTGGGCCCCACCCAGACCTACTGAATCATAATCTTCATTTTAATGAATCCTGAGGTAATTCTCAATTCACATTAGAATTTGAGAAGTAGGACGGAGGGATCCATGGCACAGAAAAGGTTAAGAACTCCTCCTGCTCTCAGTCAAGGAAAGGGAGGAGATGGGGGGAAAAGTTCAGTCCTGGATTTGGCAAGGGAGAGTGGAGGGTTAATCCTGAGGTTTGCCTGCTAGAGTGGAGGACAGAGAAATTAACATATGTTGTGAGTTAGAGGAGAAAGTTGAGGAAGCTGAAAGTAAACACGACTTAAGGGAATCACTCAATTCATCTGGGGGGAGGGGTGGAAAGAGGAGGCGGAGTAAGTGAGTACCAACCACACTCCTAGGCGAGTTGGGTGTGTTGCATGCTAGAACCTCTCTCTACCTCTGTCTGCTGCATGTTTCCTGAGACCCAGCAGAGGCGTTTTAGCATATACAAAGGGTAAATAAGAAAACGGCGGCGGATGGAGCTGACTGCAGGCGTGGAGCGGGGGTAAGAGCACCTGGGAGTTTCTTAATAAACAGGCTGACATGTGGTGAATAAAATTTTAATGCGGGGGAAAAAGAAAAACACAGAGTGATAAAAGAGTGCCCAGCATCGCTGCATCATAACCAAGAGGGCATGCCTGGCAGGGAAGCACCCATGGAGCCCACAGGGGTGGGGATGCACCATCTTCTCCCAGGCCTAGCAGCAACTTAAGTCTCTGCTCAAGAACCAGCCTGCGCTCCATTTCCTAGTGGAGGGGAGAAGAGGTACTGAGTGCATTAAAGAGTAGGTAATCCAAAAAGAAATGATCGGAATTTTGGTGCAAGCCTTCCTCAGTTCCCATCTGACCCTCTCTTGCCCTCACCTACTGTCAACCCTCCTGGAACAAGATGGTGGTGATGAAGAAAGGACCCTTGAGTTAAATCTCATAAAATCCAATGTAGGTGGCCTCTTCAATAATTTTATGTATGGAGCAGGTGGACCAGTGGAAGAAACACACCTATCAAATTCCTGGTTTCCCAAGCTGGTAGGGTAGTTAAAAGACTAGATAATCCACTTGGATCCAATCATGTTTCAGTAGACTGTTACAATAGAGTCTATCCAAATAGTATTCACTTGTTTATTGATATGCCCCCTCATCCTCTTCTATGAAGGTGTTGAGGTGATGTGCAGAAATTGTAAATTAATTTAAGTTTTAAAATTAAAAATTAAAAATCAGGTCAATTGCAGTATAAATTTGGATTGGAGGTCAAGATCGATGTAAATGGTGACATTTAATAGGAAAAAATATATAAAGTCCGGTCCTCGATCTAGAAAGCAGAAGCCCAGGTATAGAATATGAGAAATGTAGCTTAACAACATCCCAGATGAAAAAGAAATTGTAATGGACAGTAAGCTCAGTATGAGTAAAGAGTGGAATGTAGTGACTGGAAAAAAAAGAATCCTGCCCTAGGCTATAATCACAGATGTCTATAAAGAGGGAAGGGAGGGTCCTACTTTGTCCCATTCTTGTTAAGACCACTTGTAGAACATTCAGCTCAATTCTGAAATTCCTACTCTGAAAAGGTCTTGGAAACCTGGGCACATTCAAAAGAGAGTAATCTGGAGAATAAGAGATCAAATTACAGTCCATCATCCAGAACTGTGGCCCATTGTCCCATGATGTGGTTCATTATCAGGAACAGAAGTTGGGTCAGCCAACTAACACTGTCCACCACAGATTAGTTTCAAGTTTCAGACTTTGGAGCTTAAAGGGATGATGGTGCCATCTTTGGAGATAAGAAATACAGAGGAGGAACAAATTTGATAGGCATGGGGTTGGGGGCGTTCAGTCTTGGACTTTTTCAGTTGGAAAGCCTGTGACATATCTAAAAGTAGACATGTTAAGTGGAGAAATTGGATGAGGGTTTAAATTGCAACTGAGAGTCCTGTGCTTCAGACAGTGGGGATGGAAGCGCTGGATGTAGGTAAGGTCCGTCATGAAGTGCAGAGTGAGAAGCCTGGAAGGGCTCAAGGTGTGTACGAGTTTGGCATTTAGACTTGAAGTTAGTGGGAAGAGAGGAGTCTGAAAAGTGTGTTGGGAAGAAACAGCCAGAGACAAGCAGGAAACCAGGAAAGAATGTTTCACAGAGGCTGTGGGAAGAGAGACATTCAAGGGAGAGACAAGTGCAGCCAATGCTGTCGACACCCCACCCTTTATCCTTTTAGTGCTCTTCTGTGCTCACACACAGTTAGGAGCTGTTCCTTCCTGTGCATGCTCACAGCTTTTACCTTGAGTGCTTGTGTCTCTCTCTGTCCTAGGCTTTCTCTGGCCCCATGGGAGATTGTGCAGCCACGTGCAGGCACAACTTGGAAGGTAGAGAGTTAACGCCCCAGAAACATCCCTCAGCCTAGCAGGGTATGAAGGGGGAGAGGGAGCAATTGGATAAATACCCCAACCTTCTCAGTTCTGAGCTGAATCACACACAGGTTCTCAGAGGACCCACAGAGGAGACTGAGCTCCAGTTTTCCACTATAGTGACCCACTTTACTGGCTTTGCTCTGTTCTCCATCTTCTCATTCTCCCTACTACTTCCCCTGTGCTTCCTGACATCACTTCTCTGTCAACTACCTATACCCAAGACCTTGTCTCCCAGGCTGCTTCAGGGGAACCTAAGCTCAGACAACAGGGCCAAATGAAGCGGGGTGGCTGGGAAAGGCCATATATAGGCCTGCCTACAGAAAGTGCTTTGATAGATATAAAACTTCCTGGAGCCCACAGTACAGTTGCCCACAAAGGGAGACGGCTCGGTGCCAGCACAGCAAGAACTATAGGACCTGGACAACCTGACTCTCTGGGAAGCAGAATTGCCATACAGGGTAGTTTAAGCTGATCAGGGTGCTGGTATCACCATGGATATAGAAGTCAGTGAGCCCATCCTTCATAATTCATTGTCCTTAAGATTCTCTCAGTCCCTGTGGGTGCTAGGCCTACTGAAGTGTGAGCACGCCTCAGGAGACACCAGAGAAATAATGGGGAGCCACCTACCACTAGTATCAACATCTCATTTTGAATCCTTTATATAGTTTAGTTGTTGCTTTAGAGGTAAATCAAACTACAAGCAACCTTGATCCAGGCTCCAGTCACCATTTTCACACATCCTTAAACTGGGACCAGACTCTGAGGACTAACCCAGTACAAAAGTCAAAATACATGAGAGAAGGGCAGAAAAGTGAAGCTTTAGCAAAGGGAGTCAACGATGGCCTTGAACCAAGCAATTTAGGGAGGTGTACTGGTGGCTGAGGCTCTGTTTCAGTACGATGAGAAATAAAAGAGAAGGAAGTAGAGTTCACAGGTATAGACTACAGTATCAAGACTCTTGACTCCAAGGGGCAAGAGAGATCCAGGATTATAGCTAGAGTATAATGTAGAGTCAGGGGAGATTGTTTTGTTTGTTGTCTTGTTTTCCTGTTTTTCATTTTTTGTTTTGTTTTGTTTTGTTTTTAGGTGGAGATGAGTTTTTGGAAAAGCCATCCTAGAAATAATGCATTGGAGGGTCAGGTGAGAGGATGATTGGTGAAGTACGTCTCTGGGAGGCGGGGGCTTGGTAGAAGAGAGCTATCTCTTCACTTGCCTTCAAGTGAAGAAGAAAGAACAGGAAACAGAAGGTCGCCCTGTAGGGAATGAGAAAGGGAGAGGCATTCTTACCTGATAACTTTTATTTTTACATTAAAATAAGTAGTAACGAGAAATGAGTCCATATTCCAACAAGAGACATATACAAGAATGTTCACTGAAGCTTTAGTCCATCAATTGGAGAATGAAAAACCTAATTCTGGTGTAGTTCATATAATGGACAACTATAGAACAATGAAAAAGATCAAAATATTTGCAACGGTGTGGATAAATCTCACAGGTATTTCAAGCAAAAGAGCCAGATATAAAAGAGTATACACTATATAATTCCATGCCTATGAAGTTCAAAAACAGGTAAAACTAATCTGTAATGACAGATGTCAGAATAGTGGCTAATTGGAGAATAGAGGTTATTGGCCAGGAGGCACTCGAGGGAAGTTTCTGAGATGATAAGAATGTTCGATATCTTGATTTGAGTGATGATTACATGGGTGCAGACATGGGTGCATAATATTCATCAGCTGACACTTAAGATTTGTGCACTTTACTGTTTGTAGTTATATTGCAACAAAAAAGAAAAAAGTAGGGGATAAGGTCAATAGTAAGGACGCCACCCTCCACTAGGTTGGCTCAAATAGTCACACCTCTGACAGGTGCAGCCTTATGCAGGGGTTATGAAGGGTCTATATGAGTCTGGTCCCAGGAAACACACAAATCCTGGATTTCCCTATCCTTTCCCAGAATCTATGCCACCCTGCAAGCCTCAGACAATGAGGCAATCCTGTGACAAACCTAAAGGGTAAGGGCTCAGGTAATAGTAGCAACAAGTGAGCCAGTTTCTGATTGTAAATGAATGCATTAACCTTCTGGCTCCTTCTAACAACCTTATGTTGACTTGGTCCAGAGCTGACTCGCACTGACCAAGATGAGACTGAGTTTCTGAGACTACAAAGCTGATAGCCACACCAGGCTGTAGACAGGCCACCAAGGTAAATGTCCCTCTGAGAGGAAGTATCTGAAGCTCAATCAGCTCTGCCCTGCCTCACAGTTCTACGCCACTGAGCTTCATATGCCATTTGAATCATGTATACTTTGAACTTGACAGCACATAGAATCATAGACTCATAGAGCTGGAAGGGATCTTAGACATGATACAGCCTGGTCCAGGCTCTTCATTTAAATGATCGAGGGAGCTGGAGAGAGACTGAATAACTTGCCCACAGGTGTTCAGAGAATGAATGGGTCATGACAAGACACCCAGAGCAGTGTCCTTTTTTTAATTTCAACTTGATTGAGTATAATTGACAAACAAAATTATAAGACAATTAGTGTACATCATGGTGACCCGACACATGTTTATATTGTAAAAGGATACCCCCTTCTAGTTAATTAACACATCTATCACCTCACATATCCATCCTTTCCCCCACCTTTTTTTTTATGATAACATTGAGTTTCACACTTCCCCTCAGCAAACCTCAACCATACAACTGTGTTATTCTTGGACATTTGGTTTTGTTTGTTTGGTTGGTTTTTATTTCAGCTTTATTGAGGTATAGTCAACAAATAAAATTGTAATATTTTTAAAGTGTATATCGTGGTGACCTGACACACTTTGTATACTTTGAAAGGATTTCCCCCCGTCTAGTTATCTAGTTAATTAACACATCTATTAACCTCACATACCTATCCCTTCCTTTATTTTTATTTTTATCTTTTTGGTGAGAACAAATGAGTTATATCATCACAGCAAACCTCAACCGTACAACAGTGTTATCAACCATAGTCACCATGCTTTACATCAGATCCTCAAATCCTCAGATCTTATTCATCTTATAGCTGAAAGCTTGTACCCTTCACCAGCCTTTTCCTATTTCCCCACTCCTATGCCCTGGTAACCACTTTTCTACTGTCTGTGTCTATGACTTTGACTTTTTCTTTTAGATTCCACATATAAGTGATACCATGCAGTATTTATTTTTTTCTGTCTAGCTTATCTTACCTAGCATTATGCCCTCAAGAGCCATCCATGTTGTTGCAAATGGCAGGATTTCTTTCTTTCTCATGGCTGAATAATATTCCATTGTGTATAATATGTATAACATTTTTTTTTACTCATTCATCCATTGATAGACACTTAGGTTGTTTCCATATCTTGGCTATTGTCAATAATGCTACTATGAACATGGGGTTGCAGATACCTCTTTGAGATAGTGATTTGATCTCCTTCAGATATATACTCAGAAGTGAGATTGCTGGATCACATAATAGTTTATTTTTAACTTTTTGAGGAGCTTCCATACTGTTTCCCACAGTGGATGCACCAATTTACTGCCCCCAGGGCAGTGTCCTTTTGACCACACTATCTGTCTACACAGGCACATCTCAATTTTGGGGGCCTAGATCTGTCAGCCAGCACAACTTCTCAGCCCTCCTAGTTCTGAGCCATCCTCAGAGCCAGTAAGGATACATTTGTTGGGAAAGTAGTGAAGTGCTAGACTCACTAAGACAGGCAGAACTAGACCTATGTGACCTTCTGGAAGCTTCTTAACCTCTCTGATTCTTTTCTTCATCTGCAAAATTGCGGCTAACAATACCTTCTTTCACAAGGTTGTCATAAAGGTCAAATATGATATTGCAGAGGATAATTCCTAGCTTGGTGCCTGGTCTGAAGCAAGGACTCGGTAAATATTACTCAAAACTGAATGAGAGTCTGAAATTGTTCACTGGGTCCAAGCCTCGGACCACACCCTTCATCTCGACTTTACCACCTCCCTCCACGTTGATGTCAACACTTTCCTCAACACCCTTTAATGTCAAGGAAAATGTCACAGATGCTGTCAGCACCTCATCTGTATCCCCTCAGCCTACCCTGGGGGGTCACACACTAGCTGCTTTTTCTCTTCCTCTGTCCAAGGGCACTCTCTGGCTGCAGCAATGTGCTCACAGCAGGTCTGGACAGGCTAGAAGTGCCAGGATGTTAGCACCTTCCAGAACAGCCCTCAAACAACAAGGGCCAGAAGTTGGTGGAGAAATACCCAGCTTCCTCACCTCTCAATGGGACAATTTGGAGCCATATTCCAGACAGTCTGTGAGAAGGCCATCTGTGTGACTAAGCTCTGGTGACCATAGTAGAAACCTGCTCACTGAAGTGCTTTCCTCGGATTTCCTTCCTTGCCTCACTCCCTCTCACTCTGTTTCTTGGGCTCACCTCCCAAATATACTAACAGCACCAAAATCTTTCTCTCAGGTCTGCTTTTAGGAGAACCTAAACTAAGACCAAGAACAACAGGTGGGAGGAAATCAGACTGAGTTTGGCTGGGTCCACACTGGGGTTCTCCTGCCTGAGCATCCCTGGGGGTTGGAGAACTCGCCCTCCAGGTGTCCAAGTGCTTCCTGGAGAGAACTAGCCTTGGGAAGGAGAGAACTGACAAGCTGCGGCCCTGACTTATGCCTGAGTGCAGAGCTGTGTCTGAGGATACAGCAATCTGTCACTAAAATCATCTTCCTCTCCAGCCCAGCAGGGTTCTGTCTGCACCCATGAGCAAAGGGATTTAGAAAAAAAAAAAAACAAGGAAAATCTAAACGACTGAGACAGTGAAGCATCTCACCCCTGCAGCGTTGATGGCTGTAGAGAAGGCAGAGATGAGCCCAGAGCCCTCGACCTGGACACCATCAGGCCGCTCTTAGTGGCATTCCCTTACCTCACTCCCCCCATCCCAACAGCCATTGCAGAGAGAAAGCTTCTCACGTGGGGAAGGTTCTCAGGCTTTTGCCTCCAAAATTACTTCATACCCATTAGGATGGCTATTATAAAAAAAAAGAAAAAACCCAAAAAATAACAAGTGTTTCAAAGATGTCGATAAATTGGAACCCTTATATGCTTCTGGTAGGGATGTAAAATGGTGCAGCTGCTGTGGAAAACAAAACGAAGGTTCCTCCAAAAATTCAACATAAAATTACCATAGGACCCAGCAAATTCCACTTGTGGGTATTTATCCAAAACAATTGAAGTCAGGGACTCAAGTAGGTATTTGTACACCTATAGCAGCATTATTTGTACATCATAGCAGCATTACTCACAATATTTAAAAGCTAGAAACAAACCAAATGTCCATTGATGGATGAATGGATAAACAAAATGTGGTCTAGCCATAATACAATATTATTCAACCTTAAAAATGAGTGAAGTACCGACACATGCTTCAACATGAATGAACCTTGAGAACATTATGCAAAGTGAAATAAACCAGACACAAAAAGACAAATACTGTATGATCCCACTTATATGAGGTACCTACAGTAGTCAAATTCATAGAGACAGAAAGTAGAATGAGAGTTGCCAGGGACTGGGGGAATCAGGGAGACTGGGAAGTTGTTGTTTAATGGGTAGAGTTTCAGTTTGAGAAGATAAAAATGTTCTGGAGATGGATTGTTGTGATGGTTGCACAACATTGTGAATGTACTTAATGCTGCTACAATGTACACTAAAAAATTGTCAATTTTATGTTATGTACATTTTGCCAGATTTAAATAAATGCCTCCAGAACCCCTCCATCGCTTCTTTCTCCCACTGCCTCTTCTCAGCACCCCTGCTTTCCTGATATTTTGAAGACAGCCGGCACTATACCATGGTTCCTGCTTTTCCCCTGGCACCCATGGATTGACAGCCAGTTTGCAATCTGAACTTCAACTTTTAGCACCTGTCTTGTGTCAGTTCTCTTGAAACAGAAGTTCAGACAGGGGTTTATGCAAGTTAATGAATAAGGAAGGCCTCTCAGGAAGAACCTGTAGAGGAGTAAAAGAAGCAGGAGAAGGGAGAAGATACTGAAGAGAGTTGTGGGTTCAGCTGAAGTCTTGCCTCAGCTTGATCCTGTGGAAACTCTGAAGTGCGAGGAGACCACAGACTTGCCCACCTTGAGGCAAAGGAGTGGATTTTATGCCATTGTATAAATCAGTCATTTGCTGCTGGCCACCTCATGGTGCGGGAACCTTCCATGCATTTCTAATGGTAGCCCACATCCAGATTAGGGCAATTGTCAGGAGAAGGCACAGGTATGACTTGTCAGCAGCCAACAGTCATAGCAACTAGTGGGTGGGTGCACCAGCCTTGGGAAAGGATTCTGGGCCATCGGTAGCTTCTTCTGTAACATCCTTCCAAAAAATCAGTTCTGGCATCTATCATTTTTTCTCCAATCCTGCACACATGGATAAGAGACACCTCTATTTGGTAGAAGCCACAGGGGTTGAATCCTGGCTGCATAGTATACTATGTATATCATCTCGGCCACTTCATTTATATCTCAGCCTCAGTTTCCACATCTGTAAAATGGGAATGGGAATGTGGTAGTTATTGTTTGAGACTAACCAGGAGTCTCCAAACCTGACCCCTTTCTTCTGGTAGCAAGCCCTGCCTATCTCTTATGTAGCCATTGAGGTATGTGACACAGGCCTAGCCAATCAGAGTATCTCATTCACCTGCCCACTCAAGAATAGAGCTGACCCAAGTAGGTCAATCAGACGCTTTCTCCAGGGTTGTTCCAACTGGAACTAGCAGGGAAGGACAATTGCCTGACAGCCATGGAGCTAAAATTATGTAAAGCAGACACTGACTATGCTATGTTCCACACTACATGTAGAAAGTCTTTCTGCTAGAGGAAAAGGACGTCCACATCAAGAGAAGAATGAGAAAGAATTGGGCCCATATCTTTTGCAGCCCTAGACCCACTCATGCCTGTGATCAGCCCCATCATTCTGCTTCCCAAATACAGGGGCCAATAAATTCTCTTTCTGCCTAAGCTGGTTTAAGCTGAATTTCTCCCACTTGCAAATAGAAGAAAGCTGACTAGTACAAGGAATGTCTACCTTGCAGTGTTGTTGAGAGGATTAAATGAGGTAATATCTGCATAACGTGATATCTAATAATAAGAGTGGAGGCATCTGAGAAATGCAAAGGAAAGGGCTTGCAGAAATGACCTACTCAGCTGGTTATAGATTAACCACACCCTATAGATCTTTAAATGGCCTTCTGGAAACTCTTGTCACACCTACAAGAGAAACAATCTGTAAATAGATAGGACTGGTAGTCTGAGAATTCCTTTCCCCCTGAAGCCCCCACCCAAAACTCCCCCTCCCATCCTGAGTCAGAAGGTGCACGGAGAACCTCAGACAAAGGAATCACGTCCCCCTTGCATGGACACTACAGGGGTATATAAACTGTAAGAAATCTAACCAAGGAGAGCTCATGCTTGGAGCTATTAATCCCATGTGCTCCACCGGCAATAAATTCTCCTTTCTCTAACAAAGTTGTCCGAATTCCTTTGTCGGTGTCACTTCCTGTAACAATAATAGTCATTGTCATTCCCAGAAGGCCAAAACAAAATGGGTGGGAGCCATTTCTTCTGTCATATGTGAACATCAGCTCTTGGGACCCCTGAGCAGTGAGCGACACCTTTCTCGTTCACCCTCCTACTCAGAATTTAATTTAAAAAGCCTGTGAATGTCTTGGAATTGTTTGAGCCCTAATTCCTGACACCACTCATACCATTTTTCTGCAACTGTTTGTTGTTGTTGTTGTTGTTCCTTGTTGGCAATGTGTCAGTTCTTCTGCATGATTTTTAGAGATCATAGTCATCAGGGCTCCCTGCATAGCAGCAGCTCCTTGTCAGATTCATCATTTCTTCCGCCTTGGGCTCCTTTCTAGTAGTTGAATTAGAACTACATTTTTGCATTCTTCCAAGTTTCTGGATCGTCTCTATAATGTCTCAAACCATGAGAGTTCCTATCTCTGTTTTTTCTAAAGCAGTATTTTTTTAAAGTGCCCTCTAGGCCCCCTTGCCACAGAACACCTGAGTTCCCTGACCCCTCTTCCAACTGGGAGGGAGATGGCAGGGGAGGGGTTATGTATCAGCCCTGGATGATATATATGGCCCTTAAGCCTGAGAACTTAAGCCTTTTGAAGCCTGAGCAGTTCACTCCTCATGACCCTCATTATAAGAAGACAAACTCATCTTCTCCCCAGGTCCTGACCTGCTTCCTCACCAAAGGGTTCCTTCTTCTTGGTTTAAATTAACTCAAGAGTAGCAACCTTTCTTGTCACTGCTCAATCTTACAGGAAGTAAAACTGTTAGCAAGGCAAAGAGTTTGTTCAGATGTTCTGCTTTCAGCTGATGGGGCCTCTGAGTAACTGTCCAGCTGATGGTGCCCCCCATCAATAAGTGTCTCAACCCCAGGCCAGTTGTGTGGTCTTGGTCAGGAACCCATCATCAGTTTCCTCCACCTGGTCTGGAAGTCTGTAAAATACTCCTACAACAATAGAGCTTCTGTTGCCCTAGCCTTTGATCTCTACCCACAAGGTTTCCAACATAGCCCCACCCTCAGAACTTCCATGTGGGTGTAAATCTTTTCATCTTGCTGTTGGTGCTCCACCTCCCCTTCTAATGGTTTCTTTTTTATCAAAGTCAAACTTCCTATGTCTCTCACCCACAGTTCTGCTTCTTGCTTCTGAGGATGACCTCCCTGCTCAAGTGACTTTGGTCACAGCTAATTGAACTAATATTGTCCTTTGGGTTGCCCCAGAAGTAGGCTCTGAAGCAAGGACTCACAGGCAAGTAGTTTATTTAGGAAGTGACTCTGAGACACATCGGAAGTAGAGTAGAGAAATGAGACAGAGAAGCAGACAATACAGGGAGACTTGTCAACCACTGTGGGTAACAGGAGCTCATATCACTGAAGAAAGTCTAGAAGACAAGCCATAAAGTTATCCCACCAAAGGAATCAGGATATTTACACACTAACTCTCCTCAATCACTGGGCACTACTAACCAGCCACACCTGCCAAGGCACAGTGGCATCTAGGTGTGCATAGCCCCCAGACAAAGAGATGTAGGAACTGACATTTGGAAGTGCATCTAGCATGCACTGATATGGTGAAGGCTATGGGCAGGGCACTGCCAACATCTGATCCAACCAGACATGGGTCTCCTGGCTGAATAAAACACACAGCTATGTCAGAGTCACCTAAAACTTGAATCAAGAGAAGCAGAAACTGCTCTCCTTTAATACGATTGTTTTGCTTGACAAGCTCCACAGAACTGGGATGAAGCAGCCATTTTCAGCTACATTTATGCTGATGAGTAAACAGAAAAATCTATCTGTAAAGGCACAGAGGAGAATGCGATAGATAAGTGAGGAAAAGAAGATATAAGAGAACATGTGATCCCAAGAAGGAGAAAGAGAGGTCAGCAGCCTTGGACCCTATCAGCTTATTTGTAATGCCAACCCCCAAACCACTGATCCTTGTCCCATAAGATGCCTCTGTATCTTTAATTGAGTCAATGTAATTAGGCTTATGTTCCTCTCAAACGAAATGCTTTAACTAAGACTACCTATGAGGTCTCTGTCAACATCTCAAAAATTTGTTTGTGCTCATGTTCTGCACACAGGTGTATGGACTTCAAAGGCATTAGGACTCTTCTAACGCCTCTTTGTACTATTTGCTTGGATTACTTATACAAGGCATTTCACCCTCACCCTCACTTCTTCCATTTCCCTTTGACCCAGATCAACACTCACTACAATGTAATTTTTCTCTGTCTTTATGAGAAGCATTGCCTCAACACCTCCAGGCCACAGTAACCATGCCTTAAGCCAAGATACTCACCACATTATGCACTGTATGTGAGAAGTCCACTATGAACCCTAATCATGGAATTTTTCCATGGCCTGAGCTGAGGGTCCGTTTCCCACTGCCTCTTTGCAATGACTGTGTTACAAACAGGCTGATATCATGATCTTAGATGCCATATGATCTTGTGATTAGCCAGACCCCAAGAGAACTGAGACAGCCATCGTAGCTGAGTCACAGAATTTCTCTTGGGTTCTTTACTGCATTGGTTTGATGGATCCTGGAACTCAAAAGCAAAGGCTCAATTCTATAGCCCCTGGTCTGCCTTCCCAAGCCCTGGTAGCCACGTGTCTGTGAATAGCAGCTAAATGCCAACTGTCCATGTCTGAGTCATTTTCGTTCTGGTTAAAGAACCTCATCTCCCACTTCAGACATCCCAATCCTAGTCTTGATTCAACCTCTGTTCAGTGGATTTGAGCTAGAGTCTCTCAATGAAGTCAGATTTTTGTGGTGTTTGATTCTTCAGTTTGCAAATGTAGAACAATGGTAACAGAAGTTCTTTTATTTGGCCAGAAATTCTGCCTTAGCAGCATTTAATTAATGCATTACCTTAAGAGTTTCAAATATTTCTTGGAAGTAGGTAGAAAAATAATACAAAACTAAATAAATAAGCATATCTTTCTTTAAAGCCAGTATTTTTGATGTACGGCAAATGCTTACTGGATTAAAAACGCAATTCACTGGCATCTACGCCGACAAAAATTCTGAAGTAATGGGTTGTATTTTGGACACTGAGCTTTTAAGGAAAAACAAGTGTAAATGTAACAAACAGCACAGTTCTTTAAACTAGTCTGGTACTACTGAACCTTTATTGTTTAATTGTAATAGTTTTTTTAATTATAAGATTAACAGGTGATCGTGGTAAAAATTTCAAACTTGATATAAACAACAAATAAAAGATTTTCCTACCCTATTCCACCTCTAGTCTCAGGCCCAGAGATATCCCCAGGTCAGCTGAGGTCACAGGAGTTTTTTCAGTGTTCTAGAATTTTCTATGTATATACAAGTATATATACCTCATAAAGTTAGTTAATCTAATAAAATCATACTTGGCACACTATTCTAGCATTTTCATTTTAAATATAATAATATATAGATTTGCTTTTTACAAAAAGAAATAAGGTAAATACTAGACTTAGTATAAATTCAGCCTCTGCCTTTTAAATCTATAGTTCTGCATAGAAAGAATTGGTTTTCAGTCTATAACCCCAAGGACTACAAAATGCCAATTCACCAAAAATTCCATTATGTTTAGTATCCTGTAGTGGTTAGCTTTTTCTGAGTAACAAACTACCTCATAACTCAGTAGCTTAAAACAATAACCATTCATTTAGCTCAAGAATCAGTGGCCTGGCAGTTTGGGCTGGGCTGGGCCCGGCTAAGCAGTTCTTAGAGCCTCAGGAAGGTTCACTCATGCGTCTGTGGTCAATTGCCAGGTCAGCTGAGGTCACAGGAGTGACTAGGCCACAGGTCTCCCATCATCCAACAAGCTAGCCCAGGGCTCATTCACTTTTTGATAGTGGCCAGGACCCAAAAACCATGAGAGGGCAAGCCCCAGTACACTTTGTAAGTCTCTACTGTATCACGTTTGCTAAGATCCCATTGGCAAAGCAAATCACATAGCCAAGGTCAAAATCAAGGGGTACACAATGTGTCTGTAACTCTTGATGGGAGGGGAAGAATTTGTGGCCATTTTTGCAAACTACCCCATATATTTTGAGAAGGGAGAGGAGGTAGGACCTCATTTCGACAGAAATTCAAATTAACAAAAATCCACCCTCGCCCTAAATGTTTTGAATTCTTCAAGTGTTATGTGAGAAGTAGTAATAAAAATGCAGTCTGTTATACAGAGATAGTCCGGTATGGCACCAGAGTTCTGACTCTGAGCTGTGCTCTAGTTTATTGGATGATGTACACACTAGAAACAGGAAAGACAGCAAAGCAACAGAGTCTTCTAGTATATTCTTCCTGATTTCTACAGAAAAAGGGGTATGAAAAGCACACAGAGACTACCTAGAAACAACACCCACAATCCACTTTCTTTCGAGGTTTGGTCATTTGGTTGATAAGCAGGAAAGAAACCTATTGTATGGTATAATATCTTGAAATGATAACAGAATTTTTTCCTACATTTTTCCTCTTGCTTCCACAAGCCTTTGGTACATGATCTCAGTGGCATTCACGGGGTGTGTGTGTGTGTGTGTGTGTGTGTGTGTGTGTGTGTGTGTACGTGCGTGCGCACATGTGTATGTTGAGAATACAATTGAAAACAAAGAAACCATTTGAGTTTCAGTGAAGATTTTTAGAAAACTCAGAACAGAGGCCACAGTTTGAAGGGCAAGGCTTTCTGACAAGCATAGAGTTCTTGAGAGAACAAAGGTTTCTGCATGTCAGAAGAATAAGTACATAAGGGGTCTGGAACAGACACCAGAGCTACAAACAACATAGCAGAAAAGAAAACGTGTTCTATCCTCAGAGTAGATCAAGTTTAGACCAGCTGGCCAGAGGAGAGAATTAGAGGGGAAGAGACTCAAGCTTAGATATTGGTAAGTCCACCATCAGAGGGGCCCTCCCTAGCTCATCCCCAACTAACCCTGGCTGATTCCTGAGACCAGGGCAAGAGGAATGCCAGAGGAAAGGACAGATGAGTTTGGGTAAATCCCTGAAAAGAGGAGCCTTTCAGAGAATCCTAAGTTCAAGCCAAGATAGGGACCAAGAAGTAAAGTGTGTTGGTAACATCTTGGGACTTGAAATAAGGATCACAGCTCAGCTTGGCCCAGGGTGGCTGAGAGGGGGCCAAGAAGGTATGAAAAGGCTCCATAGCCAGACAAGGAAGCTGCTGGGTGACTGCATGTACCCTGAAAGCTGGTTGCAGAAAATATATAGGCATTTTCCATGCATAGGCAGTGTGGTAGGTACTAATGACCAAGTATGCATGGAGTCCTCACCCTGGTAGGACAGAACCAGGGCAGAACAGAAACCAGCCTCATACCAGAGACCTCACTCCCATGCTAGGACAATAGTCAGCCTACCAGAGCTTAGAAGCATTGGAAGTTGAGGGGAGAACCCTGAAATGACTGAGTGTTTAAAAACTTTCTAAGTGACTTCATTAATCTAGAGGCCTAGGTCAAGTTTTCTGCCATTTGGTACAATGGAGGTCCAGGCCAATTTCCTTTCAAGTTTAGAATTAAAAAAAAAAAATGTTACATGCCTAACTTGGTGACTGTGAAATTTGTACTAAAATCCCTTCATTTCCTAATCCTCCGTCTACTGTTAGACTTGGGAGAGGGTCCTTCTGCTGTTTACTGTTGGTAAACAGTTATTTTTAATAGTAATTGTGATTATAAGCAATGGAAATAAAAGTCATTCTGATTATTAACACGTTTGGCCGTTGCTTCAAGAAGAATGCAGATAGTATCCTTGTACTCAGGCAGAATCTAACATCTTGTAACTTGGGATAATGATCCACTCAGCAGGACCCTGGAGACCATATGGCCAGAGTAGAGAGGTGATTCAGGAGCGGAGCAGGGAGAGGGGAATGGTGTGGCAGAGCTCCTCGTGCTCGCAGTTTGTTGCAACTGGTTTGTTAATGGAGGCGGGACATCTGTGGTTCCTGATCACTTGTATCATCACTGCCTGCTCAGCATGAAAAGGGACAATCAGGAGCTGACTGGTCTCACACCCTCATTGAATCTCCTTTGCACATCATGGCCAGATACGCTTTTTTTGTTGATGTTGTTTTTAAGCACAGTTGCTATTGTGTTCCTCTCCACTTCAGAACCATCTGTGGATCTGCATTGCCCAGCAGTATGCTCCTTTCTCCTTAACAAAACCCCAATATATAAAACAGATCAATGAGGAGTTCTTCGCTTGGTCTCCTGTCCCCCATATTGGTTAGTACTAGGCTGACTATAAGAGAAATACAACAAAATATGTTGATTTTTTGCTAACATAAAAGAAATCCATAATGGTTATTGAATGACTAGTGTGCCACTCCATGTAGTCAGGGACTCAGGTTATTTCTATTTTATTACTCTGCCATGAATGGTTTCCAGTGTCACTTCAGAATAAAAGATGTGCATCTAGCCAGCTGGAAGGGAGGAATGAGTTTGCATCTCATCCTTTAAAGAATATTCTCTAGAAGTTACACACACTGCTTCTACTTAAACCCTCTTGGGTAAAACATGGTCATATGGCTACACCTAGATGCAAGGGAAGCTGGAATGTAGTTTTTATTCTGGGGAGCCATGTTTCCTGCTAAAAATCAGGGCTATTATAACTGAGGAAGAAGAGGAAAACAAATGCTGAGAGACAAGAAATCTTTGCCACAGTCCCCAAGGCAAGGCAATCCTTCTAAGGAGCCATTGTATTCTGCAAAAGTTTTTGAAAATGAATACCCATAGGAATAATTCCAAAATCTTTATCCTGGTACACAAAATCTCTCATAACGTGAAGCCATCTTCCTTTTTTGGTTTCCTCTCCCATGACCCTTCTAATGAGCCTCTGTGCCTATCTGAAGACTCTGTACCCACCTATATATCCACTCACCATCTTTTGGGAATCTTGTTCATTCTGCTCTCTCAGAATGGAATGGTACTTGTCCCATATCTTCTCTAACTCCTACCTGTCCTTTATGTAATCATAACAGGCTTTCCACAATGTCTCTTCACACCTTGGGATAAGATAGAGAAATGGAGGCTGGATGATGATTAAATTAGATGAATTTCTAATATCTAAAATACCAGACCCAAGGAATGCAGAATAATGGACCACTGGCAACCCAGAGGACAGTCTCTGGTGGTGAGATTTAGAGCTCTATTTATCTTCGACAAGTCAATTCAACATTGCTATCATTAACACCAATAAGAACATGTGTCATCATGACGAAATTTGCAGAATGAGACTTGAAAGAGGAAGGGGTATGGATTTCATCCTATTTAAATATTTTCAAGTCCTGATTCCTTCAAGATAAAAATTTAATAGGAATAAATGTAATGTTCTGTATTTGGGTCTATGACACGGGTCCAGAGCTTGGTAAGCATTTGTAAAAAGCAAACAAATGAAAACTTTCAGTTTCTACTTGACAGCAAATTCAGTGTAAGCCATCGGTATGATTATCTGAAAAGGTCATTAAATCTTAGGTTAAATTGATAGAAATATGGTGTCCAGAAAAAGAGAAGGAGAAAATAATATAGCTCTCCTTTGATCTGATCAGATCAAATCTACAATAGGCCGTTATTAACAGCCCCAATTCTTCAGCCCTCCAAGTATCTATGCCTTTGCCATGTCACTTTAAAGTTCTTCCCACAAAGGAACCAGAGTTCCCCACCTACCTTGGCATTAGGTTTGGCCATGCGACTTCTTTTGTTAGCAGGCTTGACATGACCAAAACACTTGTACAACTGGGCTTGCTCTCTTACTCATCTGTCATCTCCATGAGAACATTTTCAGTGTAGACCACTGTCCTACTTGGGGATGAGAGACATGATACAAACTGAACAGCCTCTGCCAAGCGCAAACTAAATCAGCTGACTCCAGAAATATAAGCAAGCACAGTCAAGATCAGCAATATTGCCAAGTCAAGTCAAGCCTAGATGGCCTGGGCCCCAACCAATCTAGAGACTCGTGAACTAAATAAACGCTTATTGTTGCATGCTGCTGGGATTGTTGTGGTTGGTTGTTACATGACACTAGCTAACTAAAACAGGAACTATGTGGAGTTCTGAGAGTCATACTTGATGAGGGACACTGATAAACTAGAATGCAACTATACGAGGGCAGTGGGAACCATGAAGGGTAACAAGGCCATAGGCTATAAGGACCAGTTCATGACACTGATGTCATTTATGCTGAAAAAGAGAAGACTTATGGAGAACATGAACATGATTACCAAATATGTGAAATGCTGTCATATAAAAGAGGGGTTAGATTTCCTCTTCATAGCACTTAAGAATCCTAAGACCTGTTGAGAGAAATTACAAAGGTAGACCCCACCATTAAAACCGTCTGCAATTAGAATGAGTTTTCAGAAGTCATGAGATCCTCTTTGCTGAACATATTCAGGTAGAGGCAACAGGACCCCTTAGCAGGTTTATTGTAGAGAACACTTGACATTAGAGAGAACTCTGAAGGTCCTTCCAACTTTGCAATATTTTCACAGGCCATCACCTGGCTCACAGAACTTTTGTCTCACCGCTGTTTTCACTGAAGTGTTCATGTCCCCAGCACTCTTCCTGCTGGTCTCTCTGCTACCTAGCACCCCTCCTTGGCTTCGTGGGCTGTTTCAGTTTCTCATCAGCACCCTCCCCATTGTTGCATCTGAGGTTTATGTTCTCAGTTTCAATGATGAAAGCAGAGTGTTATTCATGAGTACACATCGAACAACAGTTCCTGAGGTTTTCCTGGGCCTGCGCTCAGACCAGAGAGGTCCCAAGCTTTGTGCAAGCCCCTCTTCCACTGTCTACGGTGTGATACTCTCCCTGCCCACCCCCACCCCGCCCCACATTACTCCCCACCCTTGGTCAGCCAGAGCCCTCACGCAGGTCTTCTTTACTCAATCAAAACTTGGCTGAGAATGACTTTCTAATATTAGTGGTTTACAACTTAGCATGAATTTAAGCCCAAGTTCTACCCCCTCTCCCAGGAGCACTTGGATGTGAAGTGCCATCTCTTGCTGTGGAATGAAGTATAGTCAATCTTGCATCTTATTCAAGGAATTTACAATAGCCTTGCGATTTCCCTTTGGGAGTCAGCCTCACTTGGGCTCCTCCAGCTCCTGTCTTTACATTCATAAATAAGGATTTAAATAGAGTGGGACACTCCATGTGTGAGATAGTGCCTCTGACACCAGCCCAAACAGGCAGCTGAAAACAGAACACATTAGTCAACAATTTGATATTTCCAAGTAATCTCACCTTTATAGTGGTTGGTAGAAGTCTTCAGTCTGAGTCTTTTCAAAGGTCATTTTTTTAAAAATGGACTAACAGTGGGAAAAAGTCAGGGTAGAGAGTCAAACTTAGTGCACCAAATTAGCAGCATGGTTCCTGTCAAGCTTGTTTCTGTGAGAAGCAAACCCCAATGGTCACGGGCAAGTGTGTGGCCCTGGCTTGTCAGAGCTATTGATTGACTGCTTGCAATACTGCAGGTGATTTAAATAGTTCCCCACCATCTTGTTTGTTTAATGTCACCTCCATAGGAGAATGTCAGCCTCTGACATGTTTGACTTCTCCACAGGACAAATGCCAAACTACGTGTGGTTGTCCCACTGATATAGATTGTTCTTTACTCTCTGTAACCATGATGATGACAACAATTTCTAGATGTTTAATTTAAAAGAAGCACCAACTAAATCCTAATCAGTGGCATAACATGATTCAGGCATCAAGCCAGAAAGCTTATCTCGTTCGCTTTTCTTATCTACACATCTCAAACCTTCCAAATCTGTGTCACATTTAGGGGTACTTGGGGGCTGCTCTGAGAGGGAGCCAGGGGTTGGAGGGGCAGGGAGCGGGTGCAGAATTGGAGCCAGAGCCGAGACTGTCTGGGACCAGAGGCCAAACTTGGCCAGCCCAAGACAAACACAGACTGGAGATAAAACGAGGAAAGTGGGAAACAGCCAGAGCCAGCAGAAACAACTGTGATGGAGAATAAACAGCATAGAAGACTAGGAAAGCAAGAGTCTGTGCTGTGGGGAGGGGTTGGGGTGAGGAAACAGGGAGGGAGACCAAGAAGATTGTGGAAGGAACAGAGAGAAATGGACAAGAGAGAGAAAGATGGGGATCAGAAACCCAGCACAGAAGTAAGGAAGAGTCTGGAAGACAGAAAGAGAGACGGGAAGGAAAAGATGAAGACTATGAGGGAAAAAATAGAGGAGGGGAGGAGAAATGAAGGGGAATGTTGGGTCAGGGAGGAGCAGTAGCCAGCACAAAAGGGCAGCATGAACATTTAGTGCCCTATGAATATCCAGCCATAGACACAATTTTTGATGGAAAAGTAATCCCAACCTAGTCTGGTGTGTTATTGAAACATAATAAGTTTTTGGCACTTATTAGCAGATGTTAGAAGAAATTAAGTTCAGATTTAAATTCAAGATAGTTTTTTTTATGGAATATGTTCAAAATCTGATGTCAAAAAAAAAAAAGGTCTGTGTATGTCTAGACCAGTGGTTCTGGAGTAAAGAGGGGGCAGGAGTTTGCTCCCCAGGAAACAATGGCCATGTCTGGAGACATTTGTGGTTGTCATAATTGGGGACAAACACTGTTAGGTGCTACTGGTATCAAATAAAGGCCAGGATGCTGCTAAACAACCTACAGTACACAGGATGGCACCCCCGCCCAACAAAAATGTATTGGACCCCCAAGGGCAGCAGTGTTGAGGTTAAGAATGGATCAGCAGCATTAGCATCAGCTAGGACCTATTTAGCAGGGCAGATTCCAGGGCCCACCCCAGACATGAAATCAAACACTCTGGGGGTGGAACCTAGCACTGTTTTAACCAGCCCTCCACGTGATTCTTATGCCCGCTAATGGTTGAGAAATGCTGCTCTAGAGCTGCACTGTCTGGTACAATAGTCATGAATATGTAGTTATTTAAATTAATTTAAATGAAATAAAATTAAAAATTCAGCTTTTTAGTCCCAGTAGACAATTTCAAGTACTCAGTAGGCAGATGTGGCTAGTGACTGCCATGTTGGATAATGCAGACATAGATCATTCCTATCACCACAGAAAATTCTAGAGCTTTGTTCAGCAAGCTTTTCCCATGAACAGGAAAAGCCAACAAACACTCAGGCTGAGGAAGAAGGTTTTTTACCACACCACATCTACACAGAAGCATTCTGAGGCTGAGCTATGGAAGAGATATGACCATATGGGGCATCTGAAAGAGCCATGAACTGAAGTCTGGAGGACAAGATTTGAATTTCAGTGTCATTTTTACAAACATGTGACACTGGGCAAGCCACCTGCCATATGTGAGCTTCACTTCTCCATCTATACAATGGAGTGATATGCTCTCCCTGCCCTGGTTTATCAGTAAGAGTAAAGAATACTAGCTGCTTTAACAAACTCTCTAAATGTTCTTGACATAGCCCAATAACTCATTAACATTAGAGTTGCATGTGGTGATTCAGGGCCACAATGCCAGGATTTATGTCCATTTTATGCCAAAGACTCCTTGGACAGTCTGATGAAGTCTATGCGCTGCTTCTCAGAAGAAAGTTTGTAAATGCATAAAATAAAATTATGAAGAAAGCCAATTACATCGAAATGTAGTTATCAAAATAAAAAAACCACAGTTATCATATTGTAATATATATGCTTCTTTATTAATGCTGCAATTAATAAGAGAGTGGCAGGTCTAATAACTGCTGCAATTTCAAAGAAGTGAGAAGTGAAAATGATATTTTGAGATATGCGTAACAAAGGTAATATGATATGAAATGTCTGTGATTTCAATTGGAGACAAGGTTTCAAGAACTGTTAATACCACCATGGTTTGTTGCTTACATTTATAATTGAAGGAAATGCTAAATCTCATTAGAAAGTTAGTGGAAATAAAGATGTGATTATTTCCCATTCAAGTTTATAGCCCGACAGGTTTGGAACCTCTGGTGTAGTGGCTCCATGTCTCCCCGGGGGCCTCCAGTCTTCCCAAAGATTTCCTTACCCCACTGGTAGCCAGTGAGAAAAGACAGAATGGGGGGAAGGTGACGAGTGATGTGTCAGGGACCAGGTCTGGAATTGGAAATGCTCATGTCTCTTCTGCCCTCACTCCATCACCCAGAGCTACTCCTACACCCATCTAGATTCGAGGGAGCTGAAAAATGGTGTCTGGTACTGTTCCAAGAAGGAGGGCCCTCTGATATGGATAGGCATGTGAGGTCTCTGTGATGCTCTGCTACTTCAAAGATTTTTGTTTAAAAATTGAGTGTGAAAGCACTCTGTCAAACCAGGAAAGTTTGATTTTTTGAAGGCAAATTCATGGGAACTGGAAACAATATAATGGAGTCACTTCTTCCTCCAGCAGAGAGCTGGATAGACCAGTGCAGAGAAGTTAAGGGCAATTCCAAGACAGGAGGTCCCAACTTTTAATACAAAGGCCACTTCTTCACCATTTTCACCCCAGACTGCATCTTCCACCCCCTCCCTCCACTCCAGAAAATCCTAGAAAAGTTCCAAGACTTCAGACCTGGTGCATGGCCCACCTCCCGCAGTCATTCAAATCCAGGCCTGGCAGGCCCCCACAAGGGAGGTAACAAAATTAAAAATAGCTTCTCCTCCAAGGAAAAAAATTAAAAATAGATTCCAACCCATACAAAAATTTGGGTGGAAAGAAAGGAAAAGAAAACAAAATGAATCATCTTTATGTGTTTTGCTGAGCGAGAGCCTGTTACCATGGCTACAGGGCCCTGTGTGCAGGCCTAGTCTTTTCCAGCAAGTTCAAGGCCCACTGAGGAGCCAACAGGGGCGGCTCCATCACCAATATGTTATAGCCATCAGATCTGTGATCTTCCAGCACAGCTACTGCCACCAAGCAGGTCATATTAATGGCTGTCACAGTTAATTTAGTGTTCCTTTCCATTGTGATCTGTCTATAGCTGTAATTGAACAAATCAGAGGACTTGTGTGGGTCTCCTGGGAGTTTAGGGGAATTTGGCCTGGTTTTGCAATCTAGATAGTCAGGAGAGGTTATACAAACTTGCGGAGCCTGTTCTTAAATCAAGGAGTAGAAAAGTCAGCTTTCCAACCAGGCACTACCTGCCTCCCAGGTAGGTTCACGAGTGAACACAGGAAGGCAAGAAAAGAGGAGAAGATCCATTGGCCCCACAGCCTCAGTGGCTGATGAAACACACAGGACTGTGGTCCAATCCCTCCAGCAGGTGATCTGCTCAGGGGACAGTTCTCTACATCAGGAAGGGATAGATTCATGGGGTCCTATCTCAAAACTAGAATTTGAGGCCTTACTCCAAACTAAAAAGGGCAGCTTAGGGATTTGGTGGAGACTCTTGTCTCTTACGTACTTTTCTATAACAGCAGCGTTCTGTCTTTTAAGAAAACCCAGCATATTGAAAATCCAAATTTACAAAATAAATAAGATGGAGGAAGAATGAAGAGGAGACTCACTTTATAAAGAAATCTTCACTTTGAAATAATTGAGGAACATCCTGGAAATGTTCCACATAGGAGAAGAAAGAGACATATCAACTAAATGCAATATCTGCTCTTAGATGAGATCCTATACCGAAAAAGGAAATGTTATTAGAAACATTATTGGGGCAATTGACAAAATGAGAATATACATGGTAGATTAGATAAAAATATTGTATTCATAAATTTACTGAAGCTGGTAGCCATGCTGTTGGTAACCATGCTGTGGTTATATAAGACAATATTCTTAAGAAATACCGACATATTTCAAAGTAAAGGGCCATGATATATGCAACTTACCCTCAAATGGCATAGAAAAAAAATTATATATGTATGTATGTGCAAATAGACAGGTACAGAGAGAAGGTATACAGGTGATAAAGTAAATGTGGTAAATATAAAATATTAAAAATAGGTGAAAGTGGATAAAATCTGTATATGGCTATTCTTTGTACTGTGACCATTCTTGCAACACTTCTGTTAAGTTTCAAATTATGTCTAATTAATTTTTAATTGGCCTCAATTTCCTTTTAAATAGCCCTCCCAGTGTTTAAGCATCATTTAATTCTGCAAAATTGTATTTATACTCAACTTTTTGGGGACAACTCTGGTATATGAAACTGAAGTACATCTGGGATTACATTCCTTATATCTTTCGTATATAGCAAATATATGCTAGACCAAGGCTATCCAATAAAAGCTTCTGTGATGTTGGAAATGTCCTATATGCACACTGTCCAATACCATAGCCAGTAGCTACACGTGGCCATTGAGCAATGAGGCTAGTCCTAATGGAGATGCGCCATAAGTGTAAAATACCAGATTTCAAAGACTTGGTGTTAAAAAAAAGAGTGAAAAATATTTTTAGATATATTGAGTTAAATATATTAATAAAATTCATTTTATCTGTTTCTTTATATGCTTTTTAATGTGACTACCAGGAATTTTTTAATTATTTACATGGCTCACATTTGTGGCTCACCTTATATTTCTATTGGACAACACTTCCAAAAAGTCATGTAAGACAGACTGGTTCTGACTCGGCCCGTGGCTGAGGCTGCAAGCCTCTCTTGGTCTAGACATTCTGTCATGGGGAATATTCTTGGGGAATAATGGCTGATTTTAAGGTCTCCAAGGAGCTGGATCCTTCAAAATCTGAGAATTGAACACCTAGACAAGGGAAGGAGTTAGTAGACAAGTGTTCTAAATTAGGCACCATTTTGTAGAGGCGATGTTTTGTTCAAAGCCCACAGGCAAGAGATGGTTCAAAATACAAAGTGGAACTCAGAGTGGGAGGAGAGTGAGTGGTAAGAGATAGGGTTGAAGATGTAGGCCTCATAAGCCCCACTGAGAAGCTTACATTTTTTTTCCTAAGCCCAATGGGAAAGTACCAAAAGTATTTTAAACAGGTGTTATGGACTGAATGTTTGTGTCCTCCCAAAATTCATGTTGAAAGCTAATTTCCAATGGGATGGTATTTGGAGATGTGGCCTTTGAGGGTGCTTAGGTCATGAGGGTAGAGCTCTTATGAGTGGGGTTAGTGCCCTTATAAAGATAACTCCAAAGACCTCTCTCACCCCTTCCACCATGTGAGGAAACAACAAGAAATCGGCAGTCTGGAACCTAGAAAAATGCCCTCACTAGAACCTGACTATGCTGGCACCCTGATCTCATGCTTCTAGCCCCCATAATTGTAAGAAATAAATGTCTGTTGTTTATAAGCCACTCAGTCTATAGTACTTCGTTATAGCAACCCAAATAGACTAAGACAGCAGGAAAATTGCCTAATCCAGATTGAGTTTGTAAACAGTCATACTAGTAGTTCCCTTAAGTCTGGCTGTGTGATTGAGATCCATATTTCCACCACTGTAGAATGCTATCAGGGCAATAGCTCAAGTCTTTGTGTTCCTTCCGGCCAGAAGACCATGACCAACAGCTTTCAAACAGGGGAGAGGACATGACCTCACCAAGAACAGCCCCAGTGTGCTGATTGTATTTTCAAAATATGCCTACATTGTGGTCCCATGTGTTCTTCCAATACCTTGCACTTCCCATCAGAGGTTGAGTCTGTGCCCCATAGCTTCTCTCACCAATAGTGTTCAAAAGAAGTGATGCTATGTGATTTCCAAGGCTAGGTCATAAAAAGGATACAACTTCCACCTGGCTCTCCCTTAGAAAGCTGGTCTTTGGAACCCAATCACCATGCTGTGAGGAAGCCCAGGCCACATGGAGAGACCAGAGCCAACTAAGATCTCAGCCAACAGCCAGCATCAACCACCAGACATTTAATTGCACAAGTTGCGGGATGATTCCAGTCCCCAGGCTTTGAGTCGATCAGCTGAGACTCCAGACATCATGAAGCAGAGACAAATAATTTCCATTGTGCTCTGTCCGAATTCCTGACCCACAGAATCTGTGAGCATAATAGATGGTTGTTTCAGGCCACTAAGTTTGAACGTTTGTTTGGCAGCCCTAGTACCTAGAATACCTTGAATGTGGCCAAGAGCAACCAAGGACGGTAGTAGCTACAATAGGTGCTGGAACATGGGGGCAAGGCCTAAGCAGTAGCCACTACTCCAGCCTCTAACACATGTGGGGCACATACCAGTTGGTAACCAGCTGTGAGCTTAGCATTTAGCAGCTAGTAGATAGTTCTCAACTAGGTTTTCTAGAATTATCAGTGGCATGGGCAACTTTGCAGAGGAATGACTCAAATAAAATGCAGAGCAGATTTAAAAGCATTAAGTTTGACATTAAATAGGTGTTAAAATATGTGTCATCTATATTGCCTTTCAGCTCTAGAGAACTCCAATCATGACAATAATTAATATAATGGCTTGATATATTGCTACCCTTCCTCAGGATCATATTTATTTTATTATTTTAAAATGTTTGAATCACCCAGGCAGGCTGGATTAGGTGAAAGATTGTGGGGAATATTCTGCCAGGAAAAAAAGGAGAGAAGAAAAATATATAATTTATAAAATTAGTATCATAAAGTAAAAGTGACTACCCATGTACTTGAAAAATAAACTGGGTCTAGGCAATCTTGGAGGTGAGGTCAATTTTTAAAAAACATAGAAAAGATCAAAAGCTGAATAACATAGCTGGTCAAATGTGTGTTCTTGGGTAGAAACTGATAACTGGTGTCTCCTGACCTGGCCTGCATTTACTAAAATGCCTGATAATGCCCCAGGGAAAGAACAGTGTTCTTGGCCTTTTCAGCTCAGATCACACATTGGAAGAAGTGGCAGGGACCCACGCATGTGCAGTCACCCACAGGTACTCACTCCCTTCCCATCCTTCTCCCACCCCTCTAGCCTGGACAAAACGCCCCCTCATCAGCCCACTAAAGTGAGTTACTGGGTTGGGGTGGGAGCCGAGTGCACAGAGGATTGTGTCCCTCCCAGAGACGGGAAAATCTGGAAAGACAGGACATAAAAAGCCTGAAGTGATCAACCTCTTGAGTGGAAGGGGAAGGGAAAATGCTGGGAACTCTCACGTCAGTGTTCTCCTGACCTCAAGTATCATTTCATTCAATCCTCACGACTGGCATATGAACAAGATCCTTTACAACTAGAAAACAGAAGGTCTACGTTGAATTTCCCAAGACCACAAAGTCAAAAATTAGAAAACAATGATAATCAGATATCTATAACTAATATTTTCAGAGCCCTTATATGGTCTCAGGAAGTACTCCTAACAACTTAACTTGCATTACGTAGATATTACTATATGAACTGTACAAATAAGAACAGTGAGGCTAAGAGAGATAATTTCCCAAAGTCGCAAGACCCTCCACCCCATCCCTTGCAGCCAAGTTATCCCCAGGCCATTTTTCAGCCCAGAGAAGTGAGAGGGCTGCACCGAGGGTATAAATAAGGTAGTGAAGGGCAAGGCACTGGGGTCCCCAGACAGCACTAATGGGTATAGTGCAGAGTGTGTCCCCACGGAAATACAAGATGCAACAGCATCTCTGTGGATGTGGGGCCCAGGGATTCACAGCCTAATGAACTAGATCATGAAATCTCATTTGCTTGTTCAATAGCTTCTGCGTCGCACTCAGCTTCACTTAGGATGAAAAGAAAAGGGAGGCTGAGAAAGGGCTCATTTTTCACACTTTCAAAGTGTGGGAAGATTGATAAGAAGGCGGGCCCCAGGGGGCCCCCAGGAGGCAGGTGTGACCCAGCAAGCCTGAGAGAGCAGGGAAGCCTGAGAGTCAGCACCAACAGTCCGAAGGATGTCCTACACAAGCCATCGCCAGCACAGCCACCTGCACAGAGCAAGGCTCTCTGTCCATAATTTATAATTTAATTTACTCAGAAAGCAGCTATGCTTATCCTCCTACAATCTCTCAACAAGAGGATACTATAGGAGGTGACCATGGGACCCCACAAAGCAGTGCTTCTCAAACTATCTGTGGTGAAGGACCAGTTGTTTTTATTGTTTTGTTTTCCCAATCTGTTATAAACAAATCTTTGTTGAAATAAAAATAAATTAATTGGAAAAAAAACAAAATTTAAAAAGTCCAAAGTTTTAGTATTTGGATTCAATCAATATAAAATGACTCTGTCATATTGCAAAGTTTCTAAATGCTTATTTTCAGTTTCTGTAATTATCTTGTCACTAACAGGTAATAAATTCTTCCCAAATCAGCAGTGGTCTTCAGACCACTATCTGAGTAGCACTGCCACAGAGGACTCTAGGATGATCAGGCAAGCCTCCCAGGGGATCAGACATCCTTGAAGAGGAGATCTCTGGACAATGGGTTTAGCAGGACAGGAACGCATAATGGCCCTTAGCTGAGTATAAAATTCTACAAATATTGATGCTTATCACTCTCTTACTCTTGACACATCCCTGAGGGAAGGAGTAGGATAGTTATTACATTTGGTCTTCCTTAAATGAGGAAACCAAGGCTCGGGGCAGTATAAGACTTATTCAAGTCCACAAAGAGTTTGTGAAGCCCAGGTCTTCCTCCTCATCTCCAATAACCTCTTAGGCCCACTTCCTCTTTCTGATGAAAGGAAAATCTCTCCAGGGCCTCTCCTTTCTGTGGTTGCTGATAGCTTCAGTGGGAGTCTCTCAGATTCTTCCTTTCTTACCTGACTTCCTCATTCCCTCTTCTATAAGGAATGAGAGACCCCCAAAGGACAGCAGAACAGGATGTCCAAATCATAGAACCTCTTCTTGTTGGCAAAAAGAACCAGGAGATCCACCTCAGATATTTCCTCTCACTCATTGGAGAATTTTACCTCCTGAAATTGAAAGGGCATCTGTAACCATTGGACTCTGGACCCTTCGCACCCTTACTCCCACTCCCTGCTGTCTGGACCCATCTTTCATATCACACTCAGGAAGGGCCCTTTAACCATCTTTCCCAAACATGCCATTAACAAACCACCAATATAGACTGGACCACCATCTCCTGGCCTGCCAGCCGCCAGCAACAGAAAAATCTGCTTTCGCCAGTTATGCTTTTGCCAGCAGATGTCACTGCAGCCTGACCTCAGATTACAAAAACCAAGTCCCTAATTTTGGTCTTGAAGCTCTAGGAAGACCGTGGACAAACAAGCACCCAGAAGATATACTCCTTTCACTCTTTTTCTTTTCTTCCTATACGGCAGATTTGCTATCTGACTGCTGAAAAGATGTTTTTTATACCTGTTTGACCATCTGTAAAATGGATAAAATGTGGAAAATTCACATGTTCCTTTCCTTCCCTACAAGTATGCTGTGGGATTCTGGAATGGCTGTGATGTTCCAGAGCTAATTGGTTCCCCTCTTCACACAACCTCAGTAATTTCCTGAAACAGAGTATAAAATCAGAGAACCCCGATAACTGACTTACTTTGTATTTGCCTTACCAGGTATCCTAGAACCAACTCCACCTACTTCCATTTCCATAGTAACAGAAAAGTAAAAAAAAAAAAAAAACTAACAAAGTAAGACACCTAAGAGACATAAACAAAATATGTGATGGTGTGGGAAGCTGTAAAGTTTTTATTGCCACCTGTTTGGGAAGACCTGCATAATTCAGTCATGCTCCTGGCATTTTCAAGGGAAGCAATCACCCCAAAGTTGTGGCAATAAAGCCTTTATAGAGCCCCCTCATGCAGGCAAGCCAGCTTTCTAGGTACAAAGCCCAAGTCTGATAAACTTCCGCTGCTCGCATTTGCATAATGGAAATGGACGAGATTTTAAACCCAGGCTGTTGGGAGGCATAACTTGCTGCTCTCCTGGAACACAATCATAACTTTGTCTGGATGGAGGTGGCTGGGAAGGGCACCAAACCCAATGGACAGGACCACAGAGCTGGGCAGGAACACAAGGAAAGACCCACCTGCCTCAGGCTGGGGTCCGGGCAAGTTCTGGTCAAAGGTCACATTACCCTGCATCAGAGAATCATATAACCAAAGTGCCTTCTTTGTCAGCTCATTGACCAAGAGAGCCTGTCTAGTGCCAGTCTGGGACAGAAAGGGTGGTTCTGACCCAAGTTTGTTTTTGGTGTTCTTTCCCATTAGCCTGTCATCCTGCTCTCTCTCTGGAGCCCTCACGTTTTCTGGCACCCCTTCTCTCATATGCCACCCATCACTCCCACAATGTTTTACAGGGTGTACCCTTTGGGGATAGAGGTGGGAGAGGAAGGAGTAGCAGCGGCTGCTCTTGGTGCCTCCCTCTCTCGGAAGATTATTGCAGCACAGCCCGCGCCCAGTGGTAAAAGTTTGAACGTGTCTGCAGAGCTTAATCAAATGCTAATTCCGTGTGGTGAAAGAATTTGCTGGAATCTGCAAGGGAGCTCCTGGCAGCAAGAAAATGCGTTGATTCACTCCCAAATCTGCTTTGGCCAAGCTGGGTGCGATTTAGACTGTAAAGCTGCATTAAATCACAAAGTGCTGTGTGGATCACACAGCCATCCTTTGTGTCGTTAATGAAGGGAAAAACAGGGCTTTATTCTGAAGCTTTGTGTATAATCAGATGCCATGTTGTAAAGCTCTGGAAAACACACCAGAAATCATAATTGGGAGGAAATAAAAGGGTTGGTCCCAAACAGCATATGATTTAAATAAGAAGGAAAAAAGAAACTGCCCCCAAGATTTGTGCGTTTCAAGAATCAACTTTTAATTCATTCGCAGGGAGATTACAGAAGGGGAGGAACAGCCTTTAAAATAGTATGAAAAGCTAGTTTAGATGTAAATGAGAGATAATGGGCTTTCTTGGGGGAAATAAGCAAGGGGGCCAAGTTTGTGCTCAGGGAGGGGGGAAGGGAGGACACATCTTGGCATACCAGTATCAGAAGGCCTCTAGACCCAGATATGGCAGAGGACGCAGGGTTTTGGTCCTGGTGGGAGAGAGTAGGTTTCGTGGCACAAGGTCTGGTAACCAGCATTTGTAGGAAAATAAAGGTGCTGGCTGCCCTCAGTGGTCCCCAAGGATTCTGGCGCTTGGCTGGATTGGGGTTGGGGAAGAGGTTGCTGCTTTAACACAGAAAATCTTGGTGTGAGCATTTTGAGGTCACTAAGGAAGGGGGTTGGGACTTTTCTGCTTGTCTTACAGCTGGAGTTAAGGAGCCCTGCTTCGAACCCTCCCCAGCCCTAATTCACTAATGATTTGCTTATTAGTTCAGATCAGGGAGCCAGCTTCTGGAGAGATGTGAATTGGCATTGATTTAATCCTCTTCCCAGCACATGCCCCTAGCCCAGGGTGAAGCTGGGAGGGAAGAAGGGGATGCCAGGCTGTTCAAGGGCAAGTTACTGCTTCTCCTGCCTCGCTTTGTCTGCTCTCCTTGCCATCTGCTCTCAGGCATAGAGGAGCTGGGTGGATGAAGCCCAGGGTCTAGCCCTGGTTGGCTCAGTGGATGATGCTGAGCTCAGTGAACTCCAAGAGAAATGAGGAGTATGGACAAGATGCTGTGGAAGGTCTCTCAGCTCGAGTATCTCTATTAAGATGGACTGGGACCTTTGGAAAGTTTTGAGGGGAATAATTCTGCCCAATATTTATTCAGTATTCTGTAAGCCAGGTGCTGTTCTATGTATTACTGAAACCACCCAACAGCTCTCAGGTAGATATCATCATTATCCATACTTAACAAGGGAGGAGACTGAGTCTCAGAGGGGTTAAGGTTACACAGGTAAAACGACAGAGTCTTCTGTCTTCACCACCATGCTATGTGCCTTCATCTAAGCTGCTTCAGCTTCCACATGCCTTCTTCACCTTTGATGGTCCCTTCATAAACTGCCGTTAAAAGCATCTTTCCCCATCTTTCTAACTAGATATTTTAGTGATAGTTAATGACTATCTAGAGTTTGCTGCCCGTGGTTCATCCTACTGACTGGGTACTCTTTTCTGAACATGGCAAGAAGCACAATCCAATGTTCGTTTATTCCAACCAAACGCTTAATTGAACTTCCAGCTCAACACCTTTGCTCAAGCAGTCCCCATGCTATACCACCCATCCTTCTCTTTCTCCGCCTATCTAAGACTTATATCCCCAAGGTTTAATTTAAATGGTCATCTTGTCCCCACTCTGACCTCTCCTACTGAGAGCTCTCTCTTCCACTGGGTAATATATGTGCTTACTTCTCTTGTCTCCCTGGAACTGAGTCTTACGCTTCCCTACATTTCTGATTCAACAATGTCTTGGACATAGTAGGTCCTCAGAAAGTATTTGCCAGGTGATTAATTAACAGAACATGAGGCTTTACTTGTGGTTTATTTGAAAATCTCTGTCTAGCTGTTCAATCTCTGTAAGCTCTGATACTTGTCAAAAGAGATCCATTGCAGATTTCTCCTGCCAAGGACTCTGTTTCAGAATACCATTAAAGGCCCAAATAAAGTAAGAATTTCCAAGAAATCCCTAGAGTTGGCTGGTTCTAAAATCAGTTCCAAAAAGGTCCAACCAGCATGAATTAAACTCCTATTGCTTGCCTCCTACTAGGCCTTGAGGACATCAAAATGAATAAAATACAATGTCTGCTCTGCTATTTGGAGGATTATAACCTGAACTGGACAACCATGGTGGGGGTATCTCTCATGAAATGGTGAACTTTCTAAGATCTAGATCATGTACTAGTTTTGTTCACTGTTATATCTCTAGAGGGTAGCACAGTGCAACACATGCTCAGTAAATTTATGTTAAATAACTGAACATGCAAAGAACTTTGCCATGTTACCTTCTTTAATCTTTACCCCAACACAGCCAAATTAGTACAATGACTTTTCATTCTAATGATGAGAAAACAGGTTTAGAGACTTTACATATGCTTCTGGAGATCATAGTGGGGGGCTTCAGAGTCAGATTCTGTCAGTCTGATTCCAAACTCAACTATCACACCTGTCTCCGGGGACTTCTGGGATGCCCTCCTGAGTTGGTAGGAAATGGGACAGAAAGCTATGAGCCAATTCTGATTAAGTGTAAGTTGTTAATTCATATCCCAGCTTAAAAGGAGTCACTCAGAATGAGCCCACCTAGCCTTTGGTTTCTTAATGCCATTTCCCATCACAGAGAACCAGCCTCCTTAGAAAAATAGATTAAAGGAGGCTAAAGAAACATGACAACTAAATTCAGTATTAATCCTAGATTGGATTCTGGATCGGGGAAAAAAAAACATGATACAAAGTACAATAGAGGGACTATTGACAAATTTAAATATGGACTGTATATTAAATAATATTTTTATCAGCATAAATTCTTCGGATGTGAAAATGGCCTTGTGGTTATATAGGAGAATGTCCTTGTTCTTAGAAATATAGGCTAAAATAGTTAGAGGTGAAGTGTCACGATACCTCCAAATTACTTTTGAATGATTAGGGGAAAAGAGAGAGAGAGAGATTGAGAGGGATATAGAAGAGCAATATGGCAAAATAACAATTAGTGAATTAAGATGTGAGGTATATGAGTGCTCATTGTACTACTATTCTTTCTATTTTTCTGAAGGTTTGAAATTTTTCAAAATAAAAATTGTAAGAAGAGAGAAATACGCAGAAACGGCCCTTAAAATTTTGCCCACATGAACCAGGAAGGTCTGGGATGGAGGTAGGGGGCCAGAAATGCAGACATTTGGTCACAGTAAGTCGACAACACCTGTTGGAATGGTTTCACTAGCTGAAGTCCATTCTCACAAGAACATTCGCAAGAAGCTTCTATAGAAACACCATTTTTACAGGCGTTTTCAAGCATGAAACCAAATTAACTACTACACACCATCAAATACAGAGTTGTACATGTGAAAACTCTTGAGTGGCAACCCAGGACAAGGTGGAAGCATGTTAGAAGTATCCCGTCTCCACTACAGAAACTAAAATCTGGGCCACTTATTACCTCAGGTTACACCTAAATATTAAAAGGCAGGATGGAGCCAGAGAGCAAAGCTTGCCTGTGAACAAACTTTAAAAATGAAGCCAGGGTTCAAGTTCCAATACTCCAAATGCCAGTCAAAGGACTCATTTATTTTTTTAAATATGTGAGTGAGAGTTGAGAATTATGTTTGAAAGGCCACTATCCAGTAATAAATACAGAGATCATTTTGTAGATTTCTGAAGTTTTATTTGCTTAGCTTTAGTTTAATTATTTTTTAATAAAGACAGGGGACTAATATTTGAAGTTTTTTAAACAAGAATTATTTGTAAATTTTTTTAAAATAAAAATTTGGGTGAAAGAAAAAGAACTGCTCAGACTTGGCCCTCAACATATCTGTTCCAGGTAGGGCTGGAGGGTAGGGATGGAGAGAATCTTTGTAATTAAAGAAAAGAAGTACAACATCAGTCCTATGATTAGCAATATTGTGTTGTATACTTAAAAAATGTGCTAAGAGAGTAGATCTTATGTTAAGTGCTATTACCACAAAGGAGGAAAAATGCCGGTAGAAAAAAACTTTTCGAAATGATGGATATATTTATGACATTGATGGTGGTAATGTTTTCATGCATGTATTCTTATCTCCAAATACATCAAGTTGTATACATTAAATATCTACAGCTTTTTGTATATCAAGCATACCTCAATAAAGTAGTTTTTAAAAAAAAGACAAGAAGAAAAGTGGGGGAATACATTTTAGGTCTAAAATTTTGCCTTAGGTTCATTTTTCACAGAACTATAACAAATAATCCTAAAATTTATATGGAACTAGAAAAGACCCCAAATAGCCATGGCAATCTTGGGAAAGAAGAACAATGTTGGAAGTATCATGCTACCTGATATCAAACTACTCTACAAGGCCATAGTAATCAAAACAGCATGTTACTGGCATAAAAACAGACACATAGATCAATGGAACAGAATAGAGAACCCAGAAATAAACCCACGTCTATATGGTCATGTAATCTATGACAAAGGAGGCAAGAATATACAATGGAGTAAAGACAGTCTATTCAATAAATGGTGTTGGAAAATTGGATAGTACATGCAAAACATAAATGAAACTGGACCATCTTCTTACTCCATATACTCAAAATAGATTAAAGACTTAAATGTAGGACCTGAAACCATAAAACTCCTAGAAGAAAACATATAAATATAGGCAGTAAACTCTCTGACATTGCTCTTAGTAATATTTTTTCTGGTATATCTCCTCGGGCAAGGAAACAAAGGAAAAAATAAACAAATGGTAGTACACTATGCGAACAAGTTTTTGCATAGCAAAGGAAACCATCAACAAAATGAAAAGACATCCTACTGAATGGGAGAAGATATTCACCAGTGATACATTTGATAAGGGGTTAATATCCAAATTTTATTAACTCATACAACTTAACACCGGAAAAACAAACAATCCAGTCTAAAAAAAAATGGGCAGAAGACTTGAATAGGCATTTCTCCAAAGAGGACATGTAGATAGCCAATAGACATATGAAAAGATGCTCAAGGTCACTAATCATCACTAATCATCAAAACCACAATGAGATATCACAACACACCTGTCAGAATGGCTATCATCAATAAATCAAAAAAAAAAAAGCACATGTTGGCAAAGATGTGAAGAACAGGGAACCCTTGGGCACTATTGGTGGGATCGCAAAGTGGTGCATTCACTATGAAAAACATTTTAGAGATTCCTCAAAAAATTAAAAATAAAACTATCTTATGACCCAGCAATTTCGCTTCTGGGTATTTATCCAAAGAAAACCAAAACACTAATTTGAAAAGATATATGCACTCTTATGTTCATTGTAGCATTATTTATAATAGCCGAGATATGGAAGCAACCTAAGTGCCCATCAGTAGACAATTGGATAAAAAAGATGTGGTACATATATACAATAGAATATTACTCAGCCATTAAAAAAGTTAAATCTAACCATTTATGACAACATAGATGGACCTAGAGAGTATTATGCTAAGTGAAATAAGGCAGACAGAGAGAGACAAATACCACGTGATCTCATATGTGGAATATAAAGAACAAAACAAACAAACAAACAAAAACAGATTCACAGATACAGAGAACAAATTGATGGTTGCCAGATGGGAGTGGGCTTGGAGGGCCAGACGAAAAAGGTAAAGAAACTAAGAAGTCAATTTGGTATTTACAAAATAGTCACAGGGATGCAAAGTACAACATAGGGAATATAGTCAATAATATTGTAGTAACTAAGTATAGTGCCAGATGGATACTAGACTAATCAAGAGGATCACTTCATAAATTATATAAATGTCTAATCACTATGCTGTACACTTGAAACTAATATAAAATAATATTGAATGTCAAGTATAATTGAAAAATAAAATGAAATAAAATTTTGTCCTAGGTGGAAAAATACTTCAGGACAAGGACAAACTTTGATGTCAACACTTCGAGGAAGGGGCCAAACTCAGGAGGGCTTTCTGATGACAGCCTCTCAGCTAATAAAAGTTAAGATGCAATAGCTTGGCAACTTCGAATTTCTGCTGGTGAAGTTCTAGTGATGCCTTTAATAGCTTAGAGCAGAATTGCCTCCTAAGGCCTGGCAGTTGAGAGGTGGTTTCTGACTGGGGCAGTTTATAAATCCAGTGATCTTGTTCTCAAGTGAGAGGTCCCACTCAAGGAGAAGGAAAATGCTTACTGCCACCACAACCACCCCTACCACATTAATCAGCCACTCTGAGAGCCTGGTAGGGGTGAAAGTTTTGTTTGGCAGTCAGGAAAACAAAGCCTCTCTTACCTGGCTGGGTGCTATTTTGTTTCTCCTGAGAAGAAACTCAGAACAAGGACAACCACAGAGCTGAAGAGAACCAGAAATAGACTCTGCCAGCAGAAGATGTTCCCATTTGGAAAAATAGGAACAGTCCAGCTCATTGCTACAGGCCATGGTTATTACTGTTTTGATTTTGGTTTGCTTGGGAGAGTTAGACAATTACAGAGAATAGAGTCAAAAAGTCACTTAACCTTCCCCTGCTTTGCATTCCAAAAGTTCTCACAGAGAAGTCTCTGGGCTGAAAGAAAGGGTGGGAGCCCTGTATGATGAGGCTTTGGAATTTATTTAGGTTGCTCTTTAGGTATGTTACATTATCTCTTTTTGTAAACATGCCATATGCATTTAAAAAGAATGTGTAGTCTGTTAAGTGTCAAATTCTATTTATATCCATTAGTTAAAGTTTATTAATTATGTAATGCAATCTTCAATAGCTTTATTTATGTTTTGTCTTCTTTATTCATTGATTATCAGAAAGAAAAACCTTAAAATCTCCAGCTACATTTCCTGGTTTATCTATTTTATTTTCCATTTCCGCCCACTGTGGCTTTAAAAGCTTGAAGTTATGTTTAATGGAATGTAAATGCTAATGAAGATAAGAATTTGTCTGTTTTGATCTTTGTTGTATCTTTCAAACCTAGAACAATGCCTAGAATGTTGTAGGCATTTAGTACATTTCGCTACATGAATAAATGTGTGTTCATCATTGCTATATACTCTGGAACTCTTTTTCCTTTTCTAGCCCCTTTTGAAATTTAGTGTCTATAGCCTTGAATTCTAGTTTGTCTGATAGCAAAATTGCTACCCCAGCTTTATTTGATTTATTTTTCCTGGTATATCTTTTTTCCATTCATTTACTTTCAGCTATTCCATGTACTTTACCTCTAAGAATACAAAATAGCTGAAACTAGACAACTGCAGGCTGGGTCATGATCTATGAATTTGGCCCACTTATATTTATTGTAATTACCTTTCAGAATTTATTTTACCATTTTATTTCCCATTTTCCTTTAACCGTATTTCTTTTTGTACTTATTTTCTTTTATTCCTATCTTTCATTGAACAGTTCAAACGTTTCTGTGCTAGTTTATAAGCTATACAGTTTAAGTTTATTTTTCTGGTGATTACCTCTAGCTTATTTATACTCATTTCTTCTATTTATTAAACTTATCTACATTTATACTGTGGCAGATTGTATTTTCCAAACATGGCCCCAACAATGTCATCATCCCACATACTGTTCTACAATGGGACCTTAACACTCCTCCCATCAAGAAGAAGTAGGGGAGACAATCCCTGTCCTCACCTCCCCCTGAATCTAGGTGGATTTGTGGTTCAAGTGTAACTTGAATGCAGTATAAGCGACACTGTATGACTTTCAAGACTAGGTCAAAATAGAGGATGCCACTTCTACCTTGCTTGAGGGATCACTTGTACTGGAGCCCTGAACCACCATTTAAGTAGTCCAACTGACCCAAGGCTGCCATGCTACAAGCCCAAATAGCCCACGTGGAGAGAGCTCATGGAGAGGCCCTGAGAACACATGAATAGAGAAAGATACCTAATCAGCCCCCAGTTTCTCCAGCCCCTTTCTGTTCCAGCTCAAGCCACAATCTGCCTATAACCACATGGGAGATTCCAAGTCAGAACCACTCAGTCAAGCCTTTCCAGAATCCCTGGCCCACAGAAATCATGAGAGATAATAAAATGATTGTGGTTATACTAAGTTTGGGGATAATTTTAATGTGAGTGTAACAACTGGAATGGATACATTTCCCTTGGGAAAAGAGAAGTGCTATAGCATTGTCTTACATCCTTCTAGTTTCTGTCTACCCACCCCACCACTATGTTCGTGTCACTAGAATTTTTCTCTGGTAGAAACAAGTATCTTACTTTTTTATAGGGCAATATGCTTACTAAGTTATAAAATCATTCTCGCTTTCTATATATCTCATAAATGGAGTATTTTGTTCATTTATTTCGTTGCATGATTTGGTGTATTCATATATGCCATCTTATTTTGTGCTATTTGTTATGCTTCTTTTTTATCCACTTTTTCTTTTATTAGATTACGTAAGTTTTCTTTTTCTCTTTTTCCCCTCTATTGGTTTGGAGATTATGTACTCTGTTTCTACACTGTTAATGTTACCTTAAATTTTTAACATACATACTTGACATAATGAAGTTTTCAGTTAATAAATAGCTCTGCTCTCATCCTAAACAATATGAGGGCCTTGAAGTACTTTAATTTTAATCGCCTTCCTCCATCTTTCATGGTATTACTGTCTTGTTTCAGTTGGTGTTCAAAATTAGAATTACTATTATTTCATAGATATGTGCTCAAAAACTTATTTACTTAACATTGCGTCTTACATTACACACTTACCTTCTAGTAGCATTTTCCTTTTTCCTGGAGTACAACCTTTAGGAGTCTTTTCAGTAACAATGTTAGTGGTAGACAGTTTTTGTTTGTCTGAAAATGTCTGTTTCGCCTTCATTCTCGATTTATAATTTAACAGAGTATAGACTTCTAGATAAATTGTCTTCCCTCAGCATTTTTAAGATATTATGCCACTGTCTTCTGGTTTTTGTTGTTACTGATGAGAAACCTGCTGCCAGTCTTAATGTTATTCCTTAGTAGTTAATCTGTCTCTCTCATTGCTTTTAAGATAATCTCTTTCTCTTTGAAATTTTACCATAATGTGGCCAGGTTTTACTTTTATTTATTCTGCTAAAGATTTATTGTGAATTCTGAACCCATCTTTCATCAGTTTTGAAAAATTCTTAGCTATTATGTCACCAAATAATGCTTATCCCAAATTCTCTCAGTTCTTCCTTCTAAAACTCCTGTTAATTGTATAAGGGACTTTTTTCATTTTATTCTCTACATCTTTTCACCTCCCTTTCTTATTTTTATTCCTCTGTGCTGAATCCTGGGTAATTCTCTGACATCACTCTCTAGTTCAACAATCTTATTTTACTTATACACTAAGATTTTTATTTCAATAACTATATATATATATTTCTAGAATTTCTATTTAGTTATTTTTCAAATACGCATATTCTTTTCCATAGTGTCTGGGTTTTTTTCCCTCGGGCTTGTATTTTTTTCTGTTTTTAATCATTTTAAACATGCTAATCAATTTAAACGTGCTAATCTCTGTATTAGTGTTCTCCAGAGAAACCAATAGTATATAGAGAACTATATAAGAGGAGATTTATTATAGGAATTTGTTTGCATGATTATGGAACCAAGACATCCCATGATCTGCCATCTGCAAGTTGGAGAACCAGGAAAACCAATGGTGTAGTTCAGTCCAAGTCTGAAGGCCTGAAAGTGAGAGTCAGTGGTGTAAATCTCAGAGTCCGAAGGCCTGAGAATCAAGAGGGAGGATGCCTGAGAGCAAGAGAAGATATATAATCCAGTTCAAACAGAGAGCAAATTTGCCTTTCTTCTACCTTTTTGTTCTATTCAGTCTTTAAATGGATTGGATGATGCCTACCCACACTGGTAAGGGTGATCTTCTGTACTCAGTCTACTGATTCAAATGTTAACCTCTTCCAGAAATACTCCTACAGGCTCACCCAGAAATAATGTTTTACCAGCTATCTGGGCATCCCTTAGCCCAGTTAAGTTGACACAAAAATAACTATTACAGTCTCTAATAGTTATTATCCAAAGTTCTTGCATGTATAATCCTGCTGTTTCTTGCTCATGGAGGATTGTTTCTTCAGTTGTTTTGTATTTTTGAATTGCAAGCTCATCTTAAACATGACCTTATATGTGGAAATTCTGTGAGACCTGATTGATGGGGTGTCCTGTGAAGCTTTGCTTTTGGTTCTGCCAAGTTTCACTATCACTTTTATAACAATTTATTAGCTTGGGGCTTCCTGGACCACACAAATAATATATATTTGATTCATAACCCTCTATAGGTCAAAATTTCTCAGGAGACACTCTTTTCTACTCAGAGCCTAGACCAAGATAGACAAACCCCTTTGGCAGTGGGCAGATTTTCTTCTAATCTACCTTCACACGGAAGATTCCAACTTTATGGATGTATCTCAGGTCCAACTTTTGCTTCACAGGACCCAAGACATCAGTTCCTGATTCCCCCGAGTGGGCATTAAATTTTCCAGGGCCCCAGGATACTGAGACAATGTCTCTTCCCATTCACTCCCACCCTAAGGCAGTCACATCATTATTCACAAGGTTGCTGCCTTAGTTTTCAGTACCCTTTTCATTCTCAGTCCCTGTCAATTTCCCATGTGCACATCTATTCATTCAATAAATATTTGTTTCTTTCTATATAACTGTAAGAAATGGGTTTTCAGTGATCTTGATCATAGTATTGCCAGAATTAGAAGCTGAAATTTATTTATATAAGCAAATATGAAATCCACCATTTGCTGAGATTCCTGGCTATGATATTGATGATATTCCTTCCTTAAGCATCTCTGAGAGATAAATATACTGGGTTACATTTTTTGCACAATTTTTAAATATTAATCATAAAGGCTCACCACTGCCCTAAGTTTCACTATATCGTGGGTTAAAACTCCTGGCATAACATTTGGCATGCTGGCTGGAATTGCTCCTTCATAATCAGGATCCTTAGTACCTCTTCTGTTGATCTTCACCTAAACATACTCGACCTTTTATGTTTTAGTAATACTATTAAGTCATTAATGAGAGAGGCAGTGCATAATATGAGAAAAAATATACATGGCTCCATTACTTTCTATCTGGGAGTCCTTGGGAATATAGTTCTATCTGAGTCTCAGTTTCCACCATCTGTAAAATAAGAATGATGATATCTACTTTGTAGGGATGGGAATAAAATTAGAGATAATGTTTATAGAGTATCCAACACAAAATAAGTTCTTGAATTATTATTTGACCCACTTTTAAGTTTTTTTCTTTTAACTACATAAGTATGCCCCTTGGCATCACCTATAGTGGCTAAGAGAGTGTTACTTTATCTCACTAGTCACCAACTATTTCCTTTTCTTAACATTAATAAAATTCCCCTTTTATATGCCTCTGGTCATTTAGGGAGCAGTCACCTTAACTTTAATTGCCTTAACTAAACCTCCATACCCAATAAATGTGCCTTGTTAGCGTCATAAAATTAATCATGGCTTTATCTGCATGTTCTTAGCTGGGGTGACGTAAGTAGGAAAGATGAGGTCATTTCTAAGTTTCTAGTTGGAATATACCTGATTCAGAGGATGTCAGAGTTGAAAGGGACCATAGAAATCCCCAAAATGAGGAGTCTAAGGGAAAGCAAAAGCTGACCTGACCAAGTTCACCCAACCAGTGAGTGACAGCCGAGATCAAAAGCCAGACTTTCTGATGCCAAGGACAATGCTCCAACTGGAGTCATTTACACCGACCAAACTACAAAGTTACAACTAACCTTCCGGAATGATCAGTTGGTAACCTGAAAGCAAGCCAAATTGTCATTGTTAATAATTTCCCTTCCAATTTGTTTCTGTGGCCCTATAAACCTATCAATTGTGGTTTCCCAGGGAGCCCTATGCTTTAGTGTACATAGTAGATATTGTATAACTGTGTTCAATGAAGTAATGAAGGACTGTCTTGCTGTCTTGCCATTTTCTGAAATTATGTGCCATGAATTCTATATCTGAATTGAACCCTTATTGTTCTCCTGGCATTGTTATTTTTATGTGTTTTTAATATTTTCTGCACATGGGAACTAAAAATGCCTTTATTCATTCCTGGATGGTTAATCCCTCTGAGACCCAGGAGGTTGACAGCCTTTCTAGGAAGCATGGTCATCTCCGTGCTATGCTCTGCATAATGACCACCCAACTAAGTAATGGATGCCATTTGGCAACAAGAAGCCAGGCTGGGACAGGAGGTAAAAGGGGAGGCTCAGTGGAGATCCATTAGCTCTGTGAGAAAATTCAAATAATGTGTCTTACCAACAGTGGATCTGGACAGCGGTATATAGTCCCTCAGAACTCAGTCCGATTCTAGGAGGTTCTTGAGAAAAATTTGAAAGAGAGAATGAGTGAAAGCATGTGTACCAGACTATGGGAATGACCTCATTGTCACAAAACATGGCAGTAGAAAGGTTGGAAGCCTAGCAGCCTTAGTGATCTGGATGGGCAGAGGTAAGCAACAACACTGATGCACCATTAAGGTCTGACTGGTCTATTTGGTCTGACCATTGGTTTGGGGTTGAGTTCTGAAATCAGATGTTCCTTCCTCTGAAATAAAGGAAAATACTTCCTCAAAACTGAGGATGAGAGTATAAGATCCCAGGGGATCAGGCTGAGTCTTACAGCTCATAGGCAGACCATGTCCCATAGAAATAGTTGTGTCATAGAGGTCCCTGGCACAAAATAAATTAGTCTGTCCTTGAGCCTTGACAGTGCTCACTTGAATTTTTTGGATCATGAGAATTAATCAATTCAAAACAGTCCTGACTTGGGAGGTACTACAGAGATGGCTAGGTGTTCCACCAAAATGTATGTCTTCACATCCTCTCGTATGGTATAGACTTGTCTTTGATGCACAGCTGTGCAGGCAGAAACTGCATTTCTCATTTACACTTGTTCTCTGGAATGGCCATGTGTCTAGTTCTCTCAGCTACTAAATGAGAAAGGAAATGATGTTTATCGCTCCCAGACCAAGGCATTTAAGAAGTATGCACATCTGCCTTCTCTATGTCCTCTCCTTTCCACTTCTTTTAGACTGGAAACTGAAGACACTCAAGTTCTAGAGCAGTGGTTTCCAGTGTGGCTCGTAGTGCCTGGGAGTCCCTGTCACCTAGAGACACTTAGTCAAAGATGGGCTGATATGGAAGCATAAACTCTCACTCCGTTGCCTGAAGTTGGTATAAACTCAGAGGATAACTCACACGGCAGAGCCCCCTGCAGAATCAGGCTGGACTAAGACTTGGTTGGAGATCCCACCTTGCCAACTTCTTCCAGTCCATCCCTTTCCTGGTTCCTCAATCCAACACTGGTCTCCCCTAGGACCCCATCCCTATTAAATCAATTGCACCCAATTCCTCATTTCGGGTTCTTCTCCTGGGAAGCCCCACCTGAAAAATTCCATTAACCCTTTTCCTCTCTCCCTGCCTCACCCAGTTGAGGGAAAGATCAAGTGAGATGGTGTACATGACAGCACTTTGTAACTGACAAGTATACCCATGTGACTCACCTTCCGTGATACTTTTCCTCAGTGTCCCCTGTCAATGTGGGTGTGTCAGGGTGAGATAAATATTTTAGTGACTGGAAATGGAGGTCTTGCGGGGGAAGAAATAGTGTTGATGTAGGAAAATAACCTTGATGGGGCAGAGGAAGCACTAAAGATATTCTTTAGAGGGAGACCATTAAATGAGGTAAATAAGACATTGTACATAAGAAATGAACAGGAAGTCTGAAGAGAGGAGAGGGGATGGCTGGGGTCGGGGAGGCAGCTGGATTGGAATCCACAATTGGGTAATGAAGGGAGAGTTTGGCTCTTACAAGTTGAGTTGTTGACATGCTCACTTCAGTAAAGTCAGTTGTGTACACAATACCTTGTGAGAATGTTTTTTAGGAAACTAGGTTCCTGTTCTTAGTCATCATGGAGCAGGGAAGAGAACAGCGCAGATCTCACTCTATGTTCTGGCTACATGCAACAACTGCCGACTGGTGGGCTCCACAGACCCACCGTTAGTCTGAAAATGGCCCTGCCTTAACTCACCACCTTCCCTCCCAAACCTCATCCTTCTACAGTTCTCCAATACCCCAATACTTTCATTGCCCTGTGACAAGTTATAACAGTTTTGTTCCTCCCAAAGTAGACCCTGAGACAAAGACTTGGGTGATCCCCGGCAAAGGTGTGGATGGGTGATACAGGGAAGACAGAAAATCCAGTAGAGCATGTGAACAGCTGGGGCTCCCTCCAGCTGGGGGCCTGCTGAAGAAGTGTGTAGAACATACCCCAGAATTTCTCAGCCAAAGATTTGGAAAGCTGGGGCTTTTTTCAATGGCCTTCATTGGTTGAAAGTTGCTCTGGGCATGTTAAATTCTTGGAAATTCTGGGCTGCCCAGTGCCTAGTTCCTAGGGTGCCACAGGAAGGCCTTGGAGAGAGCTCTAGGGAAGTTTGGGTACCCGAGATGGAAAACTGTCAGTATGGATGGGGACCTACTTACCACTGCTACAGAAATGAACTCAGAGATGGGCCGGGGGTGTGTGGGACAGAGCTCCCGACTCCTGATCATCTGCCCTAACTGCTCTTTCCTCCCCATTCTCAGCCACTACTGAAGCTCAGGGACACATCAGCTCTGTCCTGGAATCAATAACTTACTCTCTGACTGAATTGTGCCTCCCCCAAATTCACATGTTGAAGCCCTAACTCCCAAGGTGACTTTATTTGGAGATAGGTCCTTTAAGTGGGTAATTAAGGTTAAATGGGGCTATAAGGGTGGGGCCCTGATCTGACAGGACTGGTGTCCTTAAAAGAAGAGGAAGAGACACAGGAGCACTCGCACATGGGCGCTCTCTCTCTCTCTCTCTCTCTCTCTCTCTTTCTCTCTCTCTCTCTCTCATTCTCTCTCTCTCTCTCTCTCATTCTCTCTCTCTCTCTCTCTCCATGTGAAAATACAGTGAGAAGTGAGAAGGAGGCTGTCTATAAACCAGGAAGACAGGTCTCAGGAGAAATCAACCTTGCCAGCACCTTGATCTGGGCCTTATAGCCTCTGGAGATGTGAGAAAATAAATGTCTGCTGTTTATACCACCCAGTCTATGGTAGTATGTTATAGCAGCCTGAGCTGACTAAGACACTTACCTACTAATCCTCACACCTCCTTTCTCACTCCCTCCCATTGTGATTCAACTGATCTTCTGAAAGGCAAATCTGGCCCCATGACTCCCCAGTGCAAATATTTTTGAGAGCTCCCTAGCACCTTCAGAGTGTAACAGATAACCTTGACATTGACCCCAAGACCCCATACATACTCAATGTATCTTTCCAGCCTTGTCCCCTGACACTTCCTGGCTTGCTTTCAGTATTCTAGCTACCTCAAACTATTTTTAGCTCTTCAATTTTGCTATGTGCCTGAACTACAATACTGTTCCTACTGCTTAAAGTGCCTGTCTCCTCTTTGCTCCCCTGACAAATCCCTGCTCCTCCTTCAAGGGTCCCTGCCTCTCTCTGACTCCTCCAACCAGAGTCCTATATGCTGTGACCTTCCCCTGGCTTCTAATGTCTGTTGGTATTGAGCTGGTCACCCCACCTGTCTACCTGCCCTCCTATATATCCCCAGCATCAAGACCTGGAACATAGTAGATGCTCACATATTTATTCAACCGATAAGGAAGCATTGTTCATTCATAAGTCACTGAGTGTTACAATGGACAGAAACTTTAAAGATACATAGTATCTTTCAAGTTCCACATTTAGTAGAGAGTGTAACAACAGTCAATGCCTCATTCTCATGCTCTTAGGCTTTCCTGTCCCGGTGCAGTCCAGGCTGTGCTGTCTTTGCCAGGACCTCATCTCTGCCTAAGAACTTCCTCTGGTCTTTGGCACCTGCTCTGCCCATAATTGCAGCAAGCCAGAAATGCCAGGAATGAATGCCTACCACCACTTAGGAGCAGCCCTCAACCAATGACTAACAGGACTTAGTGGATAAATATCCCTATACCCTCTCCCCTTAGTCTGGATGTCACTGTGGCATATTCTATACCATCTTCCAGAGAATCCCAGCAGAATCGAGCTCCAGCTCCCACAGTAGTGACTAGTCTGACAATCCTTCCTTTACTGACTTCCTTTTTTTCCTGGCCTTACTTCCTCACTTCCCTCCCAGAGTTTCCTGGGACTACCTCCCAAGTAAACTCTTTGCATTTGAATCTTTACATCTACATCTCTTCTGAGGTAACACAACTTAAGACAGAGACAGAGGTCCAGAGAGGACAAGAAACATGGCCAAGGTCACATTGCTGTTCAATGCCATTGTTGGGTCTACATATTTGTTTCCTGGCTTTTCTTGCCTACACTCATCCTACCACTCCACACATGAGATTTCCACAGTACCCTAGGCTGCAGGTCATAATGTAAAAACTTCTCCCTGTGTGAACCAAGGAAGGAGTCCCTCACCTTTAGTGAGTGGTGTGCCCAACCCTGGGATTTGAATGCCAGGACTAGGGACCCATTCTCTTCCTTCACTATCCAGCCCTGTGCTGTCACTTCTAAACCACTTCTCACTTCCTCTCTTTGGGGCCCCAAACTTTCACCTTCCAATGCAAATAATTCCAGCTGGAAGAGACCATCTTTGGAGAACCTTAAAATGTTTAAGCTTCACATCCCCCAATACAGCCTTCATTCCCACCCCTTTTGATTTCAGGCTGTACTGGATGGAAAGACCTCTATTGATTTCAAGACAAATATGCCAACGTTTAAGCCAAAAACCATGAATCTTACATTTGAAAGCCCATTTCAAGCCCCTTGGGCTTCTGGGAATTCATACTAAAAAAACTCTCATTCACACACACACACACACACACACACACACACAACAAACACATATAACACACAACACACAACACATGCAATGCAAACATGGAATGCATACAACACACAATACATAAACACAATACACATACGACACAGACAACACAAACATGTGACCTACATAATGCATATGACCCACATAGCAAACATAGCACACACATACAACAACACACACGTATTACAAGTAAGCACACACACACCACCTCATTTCTTTCAGTCCTTTCCCAATCTGGGCAGGAGGTGACATCTGGAACAGGCAGAGCACCAGCTACAATCTTGTCAGCATATCTGGACTACACTGAGTGCCATGCTGAAGAGAAGGTTATTCCAGTTCATTTCCACCAGGCATTTTAACTGACTTTTCTCATTTCTTTCTCATGCCTTGGTATTAATTAGCCCCGGGATTTCAATCTGATGCATTAGGCAAAAACAATTCTAAATGCTTTTGGAAAAACAAATCCCAAATTAGCTGTAGCTGAACGTGCATCTATTTGAGAGGCAGGCAGCATGAACACTAAAGCTATAAAAATAGAAGTGACACCCCTCTAAGAGAGAAGGCCAAGACCAGCATGTTTGTTGACTGCCTGGTTCACAGCCCTGCCCTGGCAGAGGCTGTAGGGGTAGAGATTCTTGGTCCACAGGAGGGTAGGAAGGAAAAAATAAGTTTTAAATCTAGGTTACAGGTAAGGAGGGAGGGGTGACAGCAATTCTCTCTCCTTCCTGTTTTCTTTTCCCTGGCCTTCTCTTGTCTCTGGACCAGCCCTGCTTGGAAGTCTAGAGATACTAATTTTCTTTAGGCTGCTAGAGACAAAATCCATTTCAAATTTCTCCCTGCTCCAAGCAGTAATCTTCATCCACTTGCCTTGTCCTCTTCTGAGTGCCCCACAGGGTGTAACAGGGCAAGGGTAGCCCACTTAGGGACTGTTCAACATAGCACTACAGTGCCTAACACCATGCACTGGTCTCTAGCCGACTCATGAAGCTCTGTCTTTTCCCCTCAGTAAAACTTTAAGTTCCTTAAATGCAGGGATGTGGAACTTTTGTGGTTAGGAACACCAGACTTGCAAATGTTTTCTGTGTACAATTACCAAACTAATTGTAACAGCTGGACTTGATCAGAAAAGCAGAATCACTCTGAGTGATCCAGAGAAGGGAGAGTCATTATAAAGATTAGCCCTGGTACAGCGGAGGGAGCCAGTTAAGCAGACAATGCAAGGCTACTGCTTCTGTGCCTGGTGATGGTCCTGAAGTCAGCATGGTCAGAGGTCAAGAAGGAAAGATGGACATGAAATGGAGGAAGCCAAGGACAAACTGAACCTGGGAGGACAAACTGGCCACCATCATCTATTTCTCAATACCTCCAACCTCAAAGAAATGGGGTGACCTGCAAGACAGGCAGGTGCCCTCTAGCATGAAGCTGTACACATATTGGCCCCTGCACTGAGGAGTTGAGGGAAGAGACCTGGTGGGAGCTAGAGATGCTGCAGGCCCAGCTGCCACACACACAAACAAAGTGATCCAGCAGATGGGTGACACATGCGAGCTGTGACAACACGCAGCCTACTCTAACTGTCAGACCATAGAAATGGCTGCTCCTTCACTTCTACCTTTTACATCTCCCACAAATTTCTCTTGTGGCCAACCCTAACTCAGAAACATAAAGGGAAGAGAATTCTGGAACACATAATATAGCCTAGTTAGGTTAACAAAAAGCCATTAACTGGATAATTACTTCCCCATCTACTCAATGCCCTCCAGTCATACGCATTTGCTCCAGGTAGTAAATAAGCTAACTTATTGGTGTACTGGTCAACTACTGCTGTGTAACAATCTTAAAATCATAGCAGCATCCAATAATTAAATTTTTTTTTCTTACTCACAAGTTTGTGGATTGGCTGAGGGACTTAGCTCCAAAAGTCTCTCATCCTCCTCCTAGAACTGGTACGAGCCTGGGCACGTTCTTATAGTGATGGCAGAGGCACAAGAGGACAAGTGGAAACTTGTGAGGCCTCCTGGGGCCTAGACTCAGACCAGCACACTGCTCCTTCTACTCCACCCCATTGGCCAAGCAAGTCACATGGCCAAGCGCAAAGTCAAGGGCAGGAAACATATACTCCACCCATGAAGCCATGGCAAGGATGCAAATGCAAAGAGGGGTGAAGAATTGGGATTAATAATTCAATCCATCACAAGAAGACAACTCCCTTTATCTGGACATATCTTGCACACCATTTCCATCACCAACCCTAGAAGAGGCCATGTCTCTTTTTTTCTTCGACTTTGTTCAGTTAATCAGGTTACTTCTGTGTCATTTTTACCCCTATGCTTCCACCTTCCTCTCCTTCAAATCTTGTCTAGTAATCATGGGAAGGGGGAAATCTCTTTTATTTTTTTTCATTCCATGTCTGGGCTAAAGACCATGAGGTGGTTGTGTGAAATTCTGCAACATATACAACTGAATGCCGGAAAACAAGGCTATTAGCTTTCAAGTGCAATTAGATGAAATAAAGAGTCAATGTCGTCGAACTCTAACAACCCTTGAAATTGTCTGGAAGTGTCATCCATGATCACTTCGAAGTCTCCATGCTCTTCCTCAGATCCAACTAATTAATATCTGTTGTTCTTCAAGTCTCAATACAGAGCTATAAGAAACTTTCTCCATTTAAATTTGCTGTTTGTGGTATTGGTATTTAATGACTAAAATTACTTTTTACTTGTTTATAGTAGAGGAATGAATGATTTAATCCACAGAATATTCTGAGCACATTGCCTGGTACACAATAAGCACTCAACAACTGTTTTCCAGTTAGTAGTGGCCATAGTCTTCATTACAAAGGTATAGTGCTTCGAACAGCTATTGCTGTGTAACAAACTACTCCAAAATATAGTGGCAAAAAAAAAAAAGGTTATTGAATTTAACCTTAGAGGTGTGTTAAACATCAGGAACTCAAGGCAGGGCACAGCACATCATGGCTTGTCTCTGTTCCATGATGACTGGGCCTTCAGTGGGGAAGACTTGAATGGTTAGGAGTGACTTGAATGACTGCAGGCTCATCGGGCATCTCTAATCCCTATCTCTCTCCAGCATGGTAGCCTCAAGGTAGCCAGGCACTTTACATGGCAGCTCAGGCTTCCAAGAATTAGTGTTCCAACAACAAGGCAGAAGCTGCGTGGCTTTTTGTGACCCAGCCTCTGAAGCCACGTTATATTACCTCTGCAATACTCTACTGATTGAAGTAGTCACAAACCCACAAGACTCAAGGGAAGGGGACAAGACCCCATTTCTCAATGGAAAGAGCATGAAAGAATTTTCTGCCATGTTTGAAAGCCACTGCTCAGCTATTTCTGGTACATTGACAGTCAAATCAGCTTTTGTGGGTTAACTGGAAACCAAAAAGACTCTTCTTGGCAATGTTTCTATGAGAACTATGTTTTTAAGTCCAATAACAGACCTACAAGTTAACTTTGGGAAACAACTCACTCATAAAGTAGAACTTCCTAAATTCTCATCCCTTTCCCAAAATGTCTAACACTGTGAACATAGCCAATATTTATTAATTATTAATGCTTATTGAGTACTTCCTATGTACTGGGCTCTATGCTCAGCACTCTACATGGATTGGGTTATTTGATCCTCCCAACCATCCTATAAATTCTTTGTTATTTCCATTTTACAGATAAAGAAACTGAGACTTAGAGAAGGCAAGTGATGAGCTAAAGGTCACACAGTTTGGACTGTGACTCGGATTTTGAAACTACGATTTTGAAATAACTTGTCTGGTTGCCAAGCACAAGCTTAACTACCACAATGCACTAACTGACTCCACAAATACTATTTGAGTGAATGAACACTTCTTGAGATATGTAAAGGTCAGAGGGCTCTCTCCAGGGAAGCCCAGGAAACTGTATCCAGATATAGCCATCAATTCCCACCATGGGTGACCTGTTCTTGTGCCAGCAGGTCAAGATGTACCAAAGCAACCGCCCTCCTTCCAGCGTGGATCTAAGTGACACAGTCCCTTCATGTGATCACAGCCAATGTGTGTCCTCTAGCCATCTCTGCTTTGCATCTGAGCTTCTAGTCTTCTCATTCCCCACTAACCCCATCTTTCCTAAACCAGAGCAAACCAGGCCTCAACTTTTTGTCCCCGGGCATGGATGGGAATGAACAGTTGTTTTGTCCCTGGCTGTACAAAGCCATTTGTGCCAGGGCAGCTCTGGGCCAGGGGTGGGGGTGGGGTGGGAAGCGAGGCAAACACAACCCCATTCACCCAGACTGATTAACAGACAGCAACTACACGCAGGCCACAGGCAGGAGGCAGAGTTCAGGCTGAAACCCGTGGCATGGGAGCTGTTCAAGAGGAAAAGAGGTAGTTGCTCTGGTGGGCTATCCCCAGAGGTTTCACAGTCAAGTGTCAGTGTCACCAGCCCCAGTCACCACTGTTTCCCCAGCACCCCTCCTCCATCCCCATCCTGCAGTTTGGAATGAGAAAACCCCCTTGTTTGGCGTCTTTGCAATAACGATGAAAGCCTTTTATTTTCCTTTTAAGAATTCATCTCTGCATTCCAGTAGGGGCATTTATCACCCCGTGCCCAGGCTGCAGACATCTCCCTCCTTCAGATCCTTCTGCCCAGAATGGCAGCCTTGTCAGACACATGAAAACAGCCCCTCCGGACATCTGGACAAGGCGCAGCCTTTGGCTAAACACGAGGCCATCCTGAATGCCACAGACAGTGAAAGGAGAGCCCTTGTTCCTGGTCCAAATGGCCCAGCTAAATGGATGCAGCTGGGCACAGTGGAGGCAGTGGTGGGATGGGGGTGGGGGTGGGGGTGTGCAGGGATGGCATGGGGGATGAGGGAATCCAGGCTCTCTTGGCCACCAGCCCACCTGGCAATCTGAAAGGCAAGTTTGCTTTTGAAAGGGGCTCCTGGAATTGCCTTAGTGACACTGTTTCACCAATGGTTTAAAAAGCTCAATGGTAACTGGTAGTGGGAACTGTGTCTTTTGTCTGCCCAGCATCCTCACCTTCTAGAGACAGAACCTTTCTATCCTGTGGGCAACCAGTTCCACTGAAAGTTCTAAGCCTGCCACCCCTTCCTCCATCCCTGTTCCCACACATTTGACAGTGGCTTGGCCAATCAGAACTCTCCTTGGGACTTTTCTCCCAGATATAAGACACTATTTCCACGAGGGTAACAGACATCTTGCCCACCATATGGCTTGAAGCTGGCTAAGAAATGGAGTGACAAAACCCTAACATTATGGTTTGATACCCTATGTCTGAAGCTATTTGCTGGACACTTTCATTCCTTGGATTAGTATATTTTACTTTTTCCTCTAGCTGGTTTGATTTGGGTCCCCATGGGGCAGCTAGGCCAGCCTCACTCCTGCTCCAGGAGGGTCAGTCTCTTTCCGACCCTCCAGGAACAATTGTACCCCTGACCAAGAAGCTCTGAGAGAAAACGTGAAGACCTGCAGCTCCAGAATCTCTGACCAGTGGTGGCTCAGAGAAGCTCTGAGAGCACCCCATCACCCTCCACTGCCCTGCGATCTGGGCAAGACTGCACTGCTGGTGGCAGGGCAGCCACCAATGCTGGATGCATAGCTCCCACCTGCAGCATTATGCTACAGTGCCCTGGGCATTATACATGGCGATGTCCTGGGACTGTCTGGGGCCCAGCTGCCCCCAGAGGCACCTCAGAACAGTTTCAGGGACAGGTTTCCAGTCCTCTAGCATGAAAGAGACTTCTGGCTGTGCAACAATGTGGGAGCAACCAGGACCAGTAACTTGGACAGGCCAGGAAAAGGGAGCCCTGAAAGCTGGACTCTGATTATCTAGGCAGATGAGCCTGAGTGTTGAATTTTATTCCACTAATAGGGGCGGGAACTTGCTCCCTCAACTACAAAGCAGTAACAATGGTAGTTCTCTCTACATTACCACTCCCCACCCCCAGTGCCTTGAACACAGTAGGCATTTTGGCAATGCTGCTAAAATGGAAAGCAACTTTTAGGCTCAGAATTGATGTCAGGCACACTGGTATAGTCAAACAAGTGTTAAAATACTGAAATACTATATAAAGGTTACTCACCATTGACTCAAACCCCTTAAGGGGTCTCCCTGCCACCCAGCCTTCCAAATCTTCCTCCAATCCACCTCCAAAAGAGTTAACTGTAGAACCTGCATAGCCTTGATCCAGGACTAAGAAAGTCTCCTTTGGATGGGTGGGTGCCTAGGCCTTACTAGTGGTTAAATATTCTCTTATGCCCAGCTAAGCAGAAAGCCAGTGGCTTGAGGTAAATGAACCCAAGTCCGGAACTCTGAGTCATGAGGCACAGGGTCCCATTCAAGGACTAAGGAGACTATCCAGCTTCTCTGGCATTTCTCACTGAGCTTCCCTCCCCAACTTCTAACTGCTCTGCCAGATCTCACATCCAGTAGGCATAAACATGTGTATGTGTGTGAGTGCAATTGTATATACAATCAGGCACAAAATCAACCATGATGGACATATCCCACTTGCCCTCATCCCCTCTCTGTTCTTCTCCAAATTGTTTCCTACCTTACACCTGCCATCACTCATGTTCTTCCCCGAAGGACACACTTGCTGAGAAAATTACTGAGAGCCTACTTTATGCCAGACTTTTTACTCCTTATGGTACTTCCAAGAAGGTATTGTCAGGCCCATTTTACAGAAGAGGAAACTGAGTTTCAGAAGGCTGATTAAGTTGCCCCAAACCACACAACAGAGTTGAGATTTAAACCCAGGTCAGAGGGGATACCAGCAGCCACTGTCTTCCACTGTACTCCACCATCTCCCAAGACAGTCATATGCAGAAAAAGCTGTCATCAGTGTGGGTAACTATTTGGAACTGTTCTGAAAACAGTTTGACTCTCCTTCCTTATCTGTATGGCAAAACCCTCAAGCACAGATACTCTATCGTTTCTCTGTCCTTTAGGCCCTATCTTCCTCCGGTGCTGGCATTATTCAGGCACTCAATCAATATTGATTAAATTGAACATCATAAAATGCACAGAACTAAGTAAGCCATGCAACCTGGAGGGCAGCAAATCTTTTTTAAATGGCTAACTGTGGGACATGTTACTTATCATCTTTGATCTATAAAGGAGAAATAATCGTGGTATCTTCTTCAAGGGTTTGTTGTCAGGTTCAAATGCAAAACAAAAATAGCATAGTGTTGGCACACAGTAAGTGCTCAATAAATATTAGATAATATTCTTGCTATTATTCCCACCCAATGGTCCAAGCTCAAGGCAAGATTAATTCCCTCTGCCAATTGCTTCATTCAATGAGGGAAATACCCAAGATGACAGAGCTACATAGCCCAGTGCCTGTCTCTCAGGGGGCTCTCATGGCAGGATTTGAGCTGCTTTTAAGGTCTCTCCCAAAGGCACTGCTCTACTGAGACTCTCAGAGGAGAGAGGGAGGGCTAGCCAAGTGAACCATTTTGTCTGTATTTAGAAGCAGTCTTGCACTCTGGCATAAAGGTCACTGTAATGTACCATGTGACTGAGGCTGTGCCCAGAAAAAGCCATGCCCAGGATCCGTTGTTGAACCTGCTTCCACATCCTGCAGGTCGCCAGGCACAGACCTGCTGCCGTGTGCTTGAATGCCAAAATAATTTAATGATTGAAAAAGATCGAGATCAATGGCTTCAGCAACTTCTGGGAAGCGGTAACTCAGCGAGCTGTGGAAGGTTCTCAGTTTGCTGTCTCTAGCCTGGCCCTGTGGCAGGATTTATGCTGAATGGGTTCCATGAAACAAATATATCCTGGGATGGGGCCCTATCCAATCACCCCACCCAGGAAGTGTTGGCATGCTGACATCACCCTCATAGCTGCCAAGTCTCCCTTGCTCTGAGGGGCACTCTCTCATTTCGCATTAATTAGAAGGCCATTTTCCAAGTATTTCCATCCCATAATGAAGGGCTTTCTGCAGTAGCTCAGTGAAATATTAAAACATCTGACTTGAAATCTTTAAAAAAAAATACATCCTGCTTGTTCAGTCTGTATATTATATAACCCTTTATATTCCAGGGGAGGGGAGATAAGTTCAGAAGTAACAACTTGTTCAAGATGTTGGTCAGAGGAAGGGGGTTGGCCACACCACCACTATCACCACTGACCACTATGCTGTTCTTTCTCCACCCTTCTTCTGCCTCTAACAGGGAGATGGAGAGAGCAAGAGGGAGGAAGAGATGAGAAGATAGGACATACAGAATCAGAACCTCAAAGAGGACAGAAACAGTAGTCTCCTTGTGATAGACCAGGATGTGGGGGGCTCTCAGTGAACTACACCTCTGAGTATTCACCCCCTGGTCTAGTCCCCACCCACTCTGTCTCTGCACCTGACCATGTGATGTGCCTTGGCCAATGGGGCTTTAGCAAGAGTGATATAGGCAGAGGCTGGATCAGCATGTGCACATTGTCCTCTTGGAACATCCACTCTTGAGATCCAGCCACCAAGAAAATAAGCCCAAGTCAGCTTTGTGGAAAGACCATGTGGAGAGAAAGAGGCCCCAACCCTCTAGCCAACCCCCATTAAAGAGCTAGATATGTTGATGATGCCATCGAAGACATTCCAGTCCCATCTACCATCTGACTTCAGCTACATGAGCTACCTCAAGCAAGACCAGCAGAAGATCCACACAGCCGAGCCCTAGTCAGTGCACAGAATCGTGAAAAATAATAAAACCACTTTTGTTTCAAGCTAACAAGTTCTAGGGTAGGGTATTATGCAGCAGTGAAGCACCAAAACATCCCATTATTTTCTAGCAGCGTCTGGGTCAAGACCACATTTCCTGGTGATGCCCAGTGGAAGTTTCCCAGACATCTGTCATTTAGTATCTACTGATCACTCTAGCTCTCCACTGGCTGCCACCCTTCTCCTAACCTCTAGTATATCCCTTTCCCCTGCTCACTAAAAGTAGAGTTTCTGTTAAACCGTAACGTCGACATTTTTCACACAGTAAATCTTGATTATCAAGTGTTTCACTCAGTCATGGCCCTTTACTGTGATAACAAACCAGGGCTCTGGGGTTATAAGGATGTAAAAGAAAATCATTCTACCTTGTGTAGCAGAGGGTGTGTTTGTGTAAGGCAGTACGTGGATGCTGAGATATGAGATTGGAATTACTAAAGACTAAATTATATGTGTGTGTGTGTGTGTGTGCATGTGCGTGGTTATATATAGCGAATTTATATATACGTGTGTGTGTGTGTGTGTGTGTGTGTGTGTGTGTGTGTAATTTCAGGGTTCATGCTATATCACAAACTAAGCTAAGTGTTGAAAGGCTGTTTTGCTATGTAGGAATCCTTGCTATAATGAATTAATAAGATTGCTGTGCAATCAACATATTAATTGTATGTAAATGGTGTTTTTTTAAATGCTTTAAAACAATTTATTCCCTTGAGCATTTTAAATAGGCCCCCTGGAAAGTTGTTTATGTAGTCATTTACTTGGCGAACTTCTCTCTCCTAGAGGTTTCCTTCAACCCACAAATGAACACTTGAGAAAAACTGCTGTCCCTCTTCTTCTTTCTCTCAGGGTCCCAGGAGCTAATGTCCTGAGGATTGGGGCTTGGGATCCACCAGAGTGATCCTGAAATTTGTTCTTTGTCTCAAATGTCTCTTGTCCCTTCTGTCAATTAATGCCTATCCTGTTGAGGTCTGGGTAAGGTGAAAACATCAATGACTATCAGGGACAAAAGAGAATCGATCAACCCACTAACGACTGCTCACTCTCCCTGCCGTGTTCCTACCTTGGCGTAGGAGATTGCTTGAGCCAGACATCCCGCACGTTCCCAAGACAACCATCATCATTATGCCACAAGTCACTCAGGACATTGCTCCAGAAACTCCAGGACCTATCCATCAAAATGATAAACAAGGAAAAATACAGCACCAAAATAAGACGTTTAATAAAGAAAATATATGTGTTTAAGACATGAAAAGAGCCACTGTTTGGTTTGGTTTGGTTTGGTTTGGTTTGGTTTGTGGCTCCAAACCAATTAAGCCAATTTCCAAATTAACCCATCTTCCCAAGGACCTTTGCGATAAGTAAAGTTTCTGCAAATAAGACCTGATCTGAGGCAGGCCTGTTGTCCATCTAGAATTTTCCTACAAGCTCCACAGAAGTATAATTCTATTTATTTTCTTGAGATACATAGATCTCTCAGTATAGAAGAACTATGCAGGGTTCTGTCTGCAAGATGTGTTTAGAATTCAGCTCCTCTCACTTGGAATGTTTCAAGATAAGTCCTCAGAAAGTAGTCTTAAATCTTTCATCCCCTTCCCCTTTCCCATTTACTTTCCCCAGGTTCAGAAGGAACAGAAGCTCAAGGCTTGAGGGACAATTAATGAAGCTACTACACATCATGACTTTGGGCCAGTTACCTTGGTGACAAAGGTGGCATTTGTAGGGGAGTGGAGATGGAAAGCCAGCACTCCTACAGGCTGGAGGCCATTCTTAGGAAGTCCAAGATAAACACAAGAAACCTGTAACCTGTTGCTGGGACTGAACTCAGCTTCATGAGGTTTGAAAAGGCCTCTGTCACCTGGTTTCACCATGACAGCAGGGCTCTGGAAAGCCTTGTCCTTGCACTGGTCAAATGCCAGTTTGCTCCATGCCCACACTTCCGACCTGCCTTGTATTACAGGGCATCACAGTTCTGGGGCTCTCTTGCTCTCAGGCTTCCAAAGAGGTTTGGCCAATGGGAGGTTTGGCCAATGAGAGGCCCTCGCAGAAGATTCGAGGGCAGAAAGAGGGGAGAAGCCAGGGCATTTCTTCTCCTCTTGCTCTGCTTCCTGTGGCCTCCCTAGCAGCAGCTGTGACTCTTCTGTGGCTCCAGGGTCCCTCCCTTCATGCCCTCACATGTCATATGGACCCATCTTCTAGGTTCCAATAACACCATTTCCTCCCTTTAGCCTTCCAGCCCAAAGGGTAGTAACTGCTTCCTGCTATCATGAATCTCTGGATTGCCTTACCTGTGTGGCTTCTTAGCATTTCCATCCTCTGTGTAACCAGTTCCTTACATTTGATCCCCTCAGTTGAAAGACCTAATATGGTTTCTGCAGTAGCCATCCACTCTCTCTCTTCTTCTTCTGCCTAATTTAACTCACACTATCTATGATTTCTCCCACAGCCAAATTTATTGCGTTGAGTTCATAAGAACAGTGAGAATTTAGGAAATGGAGGGATAGTGAGACAGAAAGAAGAAGGCAGGGAGGGAGGAATGACTGATACTAAATGAGCAATTACCTTGTTAAATATATATGCATTATTTCATTTAACCTTCACAACAACGTTATGATTTTGGTACTTTTATTATCCTCATTATACAGATGAGGAAATAGAGAAATTCAGCAATTGGTCCAAGAGCACACAGCTAGGAAGTGGGGGTTCTGGAGTTCAAACCTAGGAAGAATCCAGGGAAGCCTCTAAGCCGTCAGATGACCCATCTCCACTAAGAACCCTAGGAAGGCATTGGGAGGCATTGAGCTGGCTTCTACAAAGATTGTATTTTAGGCCTGAACTGAACTTGGGGCTCTGCGTGGCTCCAAAGGGGAATTCTCCAAAGGGGAGTGGGGCCAACTTTGAATTGTCCAGTTCAGGAAATCTTAAACAGTAATGAGCTGAGGGTCTCTCTGCTTTCCTTCTGGAGTATGTGTAGGTGAGAAGATGATAGGCGCCAGCTTCCACTCTCAACACAATCACCCACAGCTGGCCATGACCAAACCCCTGGAAAGAAATGTGGCAGTTGCTCCAGATTTCCCAAAGCACATAGGCCAGGGTGCTGAGGAGAAGGTGGGCCCACTCTGCCCCACTGTGAGACTCCATCCTCAGGTCCCCGGGCCCTCCCACACAAACAGTAATGTCTATGTCTTCCAGCTGGGCAGGGGGGTGAGAGAAGGTAGTTGCATCAACCTCGGTATCTTGACTCCCACTCCTCCCTGGCTGCTCTATGCCCAAAGCACAAGATTTGCAAAGACAAAGATGTTAAGAACATTTGAAAACAGGACCAAAGGAGAGGCCAAAGCTGAATACAAAACAATGAAATCGTGAGAGAAATATTTGGAACCTCCACAGAGGAAATATTTGAGAGTGAAGTCCCTCAAGTTTACCAATAGGTCACCAACTAGCCACCTAATACTTTTGGTTAAAGCATCTGGGGGCGGCCTGTCATTCCTACTGACCAGTCAGAAAGGAAACAGGCTGGGGCAGCGTCCTAAAGCACTCCCTTCCAAACCTTCCATTAACCTTCTCATTGCTGGATTGCGAGTTTCCTGATAGCAGGGCCCTTGGGGGTTTGGGGCTGTTTACTAAGGAGTACAGAGGGATTTTGATATTTTAAAGATTGGTAGGGAGTCACTGAAGCACGCCAGCTAAGTGCCTGCCACCCAGGACAGGACCTCCTGGTGAGAAGCTGCAGGGACAAATGACTGCTCTGTAAGGCAGGTATCTTCAGACCCCCAGGAAGGAACCGACATGAATGAGGATCTTTCCTGAGCAGATACGCTCTCCCACCACCATTGCAGGCAGACACACTGTGGTCTGTAAGGCTGGCACAGAGATGTCTCTCCACACCTCCACCCCAAAGGGAAAACAGTGATTTCGCACTAAGCTTTCCAGATTCTGTCTCTGTTTGTCTCTGGCCCAGCGCCTGGTCTCCGAGGCCAGCGTTTGTGAGCAGAAGGAGGAGGCCAAGGCCCCTACTGTCTATTCTCTGCAAAAAGCTAAGTGGCTTCAGGGAGGAGGGGATGGAGGGGGAGGTGCATGCAGCTGGGAGAAAGACCTTGACCTCAGGAACCCTAAGCCGCCAGCTGACAGCAGACAGCAAGGAGAGCCCTTGGGAATGGCGCTTTTATTGAGGGACATTTGTCTTCATTTGAGGCAGCCTACATCTCATCACACAGGCGTGCCTCGAGGCCTGAGACTCCCTGACCCCTACCCTGTCTGTGCCTTCACTGGCCAGTGTGCTGGTTTGAAGGGGAAGTGGCCTCTTAAAGCCCCTTAGAGCCAAGGTGACAGATGTCAGGGAAGAGTAACAGGAAACCCCTGGCAGCACCCCCAGAAGGCTCCCAGCTCCTGCTCTGGAGAGAAGACCTAGGGCAGGGTGGGCACCTCACACACTCAGTCCCCGAAACTTGGGTCTACCTGGGCCAGCGATTCTGGAAGTTCAAAACTAGTATTTGGCATAATAATCATAGATTTAGATAATATATATATAGATAGATAGATAGATAGATAGATAGATAGATATACTTAAGCAAGTGAGACGACCTCTGGGGGTCAAGCATTGTTTAATTAGTCATTTGGCTATGGTATAGTGAGTGTCTACTATGTGTCAGCATACAGATTTCGGAATGACAACTAAATAAACTAAACCTCACAATCTTTGTAGCTAGTCAGGAGGTCCCCAGACCCTCTGTTTTCTCTCTCATGAAAAGAGATTAATGGGAAGGACTCCTAGTGGGTTTTAGAATCTGAAAATATCAGAGTGCAAGATTTTGATGGCTTTTTATTTTCCTGAAAAAGTCAGGATATTTAAAATGTTGGAAGACCATAAACTATATATGTTCTAGACGCTGCCACTAACCTGCGGAGTTGTGAATAAATCATTTCATCTCCCGGTGCTTCATGTTTCCAAATATTTAAAAAAAAATCGCCTGATCATCAAAAGAGATGGCCGGAAGCAGGGCTACCAAGGCGCGGGCGCTGACTCTAACAGACTCTTGACCCAGGTTCCCAACTCGGTTTTGTCTGGGAATGGCTTGGGACCCTAAGGGATCGTAGAGGTTGTTGATGGGGTAAGTATGGAAGGCCTAGGTTAACAGCACCGTGCCAAGCACAACCCTACAGCATGTTTAGGAAGCCAGGGAGAGAGCACGAGGCACGTGGAGCCCTCACTCCAGCACTTTGAAAACGCACGGCGGGGCTGGGCGAGAGGCTGGTGCCAGAGGGGCAACCCGGGATCCGAGGGACGTTGATGTCGTTGTATTAAAAAAGCAAGTCCGAAGGGGGCGAGCGGCGTCTGACCTTGGCGCTCAGGCCGGGCGCACTGCCGCGCTCGCCTCCCCCGCTCGCAAGGTTCATTTCCATTTGGAGCGCGGCGCGTCCCAGTCGCCCTTATC
>NW_006441063.1:1962136-1966494 GCF_000325575.1 Pteropus alecto | reverse complement strand
CTGGCCAGGCGGCGCGCTAGGAGCCAGCAAGGCGGGTAATTGGCGGCCGGAGAAGCGAACGGGCCAGCCCAGCCTCCACTAATGAGCGGGCGGAGCCGCGGGGAGGGCGCGGCGGGATCCGGGCGCTCAGCCAGGGAGGGGGCTTCTGTGGCCGCGCGCACTCTTGGATAGCCATCCGGGTCCCGACTGCCCCCTCCCCGGGTGTGGCTGGCACCAGCGCCGCGAGGGACATCTCCCTTTCCCCTATGCGGTCCCCGGCGCGCTCCAATTACCCTGCGGCCGTGCCAAGGCCTCCGGCTGCCCCCGGGCCGCCCCCGCGCCAGCCCCGAGTCCTCGGAGAAATGCCAGGAACGGAACGCGTGGGTGGGAGGGCAGAGATTGAGAGGGGGCTCCCTGGGGGCTTCGCCGCTCTGCATGGGGATCTTGGCGTCCCTCCGGCAGGGGCACTGGGGGGAGAGCATGCCCCAGGGGGCCAATGCCAGAGGGCTCTCTTTAGGGAAGCCCCCAGGCAGCAGCAAAACCTGCTCCCGCATAGATGGTGATAAAATCCACCCTCATTTCTAAATTAATTATACTGAATCCGCGGTGCTCGGCTGGCCTAGGATGGCTGGCCAGGGCTACAGTGGCCTTGGATGGTCTGTACGGTGGTGTGCTTTGGTCCCTCACTGGGGGAGGGGAAGATCATGTGTTGTTGACTACGAGAAGACCCCCTCTCCAAGCCTGAGTGTGCTGGAAGTGACAGAGGCCAGCGGAGCTTTGTGGGTAGGGATGGGGGTAATAGGAGACTTCAGGGAAGCCCTTCTCCAGCCAGCCCTCCCACTCTGGGAAGCCCGCCCTGCTGCCACCACTTGATCCAAGGCCCCCTGACCCAGGAACAGGCTCCTGGAACACGTCTAGTCCCCAGCTGTCAGGAATCATATTACATAGCAAACTGGCCCTATGACCTTATGCTCAACTTCCACTCATCTCCCCTGAACCCCTCTGCATCTCCACTCTGGCCCCTGGCTGTGTTACTGATTCTTGAAGTCATTGATGCTTCGAGTTAATTTCATGGCTGCCCTTTCAGATGAGGTTTCTCAGACTTGGAGGCTGAGGCTATACCTGTGGAAAGGTGGGCCCATGCCTTGGGAACTTGGGGGCCCGTGGGAGAACCCCATACTGGCCCTAGCACAGCCTTAGGGAACCACAAGCAAGTTAGGACAGTTCCAGGGGATGAGTTTCCCAATGACCTCCAGAGTCACTTGACTTAAGGGGACTGCCACTTCCTAGGGGAAGAGAAGACATCGTCTTCCAAAAACTCCTCACCTAGAAACCCCGCCCTTTTCTCCTTTTCTGCTGAACTCCGGGACAGTGGCCACCTAGGAGCAACCCACCCACAGCAAGCTTTCCCTCCTTTTTATTTATGTTTTTATTCAGATATAACACATACAGTGAAGAACACACATCTGAAGTGCACAGCTAAATTTTTACATATGTATATGCCTGCATAATAACCACTCAGGACAAGATATAGAACTTTTCCAGCAGCCCAGAAGGTTCCCTCATGCCTCCTCTTAGTCAACATCCCCCAACTATTGTGACTTCCATCAGCACAGATTAGTTTTGCCTATTTTTACAAAGGAATCATGCAGCATGTGCTCTTTCGTGTATGGCTTATTTCACTCATTGTCTGCCAGATTCATCCAGGCTGTTGCATGAAACAGGGGTTCATCCTTTTTAATTAATGAGTGGCATGCCATTGAATGAACATATCACAACTTATTTATTCGTTTGTCTATTGACGGACATTTGAATTGTCTCCACCTTGGGGCTGTTCTGAATACTGTGGTTATGAACATTCTTAGATATGCATTTGGGTGGCTATGAAGACCCATTCCTGTTGGATATACACCCATGAGTGGAAGTGCTGGGTCATAGGTAGGCATATGTTTAACTTTATTGCCAAACAGTTTTTCCAAAGTAGTTGTACCCAGTTAGCTTTTTAAAGCTGCAATCAAGGTACAAATGCTGTTCAGAAAAGTTGCAGACACTGCATAATAATGACAGCAGACTTAAATGGAGCACTTAAAATGTGCTAGGTACTGTTCTAAGGGATTTGCATGTAATTAACATGTACTGGCATGCATTTATACGCAAATGTTCTCATGGCGCCTGATTTCATCTTAGAATGAGTATGAGATCGCAAAGGCTAGGTTATATTGATCTTCGCATTGCCTACCCCAACTGGGATCCAAACACAATATTCTGTGTTTATGGAATGAATTGTCTCCATTTTATAGATGAAGAAACCAAAACCCAGAGAGGTGATAACTTGCTGAAGATTCCAGGGCTAGTGTGTGGCCTTGCTGGCATTCTTATGAATGTAAGCCTAGCTCCTTTAATTAGCTCCTTCTTACATTCCAGATTGATACCTAAGCACTCCAGCACTTCAATCCTTTGAGACTCTTATTTTTCTTTTTCGTTCTGTTCTTGTGTAACAAACAACTCTAAGACTTAGTGACTTAAAACAAGTTATTATTGTCTCTTGGGTTCTATAAGCTGACTGTACTCAGCTAAATGGTTCTCACTTAGGATCTCTCAAGCAGTTGCAGCTGCACTCATCTGCATGCTGGACCGGGCTGGACGTCCAAAATGGTGCACACACGGCTGGTGGTTGATGCTGGCTATCAGCCAGCAGCTTAGCTCGGGCTATCAAGTGGAGTACCTTCATGTGGCTTGGGCTTCCCACAGCATGGAAGCTAGGTTCTGAGCGGAGTTTCCCAAGAGCAAGAGTATCAAGAGGCAGCAAGGGGAAGCCACCAGGCCAATTAAGGGGCTACACCAGGAACCGGTATATATACACCTCTAGCATATTTTGTTAGTCAAAGGAATCACAGGGTCTCACCAGATTCAAAGGGATGGTGACATAAACTTGATGGATGAGTGGCAGGTCCCATGGCAGAAGATCATGTGAGAATGACAGCTACCATTGTGGCCATCTTTGTAAAGTATATACCTTCCCTGTCCACTCACTTTGCTTCTCAACTATAGGCTCAGGAAGGCCAGAAACACCCCTCCACCTCTTTGGTTCTTGAAGATTCAAGGTTCCCAGGACTCATTCTATTTCACGTCAAAACTGCTGAACTGAATCATCTCAACACTGGACCCTTAGCATGCCCCAGTTGTGCCTACCCGGCATCATGCCCTGAGCCAGCTCACCATTCCCTGAGCATACAACTACTCTGGGGCCCTGCCCACACATGTCAGTTCCTCTTCAAGTTCTGAGCACTGACACCAGTCTGGAATGTCCCAATATAAACTCTGACATCTTGGCTCCCCAGCCCCAGCTGCCAACTGTCCACACTCTCCTCTCTGACAATCATCTCTTCTCAGACAAGTAGAGAAGCCACTCAGACCCCTGACCAAACTAGGATTTTCCTACAGCCATCTAAGGTGTTGGAGAATGGGAGGGTAGTCTCTACTCTTGTGCATTACTCATTTGAAAGAGCACAGACTTTCCAGCTGTAAGACCTGTCTTTGAACCCCTGCTCTGCTGCTAACTGGCTGTGTGATCTTAGGCAAGTGGTCAAATGTCCCTGTGACTTGGTGTTCATATCTACAGAATGGTTGTTATTATTGGGCCCAGCTCAGAGGGTTGGTGTGAGGATTAAATTATGTAAGTATTTGGTAAAGTACGAGAGAGAATAGATACTCCCAGAGCCAAGTCTTCTTTTCTCAGACTCCAAAGCTAATTTTTTAAACTTCTTTCATGTGATTAGTTTTTACATTTGATAAGATTTCACCAAGCAAACAGCCACATAATCAGGACCCAGATCAAAACAGACATCATCAGCACCCCAGAAGTCACTGCCCCCTCAAAATTCCTACCCACCCTCCAAGAATATCCAGAATTATAACACCCTAAATTAATATCTGGCCCTATTTGTAGCAGCCAACTTTCTTGCACAATTAGCAAACAAGATAGTCATCTATCTGGTGTGATTTGAAAGGAGCCAGCAAATCCAGCTCCCACTGTGCCTAAATTTCCTCCATTATTGAGGCATTCCTTTGTGTTAAGCATTGCTACCACCCATGGTTCTCTTTTAAAATGCAAATCCATCTGTGTTGGGGTAACAGCAATTCCCTAGTCCCATAGAAAAAATATCTGGTCAACCTTTTCACACTGGCTCCCAGGATAGTAGAACCTCCTTAACCAGCAAAGAAATGCAGAAAAGGGGGAAGCATGGACTGAGGAAGATAGACCTTGTCTGCTTCACAATTTTGCCCAAGGCTAGTTTAGACTGTTAGCATGCTATTTTTAAGCACATTTTAAAATCTGGTGTTTATGGGGATTAAGAACCCATCTTCTTCCTACTCTT
>NW_006441063.1:1942012-1962114 GCF_000325575.1 Pteropus alecto | reverse complement strand
CAGCAATTCCATCAAGCCACCCAACACATAGAAAAAAAGTAGGTGGCAATAAAAATGAATCCTGTAGGTTGGCTAGGGTGCGACCCCATCCTGCTCTCCCAATACACCTTTTCTAAGCCAAGCCAAAGATAGCTTCTGGCAAAATGACGTCATCATATGTCAGTCCTTTGACAAATGAGTCCGATCTGCAGCTGGAGCCTTTGATAAGCCATTTATTTGCAGGCGTCTGAGAGACATCCACGCTAGTCTTGGGAATGCATCCTAGCCCCATCTCAAATTCACATCTTTTCATGTTTTTTTTAAAAGCATGCCACGCATCTGTGAAGACTCATGGCTTAAAATATTTTTTTCTTTTTTCTGACATTTCACCTTTTCTCCTTATTTTATTTTTTTAAGGAAAAGAAAATATTCACTCCAAGGTTCATTTAGTTCCTGGGTAATAACTGCAGATATTAACAGATAGGCCCACACATCCAGCATAAAATAATAGAATTTGTTGAGTGCATTAGACATGTAATAATGAGTACCATGGATAGTTGTAGAGCTGAAGAAAGACTTCTCTTAGTAAAAGAAAATACATACCATGAAAAACAAGACATAAAGGACATTTGTCAAAATGCTCTCTTGTACCTTCAAACGTTTGCTCAAGCAAGTCCCCCTACCTGAAAAATTTTTTCTTGACTTTCTCTCCCATACACCTCCTCCTCATCCAGCAAGACTCAAGTCAACCTCATCTCTTCCAAGAAGCATGCCTGTGCCCTTCTTCTGTACTCCCACCCATCACAGCCTTTCCTCATAGCATCCTGGACTTAACTCCTGCCAAGGCACTTGTCATATAGCATTTAACCATCAACTGTGCTATTGTCCTCTGCGAACTATAAGCTCCTTGAAGGCAGGGTTCATGCCTTCTCCCTTTGCATTCCTGGCACCTAACACTGTCTGCAACTCAGTCTAGCGGATACTGCTGGTGCCCACCTATGCCCCGTAGCCCTGACCACTTCAGTGCAGATCTTTCCAGTTCCAACAGGCACCATTGGCATCTTTGCCCAAGTGTTTTCTCTGGCTTCTGGAGCCTGCTTTGCTGCTCCAGTGGCAGGCTGGGAGTTAATGCCCTTCCCAACAGCCCTCAAATGATGCCTAAAGGGAGTTGGCATACCCTCACCCCTCCCTGGATGAGAAAACTGAAGCTAGTGTTCAACATTGGCTTGGAAAGTTCCCTAGTGGTATGAAATTCCAGTTGCCCACAGTGGTAATGGATTTGATAATATGCTCTTCATTGCCTGCCTGCCTTCCTTTCCCAACCTCACTTGCCCCTCCCTTACTGATGTTTCCTGGGATCGCCTCTCAAATAAACATTCAAATCCTTGTCTAAGGGTCAACTTCTAGACCACATAACAGATGCTTAATAAATGATCTTTGAATGGATGAAGAAATGAATGATAGAATTTTTATAGCACAAATATCAAAAAGAGCTCTCTAGGGCTGGATTTTCTGTAAGGTCTGTATTATCCATTTTAAGTGACTACATTGAGTCAAATTCATTCTACTCATATCTTGTGTAATTACTAAAACCAACAAAACCATTTTTTCTGTTTTCGAGAGTGTCATTGATTTTCTAGTATATAGTTATTGAAAAAAAATACTCAGTGCGCTCAAATAAACAAGTATTTTCTAAAGAAAAAAAAAAAGTTCTCCTTCACTGTGGACCAAGCAGATAGGCCAAATGCCAAGGAAATGGGAAGATTACATAGTGTGGGGCAGAAGCCATGCCAATCTGGTTTTGATTTGGATCCCCTGGCCACTCCATTTCCCCTTTTCCCTCTTCTGTAATCTGTCACATTGCAGCTTCAACTGGATTGTGGGGTTCTATTTAAGTGAGAAGCTGTCAGCCTGCCTGTGCTATCCCTTTCCCAAGGGAGATATCAGCAGCTGAGAGTCTGTCCTCACTGCTGTCTCTCAGTCCCTTTAGCTAACACAAGGGGCCAGGAAATAAAGAAACAAGTGAAGATCTTGTCGATAGTGCACAGTCTGATTTTACTGATTCCCTTTTTGACCCAATGATCATCTGCCCATTAGACTCTAGCCTGGTTCTAAAAGACCATTTCCCACCCAGTCTGATGTTTCTGCCACTTATATGATTCAAGGGGGCTTCTTCTGGAAATACTTGAGCTTATTGGAGACAAAGCTGACCACTGACATTCTTTCTACTTCAAAAATTCTTTGAGAATTTTAAAATGTCCAGATTTTTACTTAACTAAAATGTTCTTGCCATTCTTGTCTCCCTGTGTTTCCTGACAGGATTTTAGAATTGAGATTTTCTGTTTTTAGGCCTTTTTGTAGGTAAGAGAGGCCGAATACCTACTTGGCCTACAGGTGATAAAGAAACCCCCAACAAAAATAGCTAGTATTTATTGAGCCTTATAAGGTACTAAAAGTGAACCTTTACCCAATCCACAGTACACTCTGATTATCTCCATCTGACAGATGTGGAAAGAGAAGCCAAGAGAGATTACAGATCTGTCTCAGAGTCTTCGGGATAGTAAATAACAGTGCAAGGTGCCTCCCACAAGCCCAAGCTCTTAACCATACCACTCAACCAATCCAATAGTAATTGAGCACTCATTATTGCTAGGGGTTGTCATGTAAACTTTACTTTCTTCTCTTGTTTAATCTTCTATTCAGTATGTTCTATTCAGTAGCATTTGTTTTAATGTAAGATCCCCTAAAAGGTCACTGTGAGATAAGGATGTGAGTACAAGTCTTTTTTTTGAGAGGGGATTCTAGAAGGCACCAGTAGGGGAGTGGAGAAATGAGGCAGAGAAAGGAAAGCAGCCACTAAAGGGTTTGTTATTGATCAATTTACTACCATGAGCAACTAGGACTCAGTCCTGTTGGTGAGCTTAGGGAGATGTTGTAGAATGTGCACCTCAATTATCCTGCATGAAGGGCAAGGAGACTACTCTCATGGGTCATTAATTGAGGGTTGGCCTCCTGGCCTGCTGCATACAGACAGAGGGGGCTCCAGGGCCATAGAAAGCCAAGAGGTGCAGATGCCAGCAATTGGAAGACTTCAATGCCTCTATGCATTGAAGGGTATGAGGAATATGGCCAAGGCGCCAACTGTGCCTACTACAATATTATTAGCCACATGGTACAGATGAGGAAAAGAAATTTTATAATACACTTCAAAGGTCTTGATAACTATAGAAGAAGGCCATAATAACTAGAAATCTCAAGACAGCAAGGACAGACAGCACTGTCTCTGCCTTTAAAGGCCTTTCACTTTAAACTACATCAAGATGACCCTCTTCCCTACGATTAGGTTTTGGGAGTGTCTTCTGAGTCTCTTAGGATGTCCCAAGGAAGAGAGAGACAGTAGACAATGCTAACAGAAGAAATAAAAATAACAAAATTTAAAAGAGGAAAATTTTCAGAATGTTTGCTGTAATATGGCAAAACTTTAAATAGAAGAAAATTCCAGACCATGAGGGCAATGTGCTAAATCTTTTGGATTACTCAAAAGCAACAACAAATTCCCTGTGCTTAAAGAACTATCTCCAGGTTTGATGAGGGAATCCCCTGCTCTCACACCATGTCATGGGCAGGGCCACGAACTCACCTTTGCCCAACCAAAGGAAAGGGGAATCGCCTTAAATGAGAATCCTCCCTAGAATGGGTCTGACTCCCAAAGCTTTGGTGCTGTCAGCAGAATGATCCAAGAAAACTTTATCTCAAAAGAGAAAAGCCAATTCAGCTAAGGGAATGGTTCTTGAACCATAAAATTTCAAATCATTTCTTTTATGACTCTTAGCAATGCTGTATTGTGAAGTGTGGTAGGCAGAATAACAGCCCCCCAAATATGTCCACAACCTAATCTCCAGACCTGTGAATGTTACCTTATAGGGCAAAAGGGGCTTTGCAGATGTGATTAAGGTCCTTGAGATGGGGAGATTAACCAGGATTATCTGGTGGGCTCAATGTAATCACAAGTGTCCTTGTAAGTACAAGAGTGGAGCAGGAGACAGCTCAGCAGCCTGCCATTGCTGGCTTTGAAGATAGAAAGAAGGGACCATGAGCCAAGGAATGTGTGTGGCCTCTATAAGGTGAAAAAAGCAAGGAAATGAATTCTTCCCTAGGCCCCCAACACCTTGACTTTAGCCCAGTGAGACCCATGTCAGACTTCCAACTTTAAGAACTGTGAGAGAATAAGTTTGTATCGTTTTAAGCCACTACGTTTGTGGTAACTTGTTACTGCGGCAACACAAGACCAATACACCAAGGTCCCCAGGGAGCCCCATGCTTGAAAGCTGCTCAAGTCCTCCATGAGCACTATGATGATAGAGTAACCTCACAATTATCCTTTTGAGAAGTACCAGGAAAACTTGCAGAGGGTCTCCACTTCTTGGGATACAAACAACAGTGGTCTCCAGGACATGTCAGGGCTTAAGAGGACTCCCTACCACCTGGGGCTAAACACCACAAGAATTAGCAAACAGTTCCTTTGCAGGGATTTCCTGACCTAAAAACTCTACCCTAGCTGTTTCTCACCATCTTCAGATGGTTTTAATCACATCAAGAATCATAAACCAGTGGTACTTAAACCTGATTGGGCCTCAGAATTATTTAGGGGCACTTGCTAAAGAAGTCCAAGACTACACTGTCTCTACCCTTAGCTGCTTCATCCCAGGCCTCTTGAGTCAGAATCTCTGAAGGTGAGCTCTGGGAATCGGTGGTTTTTTTTTCTTTTTTTTCCCTCTTTAATTCCCACCCCTTCCACTCCTGACCTACGGATGTTGCCATCTCCCCTTAAGAACTGGATCTCCCCTTAAGAACTGGATCTCTGAAGGTGGGGTATCTCCTCCCACGTACTGGCGGTGCACCCCAGGGGTATGGTCCATGGCTCCACCTGGGGCTTGAACCCAGGACCTTCTGCATGTAAAGCAGACGCTAACCACTACACTATGGAGCCATCCTCTAGGAATCTGTGTTTTTAACAAGCATCTCCAAGGGATTCTGGCACCTGCCTATGGACCAGGATTTAAGAAACACTGTCCTAAACTTCTCAGCTTTCAGAGCCTCATAGGATACTACAACCAGCTGAGATAGTGGATTTCAAAACCCTCAGGAGAGAGATGCTAATGAAGAAGATTCACCATGAGAACATAAACTTGCAACCTAAGTGGCTTTCACTTTGACAGTCTCTAGCTAGAGCTTGGTCCCAGAGCTGAAAGTCCATCACATCAGCAAAGGCCCCTGCATCCAGATTCCATCTCCACCACATTTTCCAGAGCCCTGGCCTCAGCCCTGATGCCTCGCTGCTCCAAGACCTCCATTAACAGAGGGGCAAACTTGAACAATACCCCAAATTCGGACACTATTTGTTGACTACTCAACAGCCTCTTTTTCTTTACTACTTGCAAAAGAAGCCTGGTTTTGCTGGCAAGTAGCAACTGAACAGGAAAAGTGTCCCTGCAACCTTAGATGACAATTGCTCTAATCCGGTCATAGGATTCCAATCCTCTTTGCCAGTGGTTGGGGAAGAAATGATCTCATGACCCAATTCAAAATAAGACGTCCTAACTAGAAGTCTACTGTGCACTTCCTGACATAAAGGAAAACATTTCAGGAAGTTTTCTTTTCTACCCACTCTCTTCTTTCCTGCCTGGGACACTATTATGTAGAGACATAAAGGTTGGTGCTATTATTGCCATCTTGTGACCATGAAGTGATAGATTTAACAGTTGAAAGAAATGTGCTAAAGATTGCAGAGCAGAAGGATGAAGCCCTTGATGAAAATTATTGGACAGCTTGACTAACCTTATAAACACCTAGCTCCATATTTCTTGACATGGAAGATTAAATAAAAGTTTGTGTTGCTTAGGCCATTGTTAAATAGTTATTCTATATGGCAGTTTTAAAACATGTATGCACACCTCTTCCCCAATTTTTTGACATCACCTCCATCAAGAAGCAGGGTCTATGTCTCCTCTTGAATCTGGGCTCTGTGACTACTTGACCAAAAGAATATGGTGGAAGTCTGTGGCAGTTTCTAGGCCCAGCTTTTAAGAAACAGGCCATCTCATTCCTGTCTCCTGGGACACTTGCCCTTAGAACATAGACTTGAGGTTGTGAGGAAATATGAATAGCCTGTAGAAAGGCCCACATGAATAAGAAACAGGAGCCCTGGTCCCCAGGCTTTCTGAGCTCCAGCTTGCAGTCAGCATTAACTTACCAGCCATTTGAGTGAGCTATCTTGAAAGTGGATCATCCAGTTCCAAGCAGAGCAGCCCCAACTGATGCCGTGGGGAGCAGAGACAAGCTTTTCCCACCAAGCTCTGCTCAAATTGCAAATTATGAGATAAACAAATTATTATTATTATTTTGAGCCACCAAGTTTTGGGGTGATTTTTTATATATCAATAGGTTATGGGAACACTCTGTCACTTGCAGCTGAACAACATTCAGATTGGTTCAGAGCCATCTTGTAAACCAGAGGTCTGCAAACTTTCTCTTTTAAAGATTCATATAGTGTTTTTGGCTTTGCAGGCCATACAGCTTCTGTTGCAATTACCCAGCTCTCTCATTGCAACATGAAAGCAGTCATAGACAATAAATAAAAAGATGGGTGTGGCCATGCTCCAATAAAATGTAACTTATAAAAACAACTAGTAAGCATGATTTGACCCTTGGGCCATTGTTTGCTGGCCTCTACTGTAGATCAAGGTTACATATTATAACTCCTCCCAAGCCTGATTCCTTCTGTTAGTCCTTGCCCTGGTTCTCGTGTCATCCATGAAGAGACCAGTGGCCCTATTGTCACCATCCATCATATTTTAACCAGCAAGCAAGGAAGTTGAAAAACTCAACTTTCCACTGTGCATTGAACCTGGGGCCTGAAAAGCCTGTGGTTTCTCCCAGGGAGCCCAGACATCAAAACCATAAAGACTCTTCCCCAGGCAAATCGTTACCCCGACTTGACACTTGATTTAATGGAAAGCCTTTCCCAGAAATAAGTATATTAAAATAAACTTTGAATTTTTTACATTAACTAAAATTTGATGCAAATTGATAATAAATTACCTCCCCCTACTCATTCATTTGGGAATCACATAAACTAGTTTACAGTTATGTATTATTACATTTCACATTAATATAGCCATAGGAAGCTAGGCTTTGGAGAAATTTGCTCCCTAGCAAACCATCAGAAATCAAGGAGGTAAAAGTGGGATTTGGTGGGATATCTGACTCTCTTAATGTTCTGGCCACTCAGAATTGTGAAAAGTAAGGCATCAGTGCACCGCTCGAGGCCCAACTAATTCATCAAATAGTCACCATTTCTCTTATTTGTTTGGCATAATTTTTCCCAATTTAGGATCTTATAGTCTTCTTTTCTTCCTTCTTCCTTTTTCACCTTCCTTCCTTCCTTCTTTCCTTTCATTCTTACATTAATTTCTACATGAGTACTTTCAAGACCAGTAGCAATGCACTGCCTCCAGATGGCAATAACTAAATTAGAGAATGAAAAAGATTTACTATCTAATGGAGGTAAGACAACTAGACAGAGGTGCAAATTGGCTAAAGGTATTCAAGGGTTCATTTCTAAATACACCTTTGCATCTAAAATATAAGTTCAATGGAGACTTCTGTTTAAAGATGGTGGACTGAACACACACACGTTTATCTCTGCCTCCTCTTGAAACCACTAAACAACAGGAAATAATTTTTTTAAAGACAAACCTACGAAGGCAGAAATAATGGGAAATAAATTTTACAAAGCCACCGAATGGGAAGTAACTAACTTATCAAACTTGAAAAAGTAAATACTAAACAGGCAGTGGGATTGGAGAGAGCCTAGAACCTCATGTGTACCATAGAACTGCCCAAATACCCAGAAATGGGTGACACCAGATGCCTCTAGAAATAAAGGTAAATGTGGCTCTGAAGATAGAAGAATTGGTTGAAAGTCCGTTTAGAAGACCACTCTAGGTTCCCCACTCTACTTTTTACAGACAGGCCACTGATGTTTCCATGGAATGCATAGTCCCTAAAAATCACAAAAATGAAGTTCTCTAGACAGGAATTTACTAGGTAGATTAGAGTTGAAGCTGTGGGGACCATCTGGAAAAGAGGTTAAGTGAAGTCACCATTCTGAATATTCAGAACATATTCTGAATATGTTCTCTTCGTCATTAGCTTTCATAAATGATGACAGGCAGACTCTCCACCCACCAGGTAGAAAACTGTTGTATCTTATTCTGAGGATTATGGCCAGCCCAAGAAGAAAATACTGAGACCCACTCTTAAACATGAACTGATAGCCAAGGGTCAGCAAATACTTGCTGGAAGTCTCTGACTTGAAAGAGAGATGTCAAAGTCAATCACTAAAGCCTTGGCAGGATCAAACACTATGACAATATTGTTAATATTGTCAGAGAAATAATACGGGGATAATAGCAAAAATTTATTAAAGGTCTGTTATATGTAAATACTCTTCTAAGCACTTTATATGAATTAACTCATTTAATCTTTGCACTAACCCTCTAAGGTAGTTATAATTATTATCCCCATTTTAAAGCTGGGAAAACCAAGGCCCAAAGAGCTTAATGTCTTTACTTATGTTGATGCAATTACTAGGTTACTCAAGTAATCTGGCCTCAGAGTCTGCACTCTAACTATCAAACAATTTTGCATCCCTGAAGCAAGAACAAGATGACATTAAAAGGAATATTTGGAAAACCCCAAAATAAAACTCTTGAGAATTGAAAATACTATAGAATAAATTAAAAAGTCAATGGGACTATTGATGGATAAACATGAAGAAAGTTTCCAAAAAGTAGAGCAAAAAAGACAGAGATGTAAATTAAGAGAGTAGCAATAAGATAATTAAAGAATCAGTCCAGGAGGTCCAACACATGAATAATAACCCTTCCAGAAAAAGAGGAGAGAAAACAAAGGAGATGATATCATCAAAGAAAAAGATTCAAGAAAATTTCTTAGAACCGAAAAATATAAATTTTCAGATTGAAAGGGGTTCTTAAGTATCTAACCTAATAGAAATGGATATGCATGAAAGCACACCATTGTGAAATTTTAGAACTCAGAACAAAGAGAAGGCCCAAAAGGCTTCCAAACAGAAAAAACATGGATTGTATTAAAAAGTTGAAGAGCCAGAATTGTGTTGGAGTTCTCAATAGCAACTCAAAGCTAAAAGATGATGGAGAAATGCCTTCAAAATGGTAAAAGTAAATGATTTCCAGCTCAGCATACTATACTCAAAAGAAAATATATAAAGTAAATATAAGAAAGTATAGACATTTGCAACCATGAAGATCCTTACAAATTTACATTCTATGCACCCTTTCTCAAGAAGCTAATGGAGAATGTGCTCCACCAAAACAAGGGAGTAAACCAAGAAAGAGAAAGACATGGGATCTAAGAAATAAGAAATTTAATATCTAAATCTGGGCAAAGATTAAAGAAATAGAGAAACCAACCAAGAGGCAGAGAAGCAGCAAGATCATATTGCAAAAGGGTGTGTGTTCAGGGAGAAATTATTGCAGCTATCATTGCAAATAATCTACCACTGTAAGAAAGTGAGAAAATGTAATAGTATATTACATCGATCAACTATGAATATTGTTTACATAGTCATAATAATGTGAATGCTTAGTATTGATCTAACCTAAACTACAATTTTGAGAGAGAAGCAATGAAGAGTGAGTATAGGTGATGGTGCTGAAAGAGAACTAAATACTCATTTTCCATCCTGGGAAGTCAGTAGGAATTAAAAGATAATGCCTAAAACTAAAAATCACGAAGTAGCAGTATAAATGTGCTAGAATTACAAAGGTAAATACCCAAAGAAATAGTCAAAGGAGGTTCAAGGGCAGGAGTAAGGTTTTCTGTTTGTTAATAAAAAACTTGTAGAACTATTTCACTGTTTAATTTATATATATGTATAGTATGACAAAAATAAAAACTAGTATTTTGAAAGGAAGGTATACTAGTTCTCTGATATAACAATATAATCTCTCATTGACAACCCAAAGCCAGTGCTAAAAGTTGTGTTTTTCCCTCACTAATAAACAAGTAAAAGTAACTTAAAAGGCAACATTTATACAAATACATGTAGATAAAATGAAAAGGCCTCAAACGGAAGTGAAGACTACAAGCTACACAGCCTGGAGGCTGATGAAAGGCCACATAATGTTAACGAGTGTTTGCCTGATAGTTATAAAGGTAATTTATACCCAGAATATTCCCACTCATGTGAGAGAATGACCCTCCATTTTACTACATGTTGTATTAATGTCAGTCAACATATGTTTGAGGGCTTTATATATTATGGATAATAATGTTGGAACTTTGCAAACCATTCTTCTTGGGGTAGCTACACAAAATTCTTTAAGAGAGAATGGAGCAAAGCAACTGAGGCCTGCAGGGCCAAGCTCTCATTGGGTTCAACAATTGGGTTAAGCAATTCAGCTATGCAAATGAGACTAGAAGCTGGATCACTCCCAGGCTGAAAACAGGAAATGCCCTGTGGAGTGAGGCCATTTGAAATGGGAAAGTGAGGTCTGGACTTGTTTTAAGAAGGAGGTTCAGTGGACAGGGGACTCACTCCTGGACCGTGATACTGTGCCAAGGAAAGACAGCCATGTGGATAGATTGGGGGAATTTGGCCAAGTCACCTAGTTGCTTACATCTTGGTGGTTGCTTTTTAAATTTGGACATACTAGTTAATTAACTCAGTGGGGGGAATTTTTTTGCAATGTATACGTATAACAAATCATCACATTGTATACTTTAAATATCTTCTAATCTTATTTGTCAATTATATCTCAGTAAACATGAAAAATAAAATTGAACATACTAATCACCTATACATGGAATTACTGTGACGTTAGAAAAATCTATATATTATATATTCACTTTTGAAATCTTCTGTTTCCTCTTGTGGTAAATTAAATTATTAGACCAAATTCTTCCCTTTTACCTTCACACCATTTGTCATGTAACTTTGCAATCCATCCTTCCCTTAACTTGACTTTGGGCCTGACGATATGACTTGCTTTGGTCAATGGAATATAACTGGAAATAACTGTGTTGGTTCTGAGCCTAGACCTTAAGAAGCCTCACTTGTGTCTGCTTGCCTCCTTGCGCCTCTGTCATTACCATTGGAAGAATATGCCCCCAAATGTCCCACTGGTCCAAGGAACATGAATAACATGTAGAGTAAATCTAGACCAAATTTGCAGATATTGCTTAGCCCAGCTGATCCAGTCTAGATTAACAAAGGCACACTAGCCAGCTCACAAATGTGGGAGAAATAAATGCTTATGATCATGCCACTGAGATTGTGTGGTTGCTTCTTATACATCAAGAGCTGACTGATACATGTAACCAAGCCAAGAGATTATAAAGACAAAAAGACCAGGAGCTGGAAGGGAAGAAATACAGGCAACCCACCTATCAGCAGTGACCATCCAGAAAGCACCTAGAGTGATATGATCTTAGAATAAAGAGATGCTTGTGCTGAGAAGCTCAGAGTATCCTACTAGAATTCTGGAGATAAGGAATTCTTATTTCATTAGTGGATAGTTTTATAACTTTTTTAATATTAACATTTTAGGATTTCTTTTTTCCTTAGCTTTTGTGCTTGCCTGCCCGCTTTGCCAAGGGGTGAAAGAGAAAGATCTGTGTCCACAATAGGCCTGGGAAAAAAGAGGAATAGTAAACTTCTGGAGTCCAGGCACCATCATGGAAATGAGTGTAAAAGCATTACTGGGAGAAGGCAGAAATTGAAGGAGAGAAAATCAGGCAACACAGGTGGCTCTTCTTGCCTAGAGTTGTTTTTCCTAAAGTCTTCTTTCATCCATTAGAGTACTCAGCACTGGGTTAAGTTTAAGCATGTAATTCTTGTATGCAATCAAAATTTTCTTGGGTTTGAAATGAAGGCATAATGCAAAGTTGTTCCACTACACCCTGAACTCCCTGAGTGCAAGAACACCTTACTCTTCTGTGCATCTCCAATGGCTTGCACAGTGCCTGGCACATGTTACATGGATGGATGGATGGATGGATGGATGGATGGATGGATGGATGGATGGATGGATGGACGGATGGATGGCTAAATATTCACTTCTTAGAATTTGCGGAAGTGTAAGCCTGTACAGAATAGAGGCACTTTTGCTTGGAAATAATCCTATTGAATAAGGACTTCATCTAAAGTTCTTTAAATTAGTGCGTATACTGCTAAGTGCTCAAATATCTTTAATATCATTGCTATCATTTAATAAAATTTTGGAGCTTCCTCCATTATCTATTAACTAACAGAACGCATTTTTTTAAAAGTGACATCTAAGACCTTACAGTATAATGGAATGTTAATGCAGTCTTTAAATTGCAACTGTATTCATACCTTTGGTTATATGTCATTTCTCAGTCTCATTAATTTCTATTTTTTTGTAGTCTAAATGCTAAGGTGTCGATTGGTGCAGGCATGTTACAGCTGAGGGCCAGGTGAACCAGATGGTTTCAGAAAACAGCTTCTCTGCACCATAATGACAGAATACATTGGAGCCCCAGCTAGCTCATTCTCAGATTGGAGCCACTGGTCATGAAGAGGACATGGTGGCCAGAAAACTCACACATTGAGCACATCCAGATGAAGGTGACTGCCCGCAGCATCGCAGATCAGGGGCAGAATGTTTTCCCAAACACCAGCTTCCTTTGAATATCGCCTCTTACTTACCCACTCCCTACCTCTCTGATGCCCACAATTTCCCTTACCACCACCTTAATTCTACCTCCAGGCTCTGAACACCCTCACTTGCCTGATGACCCTCCTGTCTGTCACCTGCCCTCCCTGGCCCTCCTTTCCTATCTCAATCCTTAACCTCAGCACCTGCCCCACCCCATGAGTCTCCTCCCTGGCCCAGCATCTCCCACTGGCAGCTTCGAGAGTGGAATTTTCAGGAGTTGTTTATGGCAGCATCATTAATGTGTCTGTGAAGATTACCTGCAAATGTCGAGGCATTTATTTCTGTTCATTGATTTCAATTTGCTGTAGTCATTTCCTGGGCTCCCATTGGCCCACGCACTCAGAGCCCTCTTCAAGGTGTTGCCGAGGGGAGCTCAGAGTTCCTGGGGGTAGCCAGTCCTTCATCACAGGGCCCAACCCAGAGCTCCACGAAAGCAACATCTATATGTGGGCCAGTGCCACGCAAATGGAAAAACATTTTGAAGCCTCAGGCTTCTCTTGAATTAAATATTTATTCATTTCATGCCTCTTACTCTGTCCACAGAGAATCCAGCTCAAACTAAATAACAAAGGAGGTCAGGTTTATGATCTGCACAAAAATACTTACCCTGAAATTATAGGAATATTGGGTCTTACAATTAATGCCAGGACTGTGGAACTTGGAGAAAGCCCAAAGAAAAGCAACAGAAATGATGAAGGGGCAGAAAGATAAAGCTGGTAGAAAAAGCTAGAGAGTTGGGCTTGCTTTAAATGGAAAAGACCTTGAGGGTGCCTTAATTACAGTCCTCGAAGTAGTCTCATGCTAGAAAATGGCAGCATAGGATCTGCGGTTCCACTGGGGACACATTAACTTCTATCACCAGGTCAGCCACCACTGTATTCAAACTTCTTTTTATCTCAATTTCTTATTAACGAAAACATATTGAGCACTCACTCCATAATTGAGTTAAAATTATTTAAGTTTAATTTATATCACTGTCCTAATATTATCTTCATGATAAAATATGCACAAAAATAGAAAATATTAAAAGGTGTGATCAGCACAACTTTAAATGAACATATTAAGCTATTCATCCCGCATGTCAGCGAGGACCTTACCATCACATCCACTTTGGCTTCCATGGTCTAGACTGAAAATACGCCCAGCCACAAGGCCTTCATGAGGATGGGGACCTTGCCACATCTCTCTTATCCAGAATGGAGACTGTTTTGGACCAAGATCCCCAGAAGCACACCTTGAGATGAGGATTTATGTGCAAATGACTGATTAAGAACCAGCTCCCAGGGGAGGTCAAAGAGGGAGTGGGGAAGAAAGAAAGGAAAGCGGGTGGTGTTGAGTAAGGTACAACTTCAGCCAAAGTCCCTGCAGAGGGTACCTTGTCTTTCACACTCCCCCACTGCCAGTCATTGGTTAAGATAGGTCTCTGGTCTGGGGGAGCAGGTGGTGATACATGCCCCAGGACTCCTCCAGCTTTCTGGGTAGGCAGGGTGGCTATAGTAGCCTGAGGGCAATGCTCCAAAAAAGAGCCCTCAGTCCTGGCTGGAGAAAGCACACTGCAGGGGTGAGAAGATGCGAAAAAAAAATGGTAAAACTGTGTGCAAGGAGATCTGGGGAACACTGACATTGTGCACTATGGTAACTAATTCATGTCATATGCTCAATGTTCTCTGACCGACAGACTGAACTGTGCAAAATGTGCTCCCAAGTCAGACTCACGCTCTTGTGAGGGGATTCTGGAAATTCTCTTAGATTAGGCTGAGAGAGACTGGGTGGCCTGATTCTCTGCCCAGCCCTGGATTGAGGAGGGAACTCTTTATGACCTGCAGAGATTGAAACCAAGACCTCAAGAGATTAAAACCACGAAGTCTCCTTTGTAAAACACCAACAATTCCAAAGTACTTCCCCAGAGGTGGTGATCTGGCAAGCTGGAGCAGAGCCTGCACTTTCAAAAAGCATTGCTACAGGCTTGGATGACCAATGGGGACCTGCCATTCCTAGAAATTTGGGCCAAGGACCGAATGCCCCAACTGCCAGCTCATCCTGTGGCCATGTGACCTTGGGTAGAGATTGGCTTCTCTCCGTGTGAACACTTCTGCATCTGTTTAAATGGGGAGGGCTGTGCTTGCTTCCTGCCTAATCCACATGTAAATATTTTGTTTCTGGGAAACTCAGGAACCCGCAAAAGGGAAATGACAAGTACCTGCAGCTTTATCATTGTGGCCTGGATGGGCAGGCAGCCACAGCACAGCTACTTGTTATATGTTTCTGGCTGTGTTCTGAGAGCCCAGAACTTGTCGTGTGGCCATGTTCACAGAATCGAACAGACATGGCTCCCCACTATGATGTTAGCACCCTCTACCCTCTGGATGTCCCTATTGCTGATATATTACCATTAACTTTTTGCCATTCTTGCAGCTTTCTATAAGGAAGAACTCTATTTCATCTGAAATGCTGTGGAGTTAAAAGTATGTGGATCTCGATCTAAGGCCACTGGATTTCTGACTCACCAGACAATGATCAAATTTATGTATTTTTGCACCACCCACCTTTTAGATGGTGCTTATGTGTCATGTTAAATGTAATTCTCTTTAGCTTCCCTAGCTGCCTGGGGCCTAGTTCTTCTTGGTCCTAGAGCCACTCACTTGAGAGCTGCCTCTCCATGTGGCCTCTGGAGTCGATTCATTTTTCTCTCAATGCCTTAATGAGTGATGATTTCTAGAGACAATCAGATCAGCTGTGCAGGAGATTCAGCTCCATCATTACGACAGCCAGATATATCACAGGCACCATTTTTCAAGCCCATGTTTTTCATCATACAGATATGAGTTGATTAAACCTTCGTGATATTACATCAGGATATTTGAAAATAGCCTTTAGTGACCAGCATGTAGGTCTTATTTCTGATAAATCTATTACTGCTGTATGAGGTACTTTTACATATGATATTTGAGAGCAAAGACTGAAGCCAGACTTCCTGGGTCCAAATCCCAACCCTGCCACTTACTGCTGTGTAACTTTGGTCAAGTTACTCGACCTGTCTGTCCCTCAGTTCCCTCCTTGTTAAACCAGAAATAATATTAATAATGAGATACTTACCTTATAGGAAGGTTGCCAAGATTAAAGGAGTTAATATGTATAAACTGCACAGTACATAGTAAGAGATATAGATGTTTGCTATTTTTTTTTTTTATTATTATTATTATTTATTATTATTTTTGCTTTGTCTGTCCTACAATGTAGAACTAATTTATAGATAAGAAAACATATTCAAGAAGGGTTAAGTAACTTGCCCAAGCAGTGGAAACGTGGCACTAAATTTTATATTCAGAATCAAATGTCTATGCTCACTGCTGTTTTACTTCTCCCTTCGAAGTTGGCCTTTATGTTAAGGTAAATAAAAATGTCACTTGGGGAGAGGGACCCCACCCTCAGCTCCATCAACAAGGAAAAGGACCAACTGTGACACATATTCAGTTAGTCAATCAGTTATTGATCAAGTCTAGGTTAAGCATCAACTGTGTGCCAAGTACTGTGCCAGGCCCTTAAGGATCTTGTGGGCTACCTAAAGAGCTGGACAGAGACACAACTAACCACATACACCATAGTTAGTGTCAGGAAAGACTCCTATACCAAGTATGGGAAAATAGAGATCTGAGGAAAAGGGAGAAGCAGAGAATCTAGTTAATATTGTTAGCTTCTCTGGCTCACACCTTGCATCAGTCAGGCTTCTGCCAATGTTGCTGCATAAGAAACAATCTCCACGTCTTCATGGCTTATGATAACAACCATTTGTTTTTCTTCAGTTAAGCTTGGCTTTAGGCAGCAGGTTGGTTTCAGGGCTGCTTCATATAACACTGCTTTCTTAGACCAGCAGCTACCAGCACATGTCCTTCTCACAGCAACTAACAGGAAATCAAGAGGCCAATACAAACCACACAAATGTATTTAAAGCCTCTATTAATGTCACTTCTACTGACTTCCCATTGGCCAAAACAAGTCATATAGCCAAGCATCATTAATGGCACAAGGTACTATACTTTGCCTACTCTAGCAGGATGGCCTGCAAAGTCACATTGGTGTGGTCGTATAATTCTGTTATCAGGATGGAATAAAGACTTGGGAGCAAGAATGTAATCTACTATGAGTGCCATGGGCAAGGCCAAGAAAGGAGAATAATGTAGGCTATACAAGCACTAATAGTTACTCTAGGAAACAGGGTGTGACTAATATATTTATTAGGCGAGAGACAGAAATTCAACTCAAATTCCCTTTTCCTACATAACCGAGAAATCTGGGATTTCTTGAATTCTAGTTTGAATGTTTCTAAAGGCTCAAATGAGGTTGTCAGGGTTCTGTCACTCTCTCTTCATCTTTCTATTCTGTTGTTTTATGCAGCAGGAAGTTGGACTTGTCAGCCTGAGGATTTTGTAATCTTTAAAGCTTGAGATCTCAATGGAAGTGAGAGTCTCCTACAGCATTCACGTAACAAATCTCATGGAAAATGCCAATTGGCCCAGTTTGCCCCATCCATGCATCCCTGAACTAATTACTATGATTCTACATAGACTGTTCTAGGTGAATGGCTAGGAAGACAGAGGCCTGGGGAACACAATGGTTGTTGGTCCCATTGAGATCCCTTAGAGTGGAGGAGGGTCAGTTCTCCAGAGGAAATTAGCATATTATTTCAGGACAAAGAGAGAACTGGTGGATACCCAGCACTCTTAAAAATTCTCATTCAATAAGTGTTGCTATTAGATCTTGCTATGTAATAAACCACCCAGAACTTAGTGGCTTTACAGCAACAATTTCATACTTCTCATGGTTCATCTGCTAGTCTTGCCTGGGCTCATTTATGCTGCTGCTGCCACATGATGGTTCAGTGGAACTTAAGGGTCCAAAATTACTTCATTCACATGTCTAGAACTTGGTTCTGACTGTTTCCTGCGGTGTCTCTGCTCCCCTCCACATGGCTTCTCACCATCCAGTTGGCTAGACTGGTAGAATGGTGGTCTCAGAGGTCCAAAAGAGGGTGAAAATTTAAGCCATGTCTCCGAAGGCTTAGTCTCAGAAGTCACCCAGCATCACATCTTCCACATTCCACTGGTCAAAGCAAGTCACAAAGGGAGGGGAAATAAACTCCATGTCTTCATGGGAAGAGAGGCAAACTCACTTTGCAAAGGGGGCTGGGGAATGGTAAGATTTGTTGTAGCCATCTTTGCAAACAATCTACCATGGTAAGGTTGGAGTGGGCTCAGGACTCTTGGTTGTCAAGCCTCCCTCTAATGAGGTGATATTTACATAGGTGGTCAGGCACACTTTGAAAATGCATTATATTCCTTCCCACAATGGGGCTCCTCTGTCAGACAGCTCCACTGTCCCTGCTACCTATATCTACCTTTTAAGGCAAGCTCTGCCTGCACACCTCCTGCAGGAAGCCTTTCTAATCTTTCTGCATGCCAGTCAACTCCCACAGCCACTGTTTTGGGTGTTCTAAAACAGATAATGTAGTGTCCTTTCTTGCCTTCTTTCCACTGTGGCCCTCTGAAGTGAAGGCCTCCCTCCTAGACTTCCAGATCTTGGAGGTCAGAAGGTACATCTTAGATGACACCAACCCCTGCCCATGGCACCAGGGACAGGGCAAGGCGCTCACTGGCACTTAGCAACTGGCGGATGGATAGAGTTACCACTCCTTGTGGGGTTCTGCCCTTCCTCTAGCCTCTCCTAAGACAAAAACCTTGTCCCTGTAGTTAGATGTCATTCTAGCTCTTTTCTGGGAAAAAAAAACAGAGGGTGGGGAGCAAAGGGGAGAAGAAGTAGACTATTAAACTCTCCTGAGTTCAAAATGAGGGAGTAGAGCCTAGTGCAATTTAATTAAAAAGAAAATAATACTACCCCCACTGCCACAATCGGGCTTGCTGAGCTATCGTGCCTTACCACCTTACTTCACTCCATGGGGCAACATGAAGCAAACCCTAAACACCCTCTTTCATTTCTTGTTCATTCAGTTCTTAAGTAGCAGGAAAAGGCATCATATTAGGACTCACTAGAATTGGTGTTACCTACCGTTAAGTGTCTCAACTATCATCTAATGCTCATTAACAAGGCCAACCTGATATTTCCAATATATTGTTAGAGTTATGTAAGAAAGGAACTTGACGGAAGCTAAACAGGGTTGGGTCTGGTTAGTACTTTGATGGGAGACCACCTAGGAATACCAGGTGCTGTAGGTGTTAAGAAAAAGAAAAAAAAAGAACTTAATTTAGGAAGCAACAGGGGCTGCCCCTGTGAGCTCTATGGAGTCCCTCTCTCCCACTCACTCCCGCGGTTTCTGGAATGTGTCCTCATGAATAGTAATCCCATCGTTTGGGAGAAACAGTGTGGCATCCAACAAACACCAGGGAAGTGTCCTGCCCTTTTCTGGGGGCTCCCAACAGGCATCCGGTGCACTTCTTATCAAAAGAATAAAAGTAGCTTATTTCCCTTGGCAGAGGTACCTATGACATAACTCCAGAACAAATGCTCTGCTGGAATGTGGACTGCCTTCCAAATACATGCCACGCTTGCTCACAGGGATTACACTCTCCTCTGCTCGGATCATTTGCAAGGTTTGAAATGCATCCATATTAAACATGAACCATAGCATTTGCCTTTCCATCAGCATTCTACAGATTCAATATGGGGAGACAATTGGGCCTTTCATACTTATCCGAAAGGCTAGCACTCTAACAAGCCATTTCACGAGAAATAATCCATTGAGAAGTTGGCTGCAGCAGGTCATCGCAGTGTGATATGTGCTGAGAAGGTGGATGCAGTGGGAACCCTCACTTTTGTTCATCCACTCAACAAAAATTTATGGACTGTGTACTGAGGCACAAGCCCCAGGGAGAGGAAGGATGCCAAACCAAGAGGTGGGCTCTACCTACAGGAAGTTCGCAATCCAGTGAGGGAGCAAGTTCCTTCCCAACACCCACTAGAGAATAATGCACAGACCAGAAGTGGCAAAGCACTAGGCAGGGGACTGAAGGAATTGGAAACAGTGACATTAGAGCCCTGAACATTGTGTCAACAAAGTTAGATCCACTCCTCACTAGCTACTGTGTGAGAAATGAGTTCTTCTGGGTTCATCAAACCAAAGGACATTGAGAGAAAATCTAGAAGGAGTCAAAGGCTGAGGAGGTGGTGAGATAAGTCAGTGGGGCAGAGGGGTTCAGAATAGGCAGAAAACTCATTCAATTTTTTCTCTTTCCAGCTGTCTTTGTGCCTCTATTTCATTTTCTCTTTTTCTATAGTTCTTTCTCTCGTTCCCCTCCCCCCTTTTCTCCTCCTCCTCACTCCTTT
>NW_006441063.1:1940689-1941880 GCF_000325575.1 Pteropus alecto | reverse complement strand
TTTTTCTTTCCATTCTTTTAACCTTTCTTTTCATTCTTCAATCTCTTCATTTTCCTCCTGTCTCTGACAAAACTAGAGAATAATGCATAAGCCAGAAGTGGTAAAGGAACTAAAAGTACACTCTCTTTTTTGGGGAGGGGAGTGCTCATTTGTTTCAAAACCATTCTGCTTGAATTTTTTTTTTCAAAAAGTAAAAAGTGAACCGAGCTTTTAAGGGAAACAAATAAATGATATTTAAGTTGCATATTGTCATAAGTTGATTTCACGTGTGATCTTCATTAGGTATTTGTCTGCGTCCGTTGTCACCAAAATAAATAGAGAAATCTTAGAGGTTATTTTTAAAACTAAAACGGGGAAAAACAGTGGGAAAAAGTTTCATGATACAGGTAAGCAATTCATAGAAAGGAAATTTCTAATGACTAACAAGAAAATGAAAAGATAAACAGCCCCCATAAGTTATTATGCAAATTAAACAGCATCTCTTCATACCTAAGACATTGGCAAAACTTACAAAATTAAATAAAACCAAATATTGTAGAAGATGTGAGAAAATGGGAACTCTTGTGCACTGCTGGTGGCACTGCAAAGTAATACTGTTATTCTGGAGCATTATAGAGAAATGAAGTCTGTCCAGACCCTATGACCCAGGACTTCACCCCAGAGAAATTCTTGAACAGAGTCATGACAGATCATGATTGAGGCTGTCCATCATAGGTGTGCCAGAGAGAATGGGGGACAACCTGGGCATCCCTCACAAAGGGAAAGGAGAGGTAAAATAGTGGTAGCTTCATATGACATAGATACATATGATGGATATAGAGACATGCTACAGAATTCCTTGTAGCAATCAGAATCAATGGACCAGATTTACAGGCAGCACATGGACAGATCTTTAAGACGTAGTGTTGACTGAAAAAAGAAAGATCTATGGCTTTATATTAAATTACTATTCTTATAAATTAAAAGCACATGTATACCATCCATCATATAAAGCACAAAAAGACCACCATATATCTTTCAAAGGAGATACATTAGAGTAGAACCTGGACCTGGGGGTAGGTTGGGGAGAGAAGCATAGAATTGAAGTTGGAGATGTAGAGGAAAAATAAGAAAATAAATAAAACAAGAGGGGTCTATGCCTGGATCAATGAGCATGGCAATGTGACATGATCAGAGGTGTATAATTGACTC
>NW_006441063.1:1913983-1940649 GCF_000325575.1 Pteropus alecto | reverse complement strand
AGAGGGAGAGGGGGCGGGGAAACAAACAAGATCGTTATTATCAAGAAGTTCAGAGAAGGTATGATAGAGCCTCTTTTTAAGAAAAGAAAATTGAATGTCAAAATGAAGGCCTGGAAGGACTTGCCCAAGGTCACATGGCAAAGGAAAGCTTGGGCCCAGGTCTTCTCATTTCTTGTCCAGGCTCTTCTAGCTGCCTCTTTCTCATAATGCAAGGAAGTAATATATTCTCAATGGCCCAAATTCAAGATAACTAAGATGTCAGCCAAAGAGATGAAGGGAGAAGGAAAGCCAGCAAATGGGCTTGGTCAAGTGGATGGGGACCCTGCTTTAACCAGACCAGACAGCTGGGCAGTGGTTCAGAGGGGCTGGTGGCCACTGCTAAGCAAAGAAGCAAGAAAATCCAAGGTTTGAATGCATACAATTTTCATATCCTTGAGGGGAAAAGTGGGACTTACAGAGAACCTCCTAGGAGGCTTTGTTTGTCACTCTTTCTGCTCTGGCCTGTTTCAGATATTTCCTTTCATCCTAACTCAGCTTCGTGTAAATATGTATGCAGTTATGACCTCTTCAGTTTTAAAGAACAGAAACTCAACTCAAAAACAGAGTGAATGAAAAAAAAAAAAAAACAAAAAACTCTGGATCCAGAGTTTCAATCATTGTTAAAGGTTACTACCAGGTCATCTTTCTGTGGCAGCCAGTTGTACTGGGGTTCTATCTTTCTCCACATAGAGACTGTGTAGATAGACAAGCCAATCTGTAGACCACTTTCTGCCCTTCCCACATGTGCCTTCTATACACAAATGGATGCATTCTGGACCAGGGGGTATGCCTCTAAATATGCATTTTGTATTGGAGGGAGTGCAGTTTGATCCCAGAGGAGACTGACCTTGGTAGCCTCCCCTATCCCCCTCCACCCATCCCCAACCAAAGGCCAGGGCAGACTGGGCTGATCTGCAGGGAGGCTGGCCCAGGACTGGTAGCGCAACTGGCTGGGCCCACAGAGCTCCCTGCTAGCTGTCTCCGAGCTATAGTTTGTTCCTGGAGGAACCTCTAGCCATTGAAAAAGAAGTTACAAGGGAATTCCAGCTAGCAGGGAGGTCCCTCTCTACATGAAGGACCTTGCCTGCCTCTTACTTCCCAGCCAGGGAAGCAGACCAGGTGCAGATGTAGGCAGTGGGCCTGCCCCTAAAGGAAGTGGGCAAGAGGGATTGGCTGAGCAGGTTGGAGTTCTGGTGGGAGGAGCAGAGCAAGGGAGAAGAGGAGGTTAGCTAGCCAAAGGTGGTCACCACCCAGGACAACCAAGGGAGGGGCTGGCCCTGAGCAGAGGTCCAACACAGCCCTGATCTTGCTCTCTCTGGCAAACAAGATCCACCCTGAAGGCTGTCCTTCATAATTGGTGGGCCCCCTTACACCATACCCACAACTGCTGATTAAGTGCCAACTTTGCATATGGGCTTTTCCAACATGAGCCCACTTAACCCTCAGAACCATGTTATGAGGTAGGAAGTAGCACGATTCCCTTTTACAGACAAGGAAAGGTACTTAGCGAGGAGTATCGGGCAAGATACTCCTGGCTAAGTTCATTTAGAAACCCAGGTCTGGGCTGTACAACCCTGCCTCCCTGGGAACCTCTGCTCATAGGTGATACCTACACCTGACTCTTTCCTCTGCCCCTGTTTGGCAAACTTCCAACAGGCCCACAAAAATCAAAAGCCTGAAAATAGCCAATCAGGAAAAATGCCAGAGATACTTGGGCTCCGCCTGACATTTGTTCACCTGTTGATGCTGGAATTCAGAGCAGGTTTCTAAAAAGGGTGGGGGGGTCAGGTCCTTCTCCTCCTCCTACCTCCGACCTCAATGGGAGCTGCACACTTCTAATGGCCAATGGTGGGAGAGGTGTGGAGCAGCGCAGGTCACGGCTGCTAAGTGTTGTCATAATTCTCTCCCCTGGAGCAATGAACTCCATCTCCCTCCAGTCTGTGTGGGAGGAATGTAATCCAGTTCTTGAAACTCAGAGCACATAGTGATTCCTTTCTCCTTTTGTGGTCAGGAAATGAGTTTTGCTCTGTTTTTCACTTGGGGGCTTATTATGCAATTGCTTAAAATATGCAATGGGATGCAGATATTTATATGAAGATGTTGAAATGATGACTTTTTAATGGAAGCAATCTAATTATGCCATATCTGCACCCTTTTCATTTAAAAAAAATATTTTTATAGTATTTGAAAGAAGAAGAGCTTTTTATGTGTGTGTCTGGGTTGTGTTTTTGTTTTTGTTTAGGGTATGTGGTTTTATTTAATCTCCCAGACTGTTTAAATAGATTGCAAAAAAAAAAAATCCAAAAAGTATATGGCTGTGATTTAACAAGATAATTAGCAGCTGCACTTTATAACAAAATCTAAGGCAATTATCACTTCAGGAGGACCCGGAGGAATCCCAGCTGCCAACATCCTGCTTCTCTGCCAGAGGGAATGACATCATAGCTGCTCCAGACAAAGGGGAGGTGATTTCTGGTCACTGTGATGTCATTTGCCCCAGCAGACAGTCCCAGACAGCTGGAATACAGGTGACTACTGCCTAAAACGTGAAGGAGGAGGATGGGCACCAGAAAGACATCAGACTTAAACACCACCCCCGCCCCCCTACTTCCATTGGGCCACCAAGACAGAAACATGTTTACTTAGGCTTCTCCTCCTCCCCAAGTCCTTGCAGTACCTTCTTTTCAGAAGTTGAATTTTGCCTCTCTGCCTCTCTGAAGCTTCATTTCTAAATCTTTATCCCAACTAATCAAAATTTAGTGGATTATTGGGTCTTGCTCACAGTCGAGTTTACCACTTAGCCAAAATGTGTCCCTTCGAAGATGAGACTTGCTAAGTTACATTGGCCAGCAAGTCAAAAAAAGCTTAAGAAGATTTGTATTGTCATTTCAGTGTTGCATTCTTTCACTTTGTGGCAAACAGTTTATCAATGTAAGCTCCCGAACACTTTAGGGATCAAAAACAGCATTCTAACACAGTATCGTCAAATTCCAGGTAGCAAATAGGAATTTGTCATTCATTGAATTTGAGGCATAAAGCTGAGCCATGATTATGTCATTCCCTGATTATAAATTCCAGCAAACATTTAAATGTGTCATGGAATAGCCCAGGATACACTTAAGTATGGAATGCACAGTCAGACTTTTGATGGTTCCAAAGGATGGAGAAAGCAGATCTGATTTCCTTGTAAATCGTAGGAGTCACAGACCAGCAAGCTGATTCTGGTTACAGACAGGCAAATGTGCCCCAACCCCACCAGTTCATGAAACTATAAAGTGGCAGCTAAGTCCCTGTACGTCACAACGCCAGATGACATTCTTGGGGCCCGGGCGGAATTTGTCCTCTGTCCTTTGACAGGTAAACCACAGAAAGATGTGAGCTTGTTCTTGTTCTCTCACTCTCTCTCAATTCCCCCCTCCCCTTGAAAGCTGTCCCCCCTAGGCCCAAGTTACAAACTGGTAGAGAATAATAGGGTCAGGACATCTTTCATTTCTTCTCCCAATGTCAGCTAGAAGGCTTCTGGGCCACATAGGAAATGAAATGAGACTTGAACAGCTCCAAGAAAGCCAGACTCCCTGGTTTCACTCAAACACTGATGCTAACCCCAAGGTAACAATGACAGGCCTGCCCAGAATTCATCTTCCCTCTGCAACCAGACAGAATTCTATAGCTGGAGATTAAATGTGCAGCCCACACAGCAGACCCTTTGGCCCAGTGCCATTCTCAGCCTTCTAGAAAATGTCCCACTTCCTTTATGGAAAACAGGTGTCCATGTCTTCATGCATTAGGCTGGACATCAGGCAGGACCCTGGGCTGAGGCGTTGTTCCTATTATCTCTTGCTGTTTAACAAGCCACCCAACCTTAGTGGTATAAACAACCATTTTAGTATGCTCCTGAGATCAGTGGGTCCACATTTCAGACAGGGCACAGCTGAGGTTGCTTGACTCTGCTCCATGATGTCTGGAGCCTCAGCTAGGAATACTTGAATGGCTGAAGGGTGACTCAATGGCTGGGGGCCAGAATCATCTGGAGGCTCCTTCACTCACATGTCTGGTGCTTGGGCTAAAAGGACTTGAAAGCTGGGCTCAGCTGGGACGGTTGATCAGCCCACCCACATGTAGCCTCCTCATGTGGATTGTGCTTCCTCATAGCATAGCAGCCAGTAGTCAGACTTTTCCCAAAGCAGCTTGTTGTTCCAAGAGTGAATGTTCCAGCAAAGAAGGCAGAGATTGCTTAGTCTTTATGACTTAGTCTTGCAAGTCACATAGCATCACTTTTGTAGTGTTCCTTTGGTTGAAGTTGTCACAAGCCCACTCAGAATCCAGGGGAGAGGTCATAGATCCCACCTCTCGACTGGAAGAATGACAAAGAATTGGCTGCCATGTTTCAAAATCACAGTGAGGCCGACTTCTGTACAGTGTCCACTTTCACCTGCAGCCAGTCACTTAAATGTCAATGTCACTTAAATATGAGGACATTTTTTCATCAAGATCAGTAGCATTAGAACAATGCTCGAGATGTGGAGGAGAATGGTAGAGTGGAGGGTGAAGTGCAAAACTTTGATCTGTCTTTTTTCAGTGTCTAATTCTTTTCTTTCATTTCTGAGAATCTATAAAGGTCCCTCAGACCTTCCTCCTTACTATTTTTTTTCAAAGTATATGGAAAAGGATGAGCCACATTCCGAGTACAGAAAATGTGGCTGCCATTGTACAGAGCACAAGGAGAGAGAAGCAGAAGACCTGCCTGGATGAAGCAGGTTTCTCGGTGGGCCAGGGGTTGGATGATCTAGATGGGAGGGGCCTTGGTCAAGTTGGAGGTAAGAGCTATCTATCTCACTTTCTTCCTCCTCTCTTCCTACCCTCAAAGCCTGAACGTGGGCTGGATTAGCTCAAGACGCCATCTCAGGGCTTCTGTCCTGAGAAGGGAAATGTGAAAATAGAAAGCAATAAAGTATCTGAAATTATGGCCAGAGTTCCTTGCAAAGCAGGCTGCTGGGGTGTTTGTTTTCCACTGTGCTCCCAAGAATGCCTGGGCCTGTAAAACAGCACCCAACATTTATACAGACCCATCTAGGTGTTGAGATAGGTTACAGAAGAGGGATCTTAAATCTGGCTGGAAGGGAGCTTCTGGCCCACGGAGTCCACTCCTATCCTTTTCATGGCTGAGGGAACCAAGGCTCAGAGGGGCTGTGACTTGCTCAGGGTCACCAGTGTGTCAGTGGCTGAGTTGGAACTATGCATCACGGTGCCCTCTGCTCAGGGATATTTTCTACAGCTGACTGACCACCAGGGGTGACAGTCAGGGAAAAGGCACTAATCACCAGTGTTTAGCCGGCTCCATAAAGCTGCTCTGGGCCTCTGGGCCACTCTGGGCCTGCCTGGTGGGTCCTGCCTACCCCCAGCAACCCACAGATGCCCCCCAGGCTATCAGGGCCACGTCACTGCAGCCTGCGGTCTGCCTGGCTAATGGCAACGGCTGTGAAAGGCGTGAAGCCATGGTAATTACAGCATCAAGGAATCACAAATGGATTTGCAAAGATGACATTAGGAGCATTAGACCTGGCACGGCTGCCTCCGGAGAGGTCGCTGGGAGGAGGCCGAGGCGAGGGCCAGGGGACAGGAGACAGACTCATCTCTGTCTCACTCTACCCTCTTTATCCCCAGCCGGGCTTGTGATGACAATGCCAGGATTCACAAACCCCTTGCCGAAACCACGTCAGCCACCAGTCTCATGTGTGTCAGCAAAGATAACAGATGCCTTTCACAGGAATGTAATTGCTTGAAACACAACTGGACAACCTCCCAGGAGGTTGCATTAGAAGGAGGGAGCCTTGCTTTGGGGTCTTGGTGGGGGTGACCTGGTAGGCAGTCTTTCCCCAGTTCCCATGATCCTTTGACATCCTAATAAGCTGCACTGGCCCCCATGGAAGATAATTATTATGTCAGCGATGCCCGCTTGCCCTCTGGCCAGCCTGTGTGGGGGCGATGGCAGTGAGGCGGGGCTTCCTGGGGGATATTTGTTGCTGGAAGAATTCCCCAGAGACTAGAGGGGGTTAGAGAGGCAAGTGGAGAGAAGGAGAAGGCCTGGGTAAGTTGCCATCTCCAAGCCTGAGAAATGGGTCCAAAGTAGAAAGATTGCTTTTGACCAAAGCTGGCACCAGTAGGTGTCACTGTAAGGAAAGGAGGGGCATTGTGTGGGGGTGGGGGGGCGGGAGGGGAGGCTGTCTGTGGACTGTGCTGGTAAAAATAGAGCTTTCCTGTATTCCCACTGCCAAGTCACCAAGCCTGGTGATTTATAAGGCTGGGAGCAGACGTGTGTGTAAATGTTTTTGAGTGCGAGATGTGTAGCCAACCGCGGGCTAGCTTTTTTAAACTTACAAGGAAAGAGCGAGGGAGGGAGGAGAGGGGAGGAGAGAGCGAAGGCAGCCAGGGTGGGAAGCACATGGGCCACTTTTATGTAACACTCCTCTGATACACTCCACAGTGGGGATTTATGCTCTCTTTGAAGTAAATTGCATCCCGGTGCACCATAGCATGAAAGTTAAGATTTACCATGGCTGGGACCTCCGAGACCCTGCTGGAAGCTAGAATAATTAGCACAGCATTTGGCTGCCTCTCCTCCTGCTCTGCAGGCGGTGACAGGAGTGGCACTAATAGATCTTCTAGGCCTGGGCCCCATAAGTTTGTTTTGGGGTCCACAGTGTCTATGGGCAACGATGATTCTGGTCAACTGAAGACACGGAAGTGGGGGAAGGGGCTGGGACAGACCCCATTACTGGGAACACTGACCTGAGCCTCCTAGAGGAGCTCCTCTGTCAAAGGAAGGGCTTAGGCCAAAATGAGCTCTTGAAGAACCCAGGGAGCTCATTTACAAACAGATTCCAGTGCCAGACTCCTGACTCACTACAGGTGGGCATCCTGGGACACCTGGCCAGTTTGGGCATCCCCAGATTATATCAGTTCCAGTATTCAAAGGTTTTCAGAAGGTAATTTCTGCCCCACTCCCCAAGCCCTCCTGACTTTTCTCCCCAACCCCCTGTAGGCATCTTTCTGAGGGGCCTTTCCCATTTCTTTCATACAGGAGAAGCTGAGAAGTAAACTTGATCAATAAATTCCAGTCCCATGAGGAGAGTTCTAACAGCTTCTGGTCACTCCAGCTCTGCTGCTAACTAGCTGTGTGACCTTGAACAAGTCCCTGCCCCTCTCTAAGCCTCAACTTCCACGTGTATGTCACGATGGAGTTGGATTTTCATAAGATCGTCTTCAAGGGTCTCTTTGAACATTCTGGGATATTTCTGATCCTCCTCCTCCCCAGAACACCCACGTAGAGTTCTAAGGAATCGAAGTAATGTCCAGTTATGGGCGCATAATACGATGTCGATGGGGAGAAGGGGCCTGCAAGCACTGCTTCCAGCAAAGCTTACAAGGGCCTACTCAGCAAAGGCTTTCATGGGGTTGCAACAAGGTCACCTGATCAGTTACCACTCCACGGAAAAGAGCAGCTTCCCAGGACGCCTAGAGACCCCACTTCACAATCATAATAAGAAAGCGACACGGAGTAGCATTTTCCAAAACCTCCATGTGATTCTCACAACCTTCATTTAAGATAGATTATAAAATTGTCCCCATTTCACATCTGAGGAAACTGAGGCTCTGGGAAATGAGGCAATTGAGTATTGTAGAAAAATAGATTTTGAACTGAAATTTATGTGAGTGTAAATCTCAACTCTGCCACACAAGCTGGGTGAACTAGGATAATTGAGAAATTCTCAAAGCCTTGGTTTTGTCATCTGTAAAACAGGTATTAACTCTACCTTAATGAAGTCTTATAATGACTGAGTTAGCACACATGAAAGGGACACACAGGGCACTTTCCTTGTAGGTGATGTAAACAAGCAGAAAGAAGTTTCTTGGGCCAGAGTTGCTTGGCCAGTAACAGGAAAATCAGGCTTCAGACCCAGGCCGCTGGCTATGAGCCACTTTTGCCTCCCAGGCCTGAAGTGGTGCCTGGCATGGGTCAGGCCCAGTAAATATTTGCTGAACTGAATTACACCAGCTGCTATCACAGAGGCCTCACTGTCAAGCAGAGTTGAAGAGGTAGTGGATATAAAGCTTCAAGGGCCGCAGAAGATTCTCAAAAGAACTCGGGGGCCAGCGGTATGGAGAGAGTTTAGGAAATGGGAGAACAAAGTTTTAAAAGCTCATGCTGCAGGGTGCAGAACGCCATGGAGGTTGAGACCAGAATCAGAAGAGGGCAGAGGTTGTGGGTAGGATTCTGCAAGATGAATCTCCAAAATTCCCCTAGCATCTTTCAGATCAATCATCCAAGGCTTTTGATTTGAAGAAAATCTGATCATTGAAGTGGAACCAACAGCCACAGAAGCCAAGTGAGGTTCCTGAATGAACTATCTTCTGCTCCTGTTCCTTCCCTCCAACACACTCTAATTCGCCTCTGCCAAATAGATAGGAGTATGAGAGGAAGATATGAAGTAGGGGCTCCCTCCAGTGTAAATCCTAGACCCAGAATTGTGGGGGTATCTCAGAGTCACCCCAGTGAATTGCCAACCTGTCTCTTCACTCCAGGTTCTCCAGCCTCAGATCACTCCCTGAGCTGAAAGTTTCCAGATATCCCAACTCCTACAATGTTGCATAGGATCTTCCTTCTGCTCCATTGTGGGGAGGGCACAATGAGAAAAGCCTCCCACCATTGATGGGGTCTGAGCCTCCCCTGCATAATTACTCCTTGAGCTCAGAGGCACATCTAATCCCTGAAGTCACACCCAGGACTTGACCAGCTGACAGGCAAGCAGAACAGCCCAGGGCTCTTTACCTCACCTCAAAGATCAGAGATGGAAGGATGGATAATCACTGAATGTGTGGATGAATGGACAGATGGATGGTGGATGGATGGATGGATGGATGGATGGATGGATGGATGGATGGATGAATGGATGGTTGGATAGACAGATGAACCAAGTCCCCCAGCCCTGGCTAGCTTCTTGCTCTGGAGCCTTACAACTGTTACAATCATGAGGTTTTTCCAAGTGTTTTGCTTACTTTCTCTCTATTATGGCTTTAAAACACTCCCTTTTCTGATCCTCAGAAGACAACAAACAGCCAGGTGACCTCCTGTAAGAAACAGTCACATTTAGTTAACTACTATTCCACACATATGACATCATGGAAAGAGGGAGACAGACCCAGGTTTGTAAACCAGACCTAACGTCACTGAGCCATGTGACTTTAGGCAACCTCAAAACCTCTCTGAACCTGTTTCATCATTTGTAAAATGGGGATCATAATCATGACCTCTCTGAGAGTTTCAAGGAAAGGTATCACTCTCAAGAAGTGCCTGACATGTGGCAGACATTTTCTTTTTAAGAAAGTGAGCTAGCAGTAGTAGAAAAGAGCCTAGGCTTTGGCATCTAAACTAGTCTGGGTTGGAAACTGCTCAACAACTCATTGTGTGGCCTTGAGCCAAGATAGTGGATTCCCATCTATAAAAAGGTTACTAATAATACGTACCTTTCAGAGTCATCATGAGGAGTAGAGTAGAAATATTTTATGTAAAGCTCTCAGCACAAATGATAGCCATTATTATCTCTTGTAAAAGGAGATGGGGAAATCGAGGCACAAAGTGACCTGCTCAGAGAATAAGAGTGATGAGCCCATGAGCTGTGCCAAGGCACCACTAAGGGTAATGTTAACTGTGCCTGGTCCCCACCCAGCAGGCTTGAGGAAACAGAACCCTTCAGGCTCCTTGGGGGTCGGGATTTGGTCTGATAAGTTGCAGCTCAAAGGGTGAGCAGGGGCCTGAGAGCTAATTTTGTTCAGTTTCCTGGACTCCCAATCCAGGACTCTCCACACCTTCACAAGAGAGCATAGCCAGGTAATAAAGAACACTAGAGCCACCTCACCTTGGCTTCCAAACCTGGTACCACTACTCGGGTTGTGTGACCAATGGCCACAGCATGGCCCAAATGTGTCTCAATAATGGGAATAACAGTGCCTACCACAAAGAGTTGTTGCAGTGGTGAGACAGTGCCAAGCGTATGCAAAGTTCTCAATCAATGTTAGCTACGATTATTATTCATTCTTTGCCACATAGAGCTTTGATCTCTCAAAGACCCATTAATCGCTCAGCCCCTTCTTCAAGAGATTTTTAAAAACCAGTAAATGAAATTCTACATGAAATCATCACTGTAATATTTCTGCTGCCAGGACAAATCATTAGGAAGGGAAAAACCTGGCAGTGATACCACTGGCCTGCTCAGAATGGAGAAGGGACATTAATATAGCAGTTTCCTGTCTAATGGCTAAAGAAGAAGGAGGGGAAGCAAAGGCCTGCAAAAAGAGGGGACACTGGAAGAAAGGGGGCCTGTCATTCAGGAGCCCCCAGGAGATGGAGTGGTCTCTGTACCCAACAGAGAGAGGCACAGAGCCAGTATGAGCTCTGAGAGGATGAAGGTCCCCCAAGGACCACAACCCAGCATCCCCTTGGCCATGGCCCTCCTGCCCAGCAGAGCCCCTGCAGTGCAGCCAGTGGCCAACCAGTCTTTGGCTCTGATGCTCCCTCCTTCAGGACCTAGGGCTTTCTTGGGTTCAAAGAACCTGCCTCCATTCTTCACAGAGTGCTGGGCTGAGGAGCTTTGCTATCCATTGAGGCCAGCCCCAAGAGACAGCTAACCTGGGTTTGTGCCACCTCTGCCTCTTCCCAACCCCCTTCTGGCCATCAGTTTTCTCAACTAAAGAGTAAGGTGTTGGCCAAGATGGTGGTTTGGAGAGCTGTGTTGGGGGACCCAAGGGTGGGTAGCTGGCTGGTGGAGGCCAAGGTGGAGTGTGGGCCTCTACCTTACTTCTTTCAGAGCTGGTCTATCATTAGCCAATTTGAGGACTGTGGTAACAGACAAATATGATTTTTGTTTAGCAAAAGGGTTCTACCACTCCAAACTCGAGAATGCATAAAACCCCTGATTAAAGGGTCTCCTGCCACCCCTCTCTCACCAAGTTTCCTCTGTCCTGGAAGGCACTGAGGACAGGCAGAGGGAGCTGGTTTGGACCTGACATAGAATCCAGACTCCTTACTGATCCTCCTCCCTGAGTGGCCACTGGGCCATTAGTGTCACAGTTTATCCTCCAGCAAGGACTGGCTGGACAAAATGCCTTGGCCCACGGCCCACCTGCAGGAGCCAAACCCAACAGTCTCCTTAGCCTCCTGGCTTATGCCAGCATATTTCTTGGCAGAGGAGGTGATCAGTGGGTAGAAAGAACACTGTTCTGCCTGAGCTTGGGTGCACCAGAAGGATGTCTCACTGGTGGTCCCCACAGGGTGGCTGAGAGTCAGATTCTGGGCTCAGGCCTGGGGTGTCTCAATAGGCAACTTGTTCTGCTGGGGTGGATGGGCAGCAAAGAGCAGTAAAGGTATGGGGCCTGCCTGAGCCCATCTTGGGACCTTCAGGAACTGGTATAAGCAACCAGGCCCCACTCACACTCTGAGCCTCCAATTCTAAATCCAATTTTGTTGTCCCTGACCAGAAGGCAGGGACTGCTAGTGGAGTCACAGGAGTACCTCGCAGATAGTTTCCTAATTGCATGCTTTGTCAGGGGTGAGGAAGACCATCACCATGTTAGACACACCAAAGATAGAAAGAGGGGTGAGATTTGTTTGAAGGAAGAAAAAAAGCCCAGAAAGAACGGCCAGGAGCCCATAGCCATTTTTATACTTTTGCTGGGATAATGATCTGAGCACTTTGGTGTAGCAGTCAAGGCCCTCTGAGTTAGGGCCCCTGTTGGCTCTCCCATCCAAGCAGCCAGCCTCTCTCTGCCATATTAGTCACCTTCCAGCCCCTCCGGACTCAGCACTAGAACAATCAGGCCACTCTCCTACCTCTGCGCCTTTGCACACTCCATTCCCCTGAATGGAATGACCATCCCTTTCCCCAACATTTTCTCATCCTTATCTAGCTGACAGGCTCCTGCTCACCCTTCAAAACCCATTTTTCTTGCCTCTGTAAGGCCTTCTCTGATTCTTTCCAGAGAAAGGTTCTTGCCCACTCTTCTGTTTCCCCACAATATCTCACACACACACATCACTAGTGGCAATTATTATATTTATTGGAAGAATTTGTCTTTGGCATGGATTACTAGACTCTGAGCTCCTTGATATAGACTATAACTTTTTGTATGCACATATATTTGCATGGTTGTATGTATTTTTGTCTTACCTACCTAAAAAAATTGCTCAAGATCATATTAGGAGTAATGATAACCAGCATTTATCAGCAGCCCAGTGTGTGCCCAGCACCAAATAGGTATTCCCCACAACACGCCTGCAGTGCAGGGGGTACGATTACTCCATTTCGCAAATGAAGAAAATGAGACTTAGGATGCTTAGGGATCCTGCCCAAGGTCATACGACCATTAAAGCTAAGTTAATTCTTTTAGATTCCAGAGCCCAGTGTTTTCACCGCTTTCTCTCCACACTGTGATGCTGCTGGAAGGTCTTCCCCCATTTCTCTATCCCCAGTGCCTGCCAGTGGAAGCACCATCCCTGCTTGTGAAGTGGCTGGAACAGGTAGGGGAAAGACAGTCTGACCACAAACAGTCAGAGACTGTAACCCACGGAATGGGTGGCTCTTGCTACTCAAAATATGATCCTTGGATCAGCAGCATCCACATCACTCAGGAACTTGTACCTAAACACAGGTTCCACTGGAATTCTTGAATCAGAATCTGCATTTGAACAAGATCCACAAAGGACTGATGTGCACAGTAAAGTCTGTGCTTTAGGCACCTGTTTCCACTGGGAAGAGCCAAGGGAAGCTTCTGGCAAAGTGAGCACACAAAGAAGATGGAACAGATTACTTTTTAAAAAGCACTTCCAAAGTTTCTCAACGCACAGGTTAAAATAGAAATTTTCTTTTCTCATTGCCACTTTACTAATTTCTTCCACAACAATTTATTAGAATAGTATCCGAAAAATGTTTAACTATATTTTTTTTCCTTTCTTTGACATGTTCAGCCTTAAGAATGAAAAGTTTACGTTACGAAAAGCAGTTTGGCCTTATCGACTAATGCTGAATTTAAATATACCTTTAGTTCCATTCCTAGGTGTACACCCACAGTAGGTGTCACATGTATCCACCCAGAGGCATGCATTGGAATGTCTACAGCAAGGCTAACCCACCCCAAAGCCCATCTACAGAGGAATGGATAAATAAATGGTGGATTTGTCACACAATGGAATGCAAACATCACAACGAGAACAAGTAAATTGCAGCTACACGAAACAAAATGGATACATCTCACAATCATAATGTTGAGCAAAAGAAGCCAGACCCAAAAGACAACATACTGTGTGATCCATTTATGTAAGGTTCAAAGAAAGGCAAGATATCTATGCAAAATCAGGATACCTCCCTTAGGGAAAGCATTGACTAGGGAGGTCATGATGAGGGCTTGTTGTCCCCACCTGGGGATCCTACACTAGAGCTTTCAGTTTGTAAGAATTTATCCAGTTGTACACTTAGGATATGTGCACTTCTGTGAATGTAGGTTAGACTTCAATAAAAAGTTTAAAAAAAAAAAGCTAAGTTGCCTAATGGCCTAAATTCTATGAATATGCAATAAACTTGCAGCATAAGAATTTTGTCCTGCAATTTGCCGCTGACTCTGAGTTCAGGAGGTATCAGAGTAACAAAGCACCCCAGGGTGAGCATTTGACAGGAAGCATTAACTGCCCCCCACCCGGGAGCCTCAAATACCTGATGAGTTTTCTTCTGCTTAAAATTAAAAACCTTCCCGCAAAGATGCCACGCAAGGAAGAATGTATCTACAACCCTCATTTTGCAATGTTATTAGCTGTGAGAGTTGAGAGCATTAGGTAGTGGGACTCAACCACAACTGCTGGCTGGACACTGGGTGGCCAGACCTGAAGGACAAGGCCAGCAGCTTCCTTACCTCTACACACACAGAGCCTTACCCACAAAGGCACAAAGAAGTCTGTTACTTAGTAATGGTTGCCTATGGACCATAGCACTATGGCACTGGAAAGAGCAATAATTATATCTCATTTTGATTTTACACTGCTGTGTATCTGGCACGTATAAGTGCTGTATAAACACAATCTCACTGAATATTCATGACCACCCGGTGAGGGAAGGGCCATTATCATTCCCATTTTACAGATGAAGCTTGGAGCTTGTCCAAGCCCACACCATGACCCATGGCAGAGCTGGGATCACACTCAGGTAGGGCGTGATCCAGTCAGTTTTGTCTAGAAGCGTCCCTGCCTTAGAGGCCATGCTGTCTAAGCCCCCAATTTTAAAAGTGTGGCTACTGGACAGGGTTGCCTGATTCAGCAAAAAATATATATATAGGTCACCCAGTTCAAGCTCAAATTCAGATAAGTAATGCATGATTTTTTTAATATAAGTATGTCCCATGCAATATTAGGATATATTTGTTTGATTGTTGGAAGTTTAACTTTAATTGGGTGGCCTATATTTTATCTGGTGCTCCTACCACCAGGGCCTGAGGAAGTATAGCAACACATGACGTCACACTAGCGTTTTGTCAGAGGAATAAGTCTGGACCCAGAGCCCCAGCCTCCTCATTCAATGCTCTTTCCACTGACTTCAGCCCTTCCCTGAACCTTCACACCCTCTGTTTACAATCAAACCCATCACATTCCCCAGGGACTGCCTCATATTCCTTGTACCCTACTAAGCCAGGCTTGCTGCACCGAGGACCCCCAATGTTCACAGCTGGGGTCACTGCAGCCCCAATCTCAGGCTCAGCCTAGCCCTAGGCTGTATAGACATGGGCACCTCCTTGGGGGAAATCCAGGGCCTCCTAAATTCATAGTGTGGGGACTCAGCCTTGCCACAGCCTCCTTTTCCACTTGGAACCCAGTTCCAGTAAGTAGGGGTTCCAGGCAGCTCTTGCTGTATAATTAGCCACCTCTAAACTTAGAGGCTTAAAACGTGACAATCGTTCATTTTGCTCATGAATTTCCACTTTGGGCAGGTCTCTGTACAACATGGCATCATCTGGAACAGTTCACCTGGAGACTGCAGAAGTCACCTCCCACATGGCTAGCTCACATAGCTAGCAAGTTGGAGCCAGTATTTAGTTTGGAGCTCAGCCAAAACTCAGGACCAGGGGCCTTGGTTCCTCTGCACGTGAGACTCTGCTCATAACCTGGACTTCCTCACAGCATGGTGGCTATGTCCCATGGGTGAGTGTTCTACGAGAGAGCCAGGTAGGAGCTGAATCGCTTTTCATGGACCAGTAGTCACATAGTGCCAATTCTCTTTTAGTCAAGGCAGTCACAAAGACCCACCCAGGTTCAAGTGGAGAAGACATAGATTTTATCTCTTGATGTCAAGGTTCTGGAAGAGCATGTGGGACTCAAAATATTGTGGCTATACAGAACTTGTTGTTGAGACCACACTAGCACCTTCCAACCAAAGCCAAAGTAAACCTTTGGAGACCCTCAGCACTGAAAATGTTATGGCATGACCTTTCCAGGTACTGCCTTGGAGCCCAAGAAATTATTTGTTAAAGAAATAAAATTTGGCTTCCAGTCAAAATGGCAGAGTAGATAAATGTTGTGCTTGCCTCCTCTCACAACCACATAAAAATTACAACTAAACTACAAAACAGCCATAATTGGGAATCGCCTGAAAAGTCTATCTGAACAGAAGTACTACAACTGGGGATACACAAAAAAGGCAACTCCAAGACTGGTAGGAGGGGCAAAGAAGCGGAATGGGCTGGTCTCTCACCTGCATATGGCAGTTAAGAATCGGGAGGAATATCTTGGCTGCGGAGGTCTCCCTGAAGAAGCAAGAGGACCCGGTCCCACACCGGACTCCGCAACCCAAGGTCCCAGTGCCAGAAAGAGAAGTCCTCACAACTTCTGGCTGTGAAAACCAGTGGAGATTGTGGCTGAGTGAGATGGAGGGCTGTGGGAGTCACGAGTGTTCTTCTTAAAGGGCCGGCACACTGACTTACTCACTGACAGATTCACTTGTTCTGAGCTCCAGCGCTGGAGCAGCAGCTCAAAAGGCACCAGAGACATACGAGGAGGAACTGAGTTATCTGAATTCAGGGTAAGGACTGAAGGGATAGCTTTCTCCCAGACAGAAGTGCTGGCAGAGGGCATTGTTCTTTCGTTGAGCCCTCCCCCGCCTGATATGCAGACGCAGGTGGCCGCCATGCCATATCTGAGTGTCCATCAACCTGGCTAACCCAGCTGGCCCTGCCCTGCTGATTTCCCGAGATCCAGCCCCATCCAACTTGTAGGCCCACCCAAACCACTTCTAGAGGCTTTTCCATACGAATGGGCTATCTTGGCTCATGCTTTCCTAAAATCTTTCAAAAAGTTTACAAAACCTAAACGAGCAGTATCTGGCCTCAGCATACCCCATACCTCTTGCTAAGCAGCTCCAAGTCTGGCACTAGCAATAGCTGGCCTCAGTTTGAGGCTTGGCCTCTCAAGGCACATCCAAGACCAGCATGGGTGGTGGCCACCTGTGGATTGCTTGGTGGTTTATGCCAGGTGGCCCCACCCAGGGCACAAGCTGCAGTTGAACTTGGCCAGTGGCGGGTCCCTCCCAGGAAACCCCAGTGCTGGCATGCCTGGCAGCCAGCCTTGAACTTTCAGGGCCACATGTGAGGATGACACTCACAAAGGACACAATGAGCAAGCACCAGAGTCCTGCTAAAGTGAATCCTACTCTGTAGGGTCAGTCCCAGCACAACAGCTCCTCCACTGTAGTCACCGGCCAGTCCTCACAATCAATCAGCCAGAGGGTCAGTCTCTCCCACTGACTTGCAAATAACCAAGGCTCAACTACAAGAGGAAGGCACACACAATCCACACAAGGGACACACCTGGAGCACCCAGCTCAGGTGACCAGGGAGAATGCACCACTGGTCACCTACTACATAAGACACCCATTACGTAAGGCCACTCTACTAAGACCGGGAGACATAGTAGCCCTACCTAATACATAGAAACAAACACAGAAAGGCAGCCAAAATGGGGAGACAAAGAAACGTGTCCCAGATGAAAGAACAGAACAGGGCTCCAGAAAACAAACTAAACAAAATAGAGACAGGCAATCTACCAGATGCAGAGTTCAAAACACTGGTTATAAGGATGCTCAATGAACTTAGGGGAAGAGTAGATCAACGAAGAGATAGAAAACATAAAAATGATGATTGAAACATTTTAAAAACAGAAATGAAGAATATAATAACTGAAATGAAGACCACTTTAGGAGGAATAAACAGTAGATTAGATGAAGCAGAGGATCAAATCAGAGATTTAGAAGATAAGGTAGCAAAAAAAAAAACCACCCAATCAGAACAGCAACAAGAAAAAAGAATCCAAAAAAAAATGAGAATAGTTTAAGGGGCCTCTGGGACAACATTAAGTGTACCAACATTTGTATTATAGGTATACCAGAAGGAGAAGAGAGAGAGCAAGGAATTGAAAATCTATTTCAAGAAATAACAATGGAAAACTTCCCTAACCTGAAGAAGGAAATAGACATACAAGCCCAGGAAGTACAGCGTCCCAAATAAGATGAACCTAAAGAGGCCCACAGCAATACAAATCATAATTCGAATGCCAAAGTTTAAAGACAAAGAGAGAATCTTAAAAGCAGCAAGAGAAAAGCAGTTAGTTACCTACAAGGGAGCTCCCATAAGACTATCAGCTGATTTCTCAACAGAAACTTTGCTGGCCAGAAGGGATTGGCAGGAAATATTCAAAGCAATGGACAAGAATGATCTACAACCAAGATTACTCTACACAGCAAAGCTATCATTTAGAATTAAAGGGCAGAGAGAGAGAGCTTCCCAGACAAGAAAAAGCTAAAGGAGTTCATCACCACCAAGCCAGTATTACAAGAAATGTTGGAGAGACTTTTTTAAGAGGCCAGCCTATACAGTAGTCTCCCCTTATCCATGGTTTCACTTTCCACAGTTTCTGTTACCTGAGATCAACTGTGGTCCAAATATATTAAATGGAAAATTATGGAAGTAAACGATTTAATAAACAATTTATAAGTTTTAAGTGTGTGTGCCATTCTGAGGTGTGTGATGAAATCTCATGCCATCCTGCCCAGGGCATGACTCATCACTTTGTCCAGCATCTTCACACTGTATATGCTCTCCGACTGTTAGTCACTTAGTAGCCATCTTGGTTATCAGACAGACTGTTGCAGTATTCCAGCGCCGGTGTTCAAGTAACTCTTATTTTACTTAAGAAAAAGAAAAAAAAATAAAAATATGAATAATAAAATGGCAATAACTATATCTCTATCAACAATTACTTTAAATGTAAATGGATTAATTTATCCAATTAAAAAATAGGGTGGCTAAATGGCTAAGAAAACAAGACCTTTACATATACTGCCTACAAGAGACTCATTTCAGATTGAAAGACACATACAGACTGAAAGTAAGAAGATGGAAAAAGATGTTTCATGAAAATGGAAACAAACAAACAAACAAAAAGCTATGGTAGCAATACTTATACCAGACAAAATACACTTTAAAACAAAGGCTATCAAAAGAGACAAAAAAGGACTCAGTAATCCCACTTCCAGGTATTTATCCGAAGAAACCCAAACACTTCTTCAAAGGAACATGTGAATACATATGTTCATTGCAGCATTATTTACAATTGTCAAGGTATGGAGGCAACCTGGATGTCTATCAATAAATACATGGATAAAAAAGAGGTGATATATATATATACACACACAATGGAATATTACTCATCCATAAAAAAGAATGAAGTCTTACTAGCTGCAAAAACATGGATGGACCTAGAGGGTATTGTGCTGAATGTACTAAATCAGACAGAGAAAGACAAATGCTGTATAATTTCACTTATTAGTGGAATCTAAAAACTAAATAAACGAACGAACAAAACAGAAACAAACTCATAGCAAATATTTTGATGGTTGCCAGATGAGAAGAGGTTGGGTGAGAGGAGCCGGTGTAAAGGGGGAGGGGATTAAGAGGTACAAATTGATAGTTATAAAATAGTCATGGGTCATAGAATAGAGCATAGGGAATATGGTCAGTTGTATTATAATAACTATATATGGTATCAGATGGGTACTAGATTTATCAAGGTGTCCACTTTGTAAGTTATATGAATGTCCAATCACTATTTTGTACACCTGAAACTAATATAATATCATATGCCAACTATAATTTAAATTATTTTAAAAATAAATAAATAAAATTTAATATAAGGTAAAAAAAATTCAAGGCAGCTACAAAATAATACATTAAATACAATATTATTTGTATTAAAACATTCACAAAAAATCTAGGTTTCTGTGTACATATATGTGTATGGAAATATATATTTTTAAAGTCTTAAAGAAGAAGCATCCAAGAAGATAATATTGGTTGTGTCTAAGGAACTTGGATTGGGGGCCACAGGGAATAACAAAATGGACGTAGGCTTTATTCAAGTAGCTTGAATAATTTACAGTGGAAAAGTACTGTAGTTAGTTGGGTAATTAAAAATAGAAAAGAAAAAGTAAGAATGGGTGGGACAGTGGGAGGGAAGAAAGAAATAAAGGTACAATGATTTCCAGTTGGTGTTAGAAAAAAAAGCACAGCTGTCAACATGGTCAATGTGGTAGGCTGCATTATTGTGCCCAACTTTCCCTCTACCTGAGAATGAATCACACTCTCACATCCTTTGCCATCTGACTGAATGCCTTCTAGCAAACCAGATACAGTACAGGATGTTTCCTTGTCTGCTGACTTAGGCCATACAGCTGGCTTTGACTAGTGAAGTGTGAACAGGAGTGACAATGCCCGTTTCAGACTTTGACCTTAAGAGGTATTATTTCCAATTGCCCTCTTGACTTACCCTCAACCATGAGAAGAGCCTGTCTCACGTAGCTGCTTCTCTTTCAATCTTGGTCCCAGAATGAGAAAAATATGGAGCTGTCCTGAGCCCACCCCAAAGTCAGGAGCCCAGTCTTGGCCTGTAAAGTCACAGCTGAGCCCCACTGAACTCCAGACAATTGAAAGACCTATGAGTGGAAAATAAATGCTTGATGTTGCAAGCTACAGAAATTTGAGGCCTGTTTGATAAGCAGCAGTATTGCAGCAGAAACCTGACTGGTACAGTCTATGAGACCCTGAGTAATCTGGTCATTGACAACCATTTCAGCTTTATGTCCCTTTATACTGACCTTTTGTTCACCAAATTCTATTCCCACTGGCCTTTTTTAATGCCTCAAATGTTTATAGTCTTCTCATAAGATAGTCATCCTACCTGGACTGTTTTTTACCCTTATTCTAGCTAATTCCTATGTATACTGCATAGTGAGAGGATCTCATCTGAGCAACCAGCACCTCCCATCTAAATTAGCTTCCTTGTCGATTCTTCATAGTCCTTAACACAATTTAAAATTTTACATCTCTGTAATTATTTGATTTCTGTCTCCTCTCCCACTGTCCTGTGAGCTTCATGAAGACAGGGACCATGCTCCTTTTGTTCATCAATATATTCCCACTGATAATGAGCAAGGTGCCTAGGATATAGTGCTTTATTGAATATACATGGCTGAGTGTTTCTAATCATGCTGCAAGAATCAGAAGATGACCTCCTTCCCAGCACTGATGGGATACAATGAAAGAAGTGAGATTTAATCTGAACCCTAAGATATGGATAGAATTTAATATGAACAAAGACATGGCCATGAGAAGTTGTAATGACTCTAGGGAGAAGCGAAGGGTGGAGCAGGAACAGGAGAGTTGAGCTAAGTCAGGGTGTTAATAGTGAGACAGGGAGTGGTACAAGGCTCTGCCCTACCCAGCTGTGGAGCTCCAACTTTATCCAGCAGTAAGTGGGGAGATGTCAGTGGGTTTTGAGCAAAGATAGGGAATGATAGTCATTAGAAGTTTCTTCTGGAAGATGTCTGCAAGCAGGTCAGTAGACTGGTATAAGTTGAGGAGGGCATGAAGGATGAGAGAAGGAATACCGCTAAGCAAAGATAGTCATGGCTGGGGGTCAGGACAGACCAGCTCTCCCACTAAAGGAGCTCAAGAAATATTTATTGACGATAATGACTGGATATGTTGGAACAATGTCCAAATTTCTGCCTTGAATGACTGGGGAAAATGGTAAGACTACTAAGAGATGTGAAGAAAACAAGAGAATGGGCTAGTTTGATGAAGAGGAGAGTAAGTATAATGTTATATGTGTCGAGTTTGATGTGAGCTCAGGTTGTCCAAAAAGCAATTTGGAGATGAGCGTCAGAACTGGGGAGAACAGCTATAGAAAATGTCCTAGTTTGGGTTTCCCCAGAATTAGACTCTAAGGAAGATTCGTGTGTTAGTGATTTATGGGGAAATTATCTCCAGAAATACTGTGAGTGGGGAAGTGAGATAGAGAAGGAATTGATCAATAAAGGATGAGTTTTCAAGCAAATTAGCACTGCAGGCAATTGGAGTTCAATCCTACTGGTGACCTCTGGGGGGCACTATCAAACTCATGCCTCATATTTCTCCTACCTGAGGGCAGAGAGAGCAGGATCCTTACACACTGACTCCCATCAGTCTTGTTTGTAGGCTGTTCTAGGGATCCCTTATTCCTTGGCATTTCCAGGCACTGTGCACACAGGCAGAGTCCTGGTGGTTGAAGAAGGCCCTCAAGTAAGGAGATGCAGATTCTGGCTGTTGGAAGTGGGTAGCCATGCATGAAATAGAATGGAAATGGTATGTTTTCAGTCCCTGTTATATGCCAGACACACCCCTAGATACTTACAAATATCATCGTTTTCATCTTCACAAGAAACAGAGTTCCAGAGCGGTAACTAACAGCTATAACTGGTAGGTCACTGAGGCTCATTTTGCCAAAGGGACCAGAATAGATAGGACAATGTCATCTGTGGGATATCTGTGAGACTCAGAAACCTCCAGCCCCAAGAGGCCACTGTAGCAAGAGGAAATGAAGGCAGACAGAGAACTCTTGCAAGAGTGGTAATGGTAGCTATGTTTAACTCCCTGAGTAATAACTTGTCACGAAAGACAAAGTTAGTTAAAAAAAAATGTAGAAACCCTACTATTGTTAAGTTGGCAGGACTGAGTGATAGTCATTCTAAGATTCTGAAGGAAATGAAGTGTTTAAATGGCACTGATATAGACAGAGATGGGAAACCTATTCAACAGCTTCTGCTCCTGAAGATGAGAAGAACCTCACCAGAATAAGTTCACTTTTTTTGGGTGGTGGGGGGGATCATCTAGGAGCTGTCTCACTGGGTGCCAACCTGCACAGTTTATCTCAATCCTGAGAAAACAAGAGAAGTACCGAAGGACCAGGTATTGCAAATGGAACACCAGGCTTTCTCAGCCACATCAAGGACAAAAATAAAGGAAATTAATTTATTGATGCCATGTGAAGGCAAAGAATTCATTTTGAAGAATTGTAGCAAATGACTGGGAAAATATGAACCAAAAACACTGAAAAGCTCAGTTAATATTAAACAAATTATTAATCATTAACAATACTTGGAAAACAGACCTGCACAGGCAGATGGAAGGAAATGGAGTTGAGAAAGCTATAGAAAGAAGAGATGCTCAACTGCCTTTAAGTATGTGAGAGGTTATTAGTTATTTTCTTGTGATTTAGTGATTATTACTGAGGCAGTGTGTGAGGTAAGGCTGAGTAAAGAGGGAAGAGTGATTATATCAGAATTACCTGGGGAGCTATTTCAAAACACAGGTGACCTATGCTACCTCTAACTTTAGCAAATCTTTCAGGATGTCTATCTCATGCTAACTTTGGTATTTGACATCTGTTGTCCTACCCTCTTGTCAACATATGGTATTTACTGCCATTTTCATGTTCTGAGAGTACCTCCCCCTTCTACTGGCTTCCATGAAAAACCAAGGGCTGGCAGAAGGTTTTTCCTTCCCCATTGTAACTCTAACCACCACACAGGTGAGATTGTTGAGCCCCCAAGAACAAGATCAAGACCTCCTCCTGCATCAATGTCCCTCCTGAACCCCAGCACATAGTCAGACACATGGTTGTTGAATGCATGACACAGACATATCCCCAACCCAACCAGGGTAACCACTTCCAAGCATTTCCTCAAAAGCAGGTAGATTACTAAAATCATCATGGCCTCTCCCTAGGTGGAAATAGTAAAAGGAGAAATATCCACCCACGGGTAGTGTGATATTGGGCCAATGATCTCTTGAGGAAAATGTCAGTCCTCCCAGCCACAAGAAGCAGCAGCAGCAAGCTGGGGCCAGTCTATGCTGTCGTGGGTCTCCCATGGGTGCTATAGATATCCTAGCTCCTGTGGCTTTCGTGGCTGTCATGGATGTCATGGCAATTTCAGCTCTTTCAGCTTAAAAAGATCCCAACCAGACTGTCCTTGTCCTGGGCCCTGGGTGATTTATAGCCACATCCACACACACACAGTCACTCATCCTGTCCACAGACTGAATCTGGGCTGAGGCCCATAAAATAAGTAACAGCTATTGGCAAATTCATTAATTAAGATTCTGTTTGTACTTTTATTGTGAAGGAAAATCATTTGTCAGCTTAAAGTCAGACTCGGTGCCTGATGAGAACTGTTATTCTTAGAAGGTATCGACTAACCACTCTCTGTGGCATTCCCTCTCTCCCCCCATCTCTGCCACTCTTCCCCACCCCCACCTCTGTCAGAGAAAGCCTCCTCCTGTCCCTTCATTTGAATCAGGGCCTGTGTGGTAGATTTTATGAGTTGCCTTCGCAGTAGGCCTACCATCTTCTTCCCTGCCAACATAACCCCAATTTTGTTCAGGGAAAGGGCAATTGATATGTGTTAAATGTGACTAGCCTCTCCCCACTCTAAAAAGTGAAGTTTAATAAGTCAAAGCCAGTTATGGCAACTCTATTTCCTGTCCCAGTGACACAATTCTGACCAATGAGGTGAAAGGAAGTGTGCTAGGGCTCTTCTAAAAGGATTCAAGGAAGGCGCATTCTCTCTTCGAGCCTTTGGGCTGACCCCTGGAGCCAGTCCAAATCTCTTGTGAACACAAGGTGGCAAGATAAAAGACCACCACCAACATGCTGAGGGTAGCAGAGCAAAATAATGGGAGGAATCTGGGTCTTTGATAACATCAATGAGCACCAAATTAACCAACCCAGGAATTGTCATGCCTCTGGGCTTCTGGGTTATAGATGACAACTTCCCAATTGTCTACATCATTTGGAGTAGGCTTTTTGTTGTTAGAACTGAAAGCATTGGCTATAGCTGCAAACATCCTGATACACTATAACTAACTAAAACTAAAACTACCTCCAGATAGATGCATGTTCCAATAGATGGTCCCTGCTCTAGATATTGCATGTGGTTGTCCAATTTCAGACTCTTACTAGATTCCAGTCACCCTGTCTTTTTGGTAAAGAACAAAAGATCTATCAGTTAAACACTTTCCCATCAGCCATCTTGCTCTCACTGGTGAAAACCACCCTCCATTCCCCCCAAAATCAGGAAGGTTTAGGTCAGAGTGGACAAAGATAATACACACACACAATTATTCCATATGTGGATGTCTTTGTTATAGGTTGAATAGTGTCCCCCTCCAAAAAAATTTATATGTTGTAGTCTTAATTCCCAGTACCTCAAAATGCAATTGCATTATGAAATAGGGTATTTGTAAATGTAATTAATTAAAAAGTCAGACTGGAGTAAGGTGGACCCTAATCCAATATGACCAGTGTCCCTAAAAAAGGAGGAATTTGGACACAGACATGCACAGAGGGAGCATAAGCCAACTGACACTTTGATCTAGGACTTCTAGCCTCTAGAAATGTGAGACAATAAATTTCTGTTGTTTAAGCCACTCAGTTTGTGGTACTAGGTTACAGTAGCCCCAGGAAATTAATCCAGTCCCTTAGGTAAATATTAGAGTCAGTGTAGTATGCAGAGGCACAGTTCACCTATTGAAGATCATAAGGCCAAGGCCATACCTTTCGGGCAGAGCCCAGGTCTTCTCTAAATTGTAAAGTTTTCCCTAGTGTCTTTAGACACCAAGCTAGCTGGGCAAGCCAGCCAGGCAGTTTTCCAGGGCACCAGTCTGTTAGAGGGTCCAAAATACCACTGGAATAAATAGAAATACCCATGCAAGTCGACACAAGTTTCCACAAGCTCCTACCAAAGTAAATAGCAGCCTTATATGGAAATTTAAAGAACATCTCTGGCTGGCACTGACCCCTCTCTTTGGGTATTTTTTGCAATACACACATATAGTTGCAATCAGCTGAAATTCTGAAACCAAATAAAGCATGGTGTAATTTTTCTACTTACCAAAAACAATGATCCATTTTATTATATAGTTTGTAAACTCTTCAACAGTCTTCCCCACCAAAGTATCTGACTTGAGAAATTGCCAAAGAAAACTGATGTGAGTTGAAAAAAAAAAAAAAAACTACGAAAAGTATGATAGTTTGCCATGTTCTAGACCATTAATTTTTCTACATCTGGGGGGTGTAGGTGGGGAATTAGTGAGTAAATCTGTGCATAAAATGTTTTAATTAATGAGTTTGGCAGAGTCTGCTTCTTAATACACAGTATCTTTTCTCCCTGTTTTCATGCTAAGAGAATCAACAATTGCAGCTGGGCACATGGCCACCCCAAATTAAGACTATTTCCCAGACTCTCACAGCTAGGAGTGACCACGTGGATAAGCTCTGGCCAATAAAATATAATCAGAAATATCACATGACAGTTCTGGGAACCCTCTGCTGCTGCTTCTCGATCTTTTCCTCCTTTTTGCTAGTCAGAATGCAGCTTCAGCAGTCATCTTGGACCATGAGGTGACCTGGGGATAGGAAGTCATGCATGGCAGAGCAGTGGGATAAAAGGAGTGTGGATTCCTAAGGACTTCATAGAGCAGAACTTCTATGTCAGGTGTAGACTGTTGATGAGAGGGAAATACACCTCTGCTTTGTTTTACATTTCTGTGACTTACAGCCAAATGCTGTTCTGATAGGAAATCCATTCTTTTCCCTGTGTGAAGGGTCTTCAAATTATTCTCCCATGCAGAGTGCTTTAAGTCTTAGTCTGGCCTTGATTAGAGAAAGCATGGTTCCCTCCTGGTCTGGCTTCCATGAAAGGCGCTGCTGGGTGGCAGGTGTTATAACAGTGACCCTGTGAAGAGAGAGACATTGAGAAGGGCATTGAGAAGGGAAAGCTCGCAAGACCTGTGTGAATGGGAAAGAAGCCGTAAACCGCTGTGGTGATTTTCAAACATAGCTGCAAATTCTTTGACCTTCTTCCTATCAAGAGGTGGAATCTAACTCCTTCCCCTTGAATGTGGGTCGGCCTTAGTGATGAACTTCTAACAAATAGAATCTGGTGGAAGTGACATTGGGTGACTTCCAAGTCTGGGTCATAAAAGGTGCAACAGCTTCCACCTGGTTCTCTCTCTTGAGGTACTCATCCTTGGAACCCAGCTGCTATGTTGTGAGGAAGCCAAGAACTACTTGGAGAGGCCACGATTAAGCATTCTGACATCTCAGCCTGCAGCCAGCATTAACACCAGACATACATGTGAGCAAGCCTTCAGATAATCCAACC
>NW_006441063.1:1912476-1913882 GCF_000325575.1 Pteropus alecto | reverse complement strand
TTATTATTTTAAGCTACTAAGTTTTGGGATGCTTTGTTATATAGCGAGAGAGAATTACAATGGCCACCCACTCTGCCCCCACAAGCCTGCATGTCATTGTGTGTGAGTCTCCTACTACCACAGAGGCTTCTGGAAAATTCCAACCTTGTTTCAGTGGGCTCCTAAAAGGAAAGCAGGGGTCCTGAAGCCATACCTAGGCTGGAGGGCCAAAGAGAGCACAGGTTGGTGGTGTCAAGTGTCCAAAGTGGGGGAGGTCAGTGCAGAGGGAGCCAGCAGTGGCTCCCTGCCTGGCAGTTCTAACCAGTGAGTGTGTGCATGTTCATGTGCACACACACATGCACTCAATACACACATAAACATGAGAAAAGATGAACCTCAGGCCAGAACCTAACCCTAGAGTCTAAATGCAGCACTACTCATTCCCCATCTTGCCACCTGAAGCTTCTCTTTCTAGGGCTCACTGGATAAAACCTAGGTTTCATTTCACTAAGGCCAGCAGCATTACCTAAGTGGAGGATCCTGACATTTCTATGAAGATTTCTCAAAATGAATTCCTGGGTCCCAGCAGCATTAAGAGAGGGATGAGACACCTCCCAAGAGACTTACTCAATAGTAGAATCTCCACAGCTCTCTGCTAAGAGTCAAAGGCTCCTCTATGCTATGAGCTAAATTGCGCCCTCCCCCAAATTCACATATGGAAGCCCTAACCCCCATGTGACTGTAATTAAGATTAAATGAGGTCATGGGAGTGGGGCCTTAATCCAATAGGATTAGTGTCCTTATAAGAAGAGGCACCAGAGAGCTTACTCTTTCTGCATGCAAACACAGGAAAGGCCATGTGAGTACACTGGGAAGAGACAGCCATCTACAACCTAAGGTGAGAGGACTCAAGAGAAACCTACCCTACTGGCACCTTTATCTGGGGCTTCTAGCCTCCAGAACCATGAGAAAATGAATGTCTATTGTTTAAGCCACCCAGTCTGTGGTGTTTTATGGCAGCCAAAGCAGATAAATACACTCCTTGAGAGAAACAAAGAGGCGGGAGTATGAAAGAGACAACACCTTGGGTCATAATGGGTTCCCTCTTGGAGACTCAGGGGATAATTTTGTCCCGGGTCATCCTTGGCAGCACAATCCCATACAGGGATCTCCTGCAGGCAACATGTGAAAGCCCCATCCTTACATCTCTCCCCCAAAATCACCCCTAGTTTTAAGCATTGCCCTCTCCCCACAATTTTTCAGTCAAACACAAACTTATGTTTACCAGCCATGCAACAGGAGCTATGGGAAGCTGGGAGAATCCTCTGGCCAGGGCACAGGGGAGATGATATCTGAAGACAACTGCCTGACTTCCCTGTATGTTTCCCAGAGTTGGTAAACTGGCAGCCTTTCTTCAACTCAGAACA
>NW_006441063.1:1906325-1912290 GCF_000325575.1 Pteropus alecto | reverse complement strand
CGGGCCCCACCCAGCCACAAGCCAGTACAGTACTGGGTTCTCTCCCTGTCCCTGGCCTGGCGCCTCTTTGTTCCAAGCTCTGCACAGGGAGGGAGGGAGGGAGGGAGGGAGAGAGGGAGGGAGGAAAGAATCTGTACCACAGGGCTCAAAGATTTCTCTACCTGTCTACCCTACTTGCTCATGCCTTCTTGTTGTTTCCTCTAGCTCCACATTAAGGGCACCATGCAAGAGCGCTAAGCTACCCTGCTGCATCTGCCCTACGTGTACAAGCTCAGCAGAGCTGCACTATGGCCAACATAAACAACCTGGCAGAACTTCAAGACTTCCGTGTTAGAACCCCAGCTTGCAACGCATTACTGAGCAGTCATTCATTGTACATTCATTCAGGAAATTCTTCATCAATATTCAACTCAGAGCTGTGGACCAGGCCCTGTGCTAGGTGCATTGGCATGGACCTGAGCAAAGTACATTGGTTCCTGCTTTCTGCTTCTGAGCACAACATACAACAAGCAAATAAATGAGCAAATCATAGATGGTAGTAAGTCCTATACTGAGAACCAAAACAGTGTGCTGTGGTGGAGCAACTGGGGAGCTTCTTCAGGTGGGTGGGGAGGGAAGGCCTCCCTCAAGGGAACTATAAGCTGAGATGTGAAAAACAGAAAGAAGCAGGCATGTAGCAACTGGACAGAAGAGCATTCCAGTCAGAAGAAATAGCTAGTACAAAGGTCCTTAGACGGGAATGAACTTGGTGTGTTCTAGGAATAGCAGGAAAGTCAGTGTGCCTGGAGTTCCTAGAAAAGTGATAGGAGATGACATCAAGATAATAAATTGGGATTTCAACTGGAGTTAAGAAAGGGAGATGGCCTGATCAGATTTCTAGTTTTTAAGAGTGTACTGCCCATAAGATAACTACTAATTACAAGGGGAAAAACAGTAGCACAGTAGAGAAACTTGGTAGACACCACCTTAACTAAATGATCAAAGTAAACATCGCTACTAATAGATCAAATGGACATCACATGCTTCCCGATATGACGCACTAAAAAGGACACAGATCACCTCAGTGGAGTTCCTGCCAAACATGCAGAACCAGAATCTAGTCACCGGAAACATCAGAGAAAGCCATGCTAAGGTACAGTCTACAAAACAACCAGCCTGTACTCTCTAGAAGTGTTCATGTCATAAAAGACAAAGATAGACCAAGGGACCATGCCAGGTTAAAGAAGATTAAGGAGACACAGTAACTGAATACAGTGGGCAGTTCTAGATTGGATCCTGGGTCAGGAAAAATATTTTCTTCTCTTGTTATAAAGTATATTAGTGGAACACTAATGAGATTTGAATAAGATCTATCCATCAGGTAATAGTATAGTACCAATGTTAATTTCCTGATTTTGATAAACTGTACTGTGATTATTTTAAGAGAAAGTCTTTATTTTGTTTTGGCTTTTTCAGGGAATACATCCTGAAATATTTAGGGGCAAAGGAGCATCATGTCCGTAACCTGATCTCAACAGAGTGGGGAGGGGAGTAAAAGTGTGTGTGTGTGTGTGTTTGTGAGAGAGAGAGAGAGAGAATGCACACTCCCAGACTGATAAAATGTTAACATTCCGGGAATCTGGGTAAGCAGGATACAGCTACTCTTGGTACTATTTTTGTAACTTTTCAAGTCTGAAATTATTTCAAAATCAAAGTTTATAAAAGTGAAAAAGTTCACTCTGGCTGCCAGATGGAGTATAAACATTAGAGAAAGAGGCAGCAGGACGGAAGCAGGGCCAAGGCTGAAGGCCCCTGCCCATGGTCTAGGATGCCCTGCTCAGAGAGGACAAGGGCCAAGGCTTTCAGACCTGATTCAGAAATCATAACCTTGGGAAAGTCACTTGCCCCCACAGTTCCACTAACAGGGGGCCCAGCCAGTGCCCACCAAATGGCTTCTGCCACTTTCCTTCTCATCCACACTTTAAAGCAATCAAATGTGAAAGCCCAGGGGGGTCAGAGCAGCATGGCTGGCACTCAACTCTGAGAATCTTGTCATGGAAGGGAGAAACTGGCTGCAGCTCCTGCTGCCTGGTCACCTCTATCTCCAAATATCATTGACTGCCTTTGGCACCCTTGGCCGGCCTCAGCCCCCCAAGAAATAAGACTCTCTGGACTCTAGCAGGCCCTTTCCAAGATCCTTTTGACTTGAGCCAGGGCTCAGTTCTGAAAAAAATAAAGGAATAGTCATCTTCAGGGTCCTGTGCCTCCCTTCCTGGTGCAGGTGACACGTGGCATGGCACAGCCAGCAAGGCTGTCTAAACAAGCAGGGGTTTAGCTGCACACCAGGTGCCACACTCGTTAAACAAGGGCCAGCCACGGGGCTAATCTGCCAGCAGTCTCCAGATGCCCGGTTCCCGCAGGTGAATGGTGCACCTGGGTCCTGAGCATGTCTCAGGATGCTGGGTAGTCTGATGATTCTGGACAAATGTGCTGGCAGCTGCTGAAGACAGAAAAATCTGCTTCTCATGCCTTCCTTTATCATGCACAGAAGCAAACAATGCTGAGGGGACAGAAGAGGGGAGGCATACACACCCCACATTTGCTGGACCTCCCTCCCCTGTTTAGCAGTTCATAATTTGACACCCACAGCCCACTTTGCTGGATTACAAGCATTCATGGATTGCAGAAAAAGAGACCCAAGTGTGGACATGGTGATAGATTGCTATCAGCAGGGCCCTAGGAAAGCCTGTTCCTTTATTCTTTCAAAGTCTTTCATGGAGCTGGCCAAGGAGTGGTGACTCAGACACTCCAGAATCAGGAGCAGCCAGAGCCTTGGGTCTGGGTGCTGATGTCGGCCCGTGTCAGGCCCAGCCCCTGGCTCCTGGCCAGCTGGGAAGCTGAGAAACTGAAGGTTTGCAGGCTCATAAAAAGAAAGCGCTTGTTCCTCTGCCAGACAAGAACGCACCAGGTTCGGTGAGGAGAGAAGGGCGCTGCTGGTTCCCAGACATTCACGCCCAAAACAGTGTCATCCTGCAGATCTGCTGCTTCTTCAGGGCAGGAGACAGCCATGTCAGGGAAGGACTGTGCTGCTGCCCCACTTGCAGGTGACCCAGTTGCAGGTGAGGAAACTAGGGCATTGGGAGATGGAATGACAGCCAGAGGTCCCCACTGATACCTGTCTCCCTCTTCCGTATGGTAGCAAGGCCTCTAGGAACCTTGGGGGACATAAAGCAATGATGACCCACACCTTCTAAGGTAGCCTGGCCCCTCAGGCTTGAGTTCTAACACCAAGCTGGAGCAAACCTGTGATGTTTCCCTATTTTTCAGAATCTCTCTTCTTGACTTGAAATGGCATGGCAGCAAGCAAGGTTTCTCAAACTATCTAAGGACATAGGGGCAACCTTGTTTGTGTTTGTTTATTTGTTTGTTTATTAATTAATTTCAATCCATCATGGCCAGATACTTTTGTCAAGTACAGTAAAAAAGATTTGCTAGAAAAATGAAATGAAAAAGAGACACAAGCTACAAGACACAAACTCAAACTTTTATGTTAGAGTTAACAGACAAAAACATGCTCTGTCCAGTTGCTATCAGTCCTTAGCTCACTAAGGACAGATGCCAGTTTGTAGACTGGCACACTGAGTGGCAAAATGTCAAGGTCAAAACATGGGAGTTCTAAGGCCACTTCTGTCACTAACTGGCTGTGTGTGGCTTCCTCTTGAGCTACCACTTTCATTTGCACATAGCAGAGTCATGAATCATCTCAAATGGCAGATGAGCAAAGAAAGATGCCAGTTATTTTCTTTGTCTGTAGCTATACCCTTCTTTCTCGACATAGCCAGACGGGGTGGTGCAATGAGGCTTTTGTTTTAAGTAGTAGATTGAGTGTAATACCATTGTGTAAATGGCCCTTTAGGCAAATGCTCAGGTTCTCTTATATTTCTACCCTTAGCCCCTCTTCACCACGATGGTGTTTGGGCATATGAGAGAGGAGAGCAGAACTTATGTCAGTGCTTCTCACACTTTACTGTGCATACAGATCTCCTGGGGAGATTGTTAAAGTGCAGATGCTGACTCAGCAGATCTAGAGTGGAGCCTGAGACTAGGTGTTCCTACCAAGCTCCCAGGTAATGCTGAGGCTGCTGGTCCTGAGGCCACACTTTGAATAGCTTATGAAAGATGAGGGACTTATGAAGCCTCATGCAAGGAGAAGAATCAGGTCCTAGGACATCCCCCTGGAAACTTCCAGCTCTCTGCAGTGGAGTGGCTAGTCTTGGCTGCCCTTGGAATGGTGGTTGCTGAGGTGCAGAGAACCCTTCCTCTCTGATTGAGTCTGGAGAACTCCTGGCTTAACTCTCAGGAGATAGTCATAATCCCATCATCCTGGCCAGCTCTGTCTCCCCTGAGTTGTCATTTGCCCTGTGGAAACCTGAAGACTCTGTGATATTCCCCATCTTGACCCTGGCCTAGAACCACTGGCCCAGAACACATCTACCTTCCACTGAGAGGAGCCAAGGGCAGCTCTGCTTACCATATGGTGCCACCTTCTGAGTTTTCTTTAATATGGAGTCTACCGGATGAGTGTGGAGTGTATTCTCCAAACTGCCTCCCAGAGTTCTTAATACAACCATGGGCAGACATGTCACTGCCCAGGACATGCCCCTAACTTCTCAAATATTCCTCCCTCTGGCCAAATTCCAGAATGAGAAACTAGAACTCCGTCAGATTACTTCCCCCCAGCTCCAGCCCCATCTTCCCATCATTTTCCCAAAGTAGAGGGAACAATAGTCTCTCCACATTCCCCTTCCTGTCTGATTGGGACTTCCCTCTCAACATAAAGTAGGAACTAAAGGAATATAGGAAATCCTTTTCTCTCTAGATAATGCCTAACTTCCACCTGATTTCCACCATGATTTCCTCCCTGTGGGTTGAAACACAGTCTAATTTGACTACAGCTGAGCAATGGCTTCTTTGGTGAGCAGTAGCTGCTTTTCTCTGGTGCTCTGGAAACCCTGAGATCTGCTGGAAATTCACATGCAAATACTCCCCAAATGATCCCTGCTCCCTGGGAAATGAAGGCCTCTCTCTCTCTCGCTAGCCACAAGAATCTGCAAAAGGGCCATTCTCCTGGCAACTTGGAAATGGAGCATACTTCCTGAGGTAACCAGTGACAGGGACCTCACATGATGCTACAACCCTACATGTAATTAATGAGCACCTACTAGATGCCAGGCACCTGTGTAGGACTGGGGAACTAGGCAGTCAAGGTCCTGTTTTCAAAGCACTCCACAAGGGTTATGGCATCATCATCTCCTATGGTGGGCACTGTGACACACCTTCTAGGTCCCCCTTCAGGGATCTCCCTCACATCACCCAGCTCTCAGCTTCAAGCCTTTCAAGGTCTACCTTACTTGCTGAGAGCTCCCTGGCCAGGATGCACCTTCCTGGGGCAGCCTACACCCAATAACTGATAGCTTCAGGGTTGTGACCTATAGACCATTCTGATGGGCCACTGAGCTCCAGAGTTCCCTATGGGTTTGGCCAAGGCTGGATCCCATCTCGGCTCCTCCTTCTGCCCACTCCTGCTTCCTTCTTCTCCCTTCCTCAGGTGTGGATCCCAAGGACCCTTCTTCATAAACATCCCACATGCTGAACTCCAACTCAGAGTCTGTTTCTCAGAGAACCTCACCCTTATCACCCCCAGTGCCTGGGAGTTGGGGAGCTGAGAAGATGGAAAAGCAGCCAATAACTCTCCTTGGGCCCATTCTCTGAAAGAGTGGGGCTGGACCTGAGGCACACTCTACCCCTTCCAGCACAGCTGCCAGCAGAAGTGGAAGCTGCCCCCTCCAGGAATGCTGGCCTCTGCTACCTCTACTTTCCTCAGAGGAAAGCTGTGGGAACAGCATCTGCCAGGCCAGAACCTGGGAGATCTGGACTGGAGAAACTGCAAGAGAGGCAAGAATCAGGTTGGGAGACAGACCTGTAG
>NW_006441063.1:1882817-1906283 GCF_000325575.1 Pteropus alecto | reverse complement strand
GTGCAGGAAGGAGCACTGACTTGGCCATTGAGAGACTTGAGTTTCTTCCCATCCAGGCTGGGATGGGTGACACTGAACAGATCTGTCCTCTCTCTCAGCCTGACACCTCATCTATCAGATGGGGGATGTGCATCTGTGGATGAGGTAGCCTCTAAGACCTTCCAGCTTCTCACTAGGCTGTGTTCGTGACCCTCAGCCTCACAGATGTGACCCAGACAGCTGAGAAAGTAGAGCAGAATTCACCAGAGGAGATTGCCCTCTCTTTTTTAGATAGGTCAAAGGGAGTCTGGTTGTTATGGGCTGAATTGTGTCCCCCAAAAAATCATACATTGAAGCCTTACCACTGCCTGGCCCCCACCCCAGGACTTCAGAATGTGACTATATTTGAGATAGGGCCTTTACAGAGATGATTCAGGTAAATTGACATCATTGGGATGGGCCCTAATCCAATCTGATTGGTATCCTTATAAGAAGAGATTAAGACAGAGACATGCACAGAGGGGAGAGGATGTGAGGATATAGAGAGGTGACAGCCATCTACAAGCCAAGGAGAGAGGCCTCAGAAGAAGCTAATCCTACTGACCCCTTGATTTTGGACTTCCCGCCTCCAGAACTGTCAGGCAGTACATTCGGTTGTTTAAGCTAGTCTGTGGTCCTTGTTATGACAGCCAGAGCAGACTAATACACTGGTCGATTAAATGTACAAACAGTACCAAACCTAATGCTGGAAGGCTTTGTCTATATTGGGAGGCCCACGCACTGCCAAGGGGGTCCTGGCTGAGTATTCATTGCTGGTATGCTGGGCTCTGTGCCGGACAAGGCTACAACTTACCACAAGCCAGGTTCTGAGAGGGCTGCAAGGGCAGAGAAGCTGTGTGCTGATTGCAGAGCTGAGAGCTATTGGCTGGAACCTTGACATTGTGTTTAACAACCCCAGACTATGCATACCCAGGCCTAGATGTCTCGCACCAAGAAGGGGAGAAGAGAGAATGTTCTGACAGGCCGCTGCCACTGTCTGATTCTGTTTCCTTACCTCTGAGGAGTCTTTCTCAGTTCTAGTATGCATGTATGTGCTTCATCTCTCACTGTGGAATATAATAAGAGACATAAGCTGTTCTCACAGCCCACAGACATAAAGAGTATCTGTAACCCTACCATGGCCCACTTTGCCCACTCAAGGCACCCCAGGGTGTCTCAGGAGGAAGGCTCAGGACCACTTCCAATGCCCCAAGAGCTGATTCTGCTTAACATAACTTTCTCTAAATATTTTCCCTCAAGATTTGGCTGGAGACCCTCACAGTAGGTCAGGGGACTTGAAAAGCAAGCTGGGCCTGCCAGAAGCCACCTGAGGGCTGCCTTTGTGAGGAAAACCCGGGGAGCAGGGCTGGCCTACTCACAGGCAGCAAAGGGACAAGCCCACTCTCTCCTTCCTGGGTTCAAGCCAGGGTACTCACTGTGGCTAGGGAGTGCTGGGCCCAAGCAGACCCCAGAAACACAGGCCTCAGCCCTCCAGTCAGCTGCCTGTGTTTGTTTTCACAGCTGCTCCTCCTGCTCGGCTGTTCCAGTGAGCAAAGGAATCTGTTTGTCTGAGAAAAATAATGTGGCAGAGAGGCGGGAGGCTGCGGTCCCAGGCAGCCCAGGCAGCCTCACAGCAACAGAGCACGCCAAAACCTGCCAGACACTCAGGAGAGTCACTCAAAGACCTAGAGGCCCAGGTCACAGACTCAGAGACACCCTCCACTCTCACCTTCCAGACGGCCCTGCTCTTCCATGTGCCAGGACATTGCCCAGAGTCCTCACAGCCAGTGCCAGACTGGCAGCCTAAGCACACAGAACAGGAACCCACCCTCCTGAGGTATTTTATTTGCTTCTTTCTCATTTACAGACAAGCCATACACACACACACACACACACACACACACACACACACACACACACAACACACACACACACACACACAGATACACACACACACTGAGAAAGAGGTCAATCAGCTATGTATAGGAAGAACAAGCTCACAGGTCTGAAAATGAGCAAGCCCACAGCCAGGCCTGCAGTGGGCCTGGAGATAAAGAAAGACAGGTGGCAAAGAGGTGCTCCAGCCCCAAGGCCAGCTTGTGCAAACCCAGCCAAGGGAGGCCATCTGCCACACTGGAGGTCCAGCCACAGCCCCTAGACCTGTCATCTTTGTTCTGGAGCATTCTGGACAGCCCAGCGGGAGCCCAGGCAGGACCAACCCAAAGTCACCTTCATTTGGATGGTTTTGGCCACAGGGACACTTGAGATTCCAAAATATGGGCTCTGTCCCTCCAAATACTGATGATACGCAGCCACCCATACCCCCTCACCAACCCTGTGGACTGACCAGAAGTTGCCCTGAGGGCTGGGACAGGGGTGGAAAGGAGACATAGCTTCCAGCTAAATTTTCTAGACAACAACAGACTCCTGCCACTATGTGATCAGATTTGAGTTGGAAAATTTCCCACTACTATTGCAATCTGGCTTGTATTGGATCACTTGGAGATATAAGAATAGAATAGAAAATAACTAATCCTCCTCTTAAATCTTGCCTGCTCAGATTAATAATCTAGATGTAATTGAGCTCCTCCCCTGGGTCAACCTGTTCACCTCTGAAAGCCTCTAAGAGGTTGAAGGACTTGCCCAAGGTCATACAGCAAGAGTGACCAAAGGAATAAGGTGTCTAGGTCTGGGCTTTTCCAGAAGTTACACCTGAGACAAGGATTTGGGGCCAAGTGATTGATTTGGGAGTAAGGAAGTGAGGCAGAGAAGGGAAGCATCCAGTAAGGGGGATGTTATTGAGCCAGTCACCAGAGTGAGACACCAGAGGTCAATGCCACTGGGCTTCTCTGAGACACATATAAAAGACACCTCAGTGTTATCCCACCTGAGAAGTGGGGAAGCTGTGGTATTTTTCCACTACCAGTCATTCATTATTCCTTGGGAGATGCTCCCAGGAGCATTGCCTCGAAGCCCCCAGATGGGGGTGTCATGCCCTCAGAGAATGTTCTGGACTGGTGAGTGCCAAGAGAATTTGGGGACCCGGGACATCTGCTGCAGAAGTGATCACAGTTCTATGTAAACCCAGAGTCTTACTGGCTTCTCTGCACTAGCTGCCCTTTACCTGGCACCTAAGACTGGAATCTTCAAGGCTCTCCAGCTAGTCTGTGATGAAGTCAGCCTGTCAGGAGTTGGGGGTGGGTGAGAGGACTCTGGGGTAGAAATAGCCACCTCCAACGCATGCCACTTGAATGGAGTTGGGCTTTTGTGCTGGCTTCAAAATGGGAAGCCCTTGAGAATCTTTAATACTGCACAGAGTAAGTAGGTGGGAATCCTCTCAGAAGGGCCTCATACCTTGGGAGTGAAAACCTGGGCCCCATACCCAAATTTACCACTGTGTGACCTTGGGCAGGGGACAGGTTGCTGGATACCTCAGGGCATGCATAATGAGCATATTAATACCTTTCTTAATGCCCAAAGGCTTGGCCTAAAAATTAGAAGTAATAGGGTGGCCTTCCTGCCACAGTACCTGCTTCATAACAGGGATAGTTGACCATATTTTTTTGAGGTAAAATTCACCTAACATCATTTGAAGCATGTTAAAGTGTACAATTCAGTGACATTAAGTATATTTACAATGTTATACAACCATCACCACTATCTAATTCTAGAATATTTTATCACCCAAAAAGAAATCCTATACCCAGTAAGCAGCCACTTCCTATTCTCTCACCGCCCAAGGTTCTGGCAACCACTAATCTACTTTCTGTCTCTATAGATGTGCCTATTCTGGACATTTCATATAAAGGGGATCACACAACATGTGGGCTTTTGTATCCAGCTTCTTTCATTCAGTATAATGTTTTCAAAGTTCTTCCATGTCATACCATGTGTCAGCACTTCATTCTTTTTTATGACGGAATACTATTCCACTATGTAGATAAACTGCATTCTGTTTATCCATTCATCAGTTGATGGACATTTGGATTGTTTCCACTTTTTGGCTATTATGAATAGTACTGCTGTGAACATTTGTTGAGGGTGGGTGCGAGGACTAGTTTTTGTGTGGGCGTCTGTTTTCAATTTCCTTGGATAGATACCTAAGAATAGAATTGCTAGTCATACGGGAACTCTATGTTTAACTTTGTGAGGAACTGCCCAGCTCTTTTCCTCAGCTGCTATACTGTTTACATTCCCACAAACAATGTAGGAGGGTTTCAATTTCTCCATATCCTCACCAACACTTGGTATTTTCCTTTTTAAAAAAAATTATAGCCATCCTATGGTATAAAGTGGTATTACATTGTGGTCTTGATTTGTATTTCCCTAATGACTAATGATGTTGAGCATCTTTTCATGTGCTTATTGGCCCATATATATTTTTTAAGATGTCAATCATAGCCAGCCATTATTACCCTGGGATTAAACCAATACACAAGAGTGGACTGAAGTCAATAGGAGAGGGAATTCCAGAATGCCCTGGGCCTTCATCCCCTTGGTCCAGACATCAGAACTACCATACAGTTTCAAGGACCTGGAGTGTAGGGACAGCACAGTGGCCAGGAGCAGCGGCTGCTGTTGGTAGCCCACAGACAAAAGAGGAGGAGCAGATCATATCAGCTAATTTATCTTTTTCCATCTTTTGGATAAATTCCCAGGATTAAGATCCCAGGACAAAGAGGGCAGAAGTTATTATTGCTGCGCCTTTATAAACCACCACAAGCCACATGTGTGTGTGGTTTTCCCATTTTTACCTCTCAAGCATTGGTTATCATTACAACATTTTTAATATTTTTGGTAATTGTGCATAAAATTTTTATATCTTTACATTATTTTCACATAAGATATAAATTGAATTTATCTATTACATTTCCCTTTTTAGTTATCTATGTATTTTGCTCATTTTTAAATATTTTTATCTAGTTAGATGAGCTCTTTCATAAAATATTTTTGGCTTCAATCTGGTTTTTCTTTATAATTTGATTGTAATGTGGTATAGGTTTTCTTGTCTTTGTGTTAAGCATTTTTGATTTTCTGTGCAGTTAACATTTATTATGTATTTTCTTTTTTTCTATCTTTATTGAAATATAATAGACAACTAGTTGCCTGCATTTACACTGTACAATTCAATGAGTTTTTTTGTTCAGTTATAGTTGGCATACAACACACCAGTCTCAGCTGTACAGCATATTGATCAGAGATCCACATAACTCACAAAGCAATCACCTCACCAAATCTAGTACCCCTCCTCCCCACCACAGATTCATTCCAACATTATTAACCATCTTCCCCATGCTATACTCTACATCACCATGTCTACTATGCAACCATCCACCTGCATCTCTCCATCCCTTTGCCCTCTTTTCCCCCAACCCCCCTCCCATCTAGTATCCCTCAAAATATTCTCTATATCTATGAGTTTATATTTTGTATTTTCTGATTCCTCTCATCACATCTAAACTTAAAAAGTCCTTCCCTAGGGGCAGAACATTGTTTTAAAATGAGATTCTTCAGAGGAAACTGTTGTATCTCCTAAGAAATCACAAAATCCCTCTGATGGGTTAGATGACATTGGTTTCCTCCCGTCCCTGAGGTCCTTCCAGCAAGGAGGGACCATTTAGCATCACAGTTCAGAGCTTGGGCTGTGAAGCCAGATGGCTGGGTTTAAATCCCAGCTCTGCCACGTGGGCAAGTTATTTCATTCTCTGTGCCTCAACTTCCTCATCTGCAAAATAGAGAGTACCCACTTCATAGGACTGTTGAGAAGATTAAATGGTACATTGATTATATCTAAGTTTAGCTAAGGAAAGCTCTTGGATCTGGCCAGGACCTCAGATATCCCATGGCAAGTGAAATTGAAGGATGAGATGTGTATTCTTTCTGTCCTGAGCAAAAAGAGGGCTACAGATATGTCCCAGCCTGGTTCATTGAGGGGGGAGGGGGGTGCGGGCGGAGGACAGCCCACTAGGCTCACAGAGCTTCTCTGCCAGCTTTTCCTTCTCCTAACTTCTGTTTTGTTCAATCTGAAGTCGACAGTCCACCTGGCCCGCTAAACTGGGTGTAAGTTTATCCTATCTGCTGTTTTACCTGCCCCAACTTCATCCTCATTGCTGACTTTTTTACACGCTGAGGGGGCGGTTGCAGATGAAAACAGCCCTACTTGTTTGGTCACTTGGTCTCCACTGCCAGGGCTGCCTCCGTGTCATCTCCCTCTCCCCAGGGCAGCTCAGACCCAGGAATTTTAATTGACCTGAAATTAGAAACTTTGTTAACAAGCGTCACTTGAGAAAGGCCTGAGGGGGATTCAAACGCCTGTGACTTTCAGGTGGGGATGTCAAGTCCCCAGGAAGCCAGTCACTAGGGGTTCGTGACAGGCCTCAGCCAGACCAGCTCTGGTGCTGAGCTCCAGACTATCCCGGCTATGAAAGACTACTATCCCTTTGTTCCTCCAACTGGATTGGAGTTCAGGGCCCTTGACTTAAAATGATCTCCACCTTCATTCCTAACTCCCCCACTACCCACAAATATCCTGCAGCAGAGTGGCTAATAATAATAATAGATGTTCTGGCCTTAGCTTTGCAAATGGTCCTCACATTCACTGTTTGAGTCATTACTCTTGTGAGGTGAGGGAAGAGAAAATTATTGCTCCCACTTTGCAGAAGAGGTGACTGAGCTCCCAAAAGGTTAACATTTAGGTCCTGGTGTGGTTAAGATGGGTCTCAATCCAAGGGTTCTAAGTCTTAGCCCAAAGCAGCAGTTCTCCATCTTTACTGCAAATACCCTGGAGGCCCCAGGTGCAACCACACCCCCAGAGTTTCTCATTTAGTGGGTCTATCCTGGAGCCAAAAATTAGTTTTTCTTTCTTTACCCATCTTTACTGAGGTATAATTGAGAAACAAAAAAATTGTATATATTTCAGGTGTTCAACTTGATGTTTCAATAGCCATTTACATTGTGAAATAATCACCACAATCATCCAGAAGAAATGAAATCAGTGTCTCAAAGATAATTTGCTTTTCTAACAAGCTTCCAGGTGATGCTGATGCTGCAGGGTGGGGGACCACACTAGGAAAACTGCTGGCCTAAAACTTCTGCCGCTGCATCATATTTCCTCATTGTGTTAATAAAGAAATGCTTCCAGCAGCTATGGGTGGACAGATTTGGGTGTTTTCCAAAGAATCTGTTAATGGCGGTAGAATTGAAATATAAGGCAGGAGCAGCAATCTCCACCTGCAGGATATTTCACACATAAGGGAAGGAGCTTGGATGAGAGAGGCTGGGGTATCTTGGGTTGGGGCTTGAGCACAATGGGTTAATTCTGAGTTCCTTCTGGGGAATCTACATGACTGAGAAGGAAGAAGGCGAAATGATTGCTTATATACAGAACCATCAAGGTCTTGGCTGTGTAAAACATAATCCTTACTTCCAGGTAGTAATGCATTTTAGGCAATGTCTTCTGCTTATGCTCAGCAATGCATGAGTCTCAGAACGGTGGCCAGAGAAATGGTGAGTCGTCGGATATTGAACAAGTGATAATGGAATCCAGGAGGTAGAAATTACAAGTCGAAAAGTAAAATCGATGCCCTGACTGTGAAATGACTGAATGCCTGGTGAAGAACTATGTAGAGATGTCCCCCACTCCCCTTGCTCAGCACAGACCTTTAAGATGCTCACCAGTTCAGAAGTTCCTTGAGGGCAGGGACCATATTTTAATCTTGGGTAATCAATCATATTGCGTCAGGGCTGAAATAGGCCTTAGAGAGCTTCCAACCCTGGGATGGCAAATGGGTTTCATTTTGGTGCCAGCTACAATCATTTAGTGATAGCTGTCTGAAGCGCTGGGCTGAGAAGCAGTCTGCCTGTCTCTGAACTCTGTGGGGAGTCAGCCACCATCAATTAGTCATGCTTACCATTGGGCAGGGAGCAGGAAGGCAGCACTTTGCTCCGATTAGCCAGCTCCGATCTAGTTCTACCTGCCCCAGAGACAGATGAGGAAAACACTGCTCCACAGCCCTGTCTGGGTCCCAAACTACACCCCAGCATAGTCCAGTCCCCTAGCAGTCACTCCCTACCAGGCCAAGGGATCTGTGCCTATTATTCAAGCACCCATGAACTTGGTAAAAAAAAAAAAAAACATATTATATCTTCAGTTTTACTAACCTCTAACTGAAATCAAGCATTTCCTTCCATTATGAATGTAGGCAACAAACCATAGTAGTATCAGCAGTCCTGTGACTGTCACCAGTAGAAACCACAGCTATCTTTACAGTACATCAGAGTTGCTGCAGATATCTCTAAAGATCAGTTATACTCCTCACTAGGATGAAATGATAGCAGTTATTAGACTTGCCACTAAATCTTGTTGTTGAATGCATAAAGAAGTACAAATATTACTCCATCACAAAATTGTTTTTAAATATTTGGATAACTGCATTTCAATAAAATTGGTTACCTTTGTATTTCTATTTTATACATTGAAATACATTATCTTGAGAATGGGTCCATAGGTTTCACCAGATGCCCAAAGGGTGCATGGTCAAAAAAAAAGGTTATAACCCCCTGCCAACATTTGCTAATGGCAAGTCCTCTTGGCCTCGGCTTCAGTCAAAGGAGCGGATTTTGGACACACAGGCCACCTTTGTCACCTTGTATTCTTTGTTGTGGCTTGGCAGCAACTGGCAGCTAAGACAGTGTAAATTGGCTGTTCTCCACTCTGGAGAGACAGCTGACCTTGGGAGCTGCCTGGACTCAGATGTCCAGACAGTGACAGCTCTGGCCCTGTGCCAAGCCTCCCTAGTTTGGCCTTCCACAGCAATGGTCAGTCTGGGTCACAGACACAGCAGCTCCATGTTTGCCTCTAGCATTCTTCACTCTCTGATGGCAACCCTTCCCTTCTGCTGTGCTGGCTTCCAAGAACCTGAAAGGCAGGCTTCATTGGATACCTTCCTGCTGCATCTGGATGCCTGTTTATCAGCCTCAGGGCAGGGGAAAAGGACAACCTGGAGATTTCAATCAGAGAGCACAGGCCAAATCACCTTCATCAGGCTCACCTTGCTGTTTTCATTTTATTTTCAAAATGCTATCTTCCTTCCTTTAGGTATGCAGATGTTGAATTCTAGGCTATTAACCCTGGAAAGCACCTGAAAAAAAAACTATCTATTCCACACATCCTCCCACCATTCACTTTACAAAACAGGACATAAGCTAGGAAAGGCAGCATGACCTGCCCATGTGGCACATACCTGGAACTACCAGGCCAGCCCCTTCCTCATCATTGTACAGGCTCATAAATAATGTAAGATTTTAGCATCATAACCATCTGTCTAGGTCAGTGAAAAATAAAACTGCAAACCCGTCCCTGTTCAAAATCACCATTTGACTAAATGGGGGGAATTGGAGCCACTGTTGATGCTCTCTTCCGGGAGCTCTGTTCATGGTATATTCTCTGTAACTGGCACAACTGGAGGGTCTGTGCAGTATTCTTGTTTGTTTTTATTTTCAAAGACCCATTCAGGGATTCTAGAAGTATAGGGTAAAGAGTGGAGGCCTCCCAGTTTTCGTCAGTATCACTGACAATGCCTGCAAGATGCTTCTGGTTTGAAGGTTACTCTGTTGACCAAGGAATTTTTCCCATTGCCTTTAAGATAAACAGCCATGCCTGAGAAACAAGGTCCTTCAGTTAGTCCAGACAGGCAAGGAGCTATAACAAACGCTCCCCAAATCTCTATGGTTCAACAGAATGTGTAAAAGGTTACTTATCGCTCACATCATTTCTAATCAGGCATTTCAGGGGCAGCTTTCCACATGGTGATTCAGAGATCCTAGTTTTCTCCATCTTGTTAAAAATAGCACTACCAACTTCAATATGTGCCTTCTAAGGTCAAAGTAGAACAGGAAGAGAAAATGGGCAATCCCGAGCAGGAAATTTTTATAATTCAGGCACATCAATTCTATCTACTTTCCATAGGCTAGAACTTAGTTACATTGCCCTGACCTAACTTCAAGGAAGGTTGGGAAATGTAGTCTAGCTGTAGACTCAGGTAGACAAGGAAATGCGTGTTGGCATTGCCATAGTCTTTAATGTTATACTATTATCTTAGTTAAAGTTCTTTTGGTTGTATGCCACAAACCAGTTTAAATAGGAGAGGAAAATGTTGGATGAAGATGACCAAAAGGATGCTGGGTACTTCACAGAATCCAAAGGAAAATTAACAAGAAGATTCAGGAAGGGCTTAGATGATGAAGTGGAGATCATCAATAGCTTCCCATTCTATGGGACCCCAGGGTTCTTGACCCTTTTTCTTTGCTTTATTAATTAATTCAACAAATATCAATGAGCATTAAGGCTAGGGAGACCCCAGAAGCCCAAAGAGCCCTGAGGCCCAGAACCACAGAGCTCTGAGTAAGGAATTAGAGCTAACTTTATTGGTGGGGCCTCTGGGAGGATGAACAAGAGTCGGCTGAGCCATCGTTGTGTCTCCTTCACTTTGCAATTCCCAGTGGTTGGACTTAGAAAGGCTCTTAGACAATTGCTATCGCCCAGCAGAGCAATTTCTTCCACATACTTCACTGAGTCCCCACTTAAGAGCTTGATGAAAATGAAAGACAATTTTCACAACCTCCATCATTTCCATCTCCAACCCCAATACCTTGTACTTACTTATTTTTATGAACATTACTTCTTGACCCTGATCCGTTCACATGGGATTTGGGGGCCAGCCATGGCCCAACTTTATCTTGTTCCTTTTTGCTCCTTTTCTGGAACCTGCCACCTCTGTAGTAGTGGTCAGCTAAAAGCGGATTCGGCAAGATCTCACAGGGGAAAGATTATGAGATTTCAGTTGCTTCTTGTGTTTCAACCTCCTTTCAGATCTGGGAGAGAGGAAGAGGGCAGCCCATGTGGGCAACTCAGAAAACAAGCCGACTTGGAAAACAAACCAAGATAAGAGCTTCTTGACATGCTCAGCTAGCAGGTCCCTCATTCACACCGCTTCAAAGACAAACACTTTCCGTTCGTCGATTTGTTTTAGGGCTTGCCGAATCTGCAACTCTGTGGCCTTGACTCTAAAAATAAATCGCCTGCAATAATGACAAAGCTGTGCAAAGAGGAAGGCATGCAGAGAAGGAAAGAGATAGAAGGAGGCAAAGCCGAGAGCAGGCGGGGAAGGAAACCGAATACCCAAACAGGAAGAAAGGATAGGAGAAATTGCCATGGCTCTTTCCTCCCAACTGCAGACGGCAGGGCCCACTGCAGGGCCCACTGCAAAATCCAACAGCCCCAAGTAGGACACTCTGCTGACTCGCTGTTCATTAGACCATAGGGTAGGAAACTGTCCTCTCCAGACACTGTGATCCAGTTGCTAACAGTAATCCAGGCACCGCCAACATTAGCGCAGCCTGAGAAACTTTTAGAAATGCAAATTATCCCTCTCCTCCCCAGCTCTGCTGAATTCAGATCTGCATTTTAACCAGCACATTAACCAGTTAACACATTTAACACATTTCACCAGTGTGCTCATTAGAGTTCGAGAAGCTGGGCAGAGTCCCTGGTGTTTCACCGAATGCAATGCAGAGGAGGCAAACTCTTAGTTCTCCTCCCTTCCAACAAATCAGAGGTGAGCCCCTCCCCTGCTAAGGGGCTTCTTCTGGGAACTTTTCTTTGGAAAGAGAAACCTAGCCACATACAGCTAGGCTTCTTGTTGATCACAGTTCATTTAATAGAATGTTGCAGTTCCCCACTCACCTACCCCCAAGATAATTAGGAATCTCTTTGACCAGTCCTGCGATCAGCCAACATTCATATGAATGCAGCATGCAGACCCGTTACAGACCTTGTTACCCTCAGAGATCCCTCTGGGATTTGTCATTTGAATCCCTTCCCTCTAATCCTCCTTGTTTTGTTGCTCCTTCCCCTGCTCCTGGCCTGAAATGTTTTCCTGTCTCCTAGTCTTTATGAAATTCTATTTTATGGCCTTGGTGTGAAATTTTGATACATGTTGACACCCCCCTTCATTCTCCCCTCCCCTTATGTCTTACTGACATATTTCAACCCTCCTTACTGTTCTCATCGGTTCTCCAAAGAGGCCCTCATTTCTGCTTCAGCAATCATAAACTTGGTTGTTTAGTGTGGAATCTGGTTCCCCTTGCTCTTGCCCAAGCCAGGCAGCTGACCGGTCAGGCCATTGTTTAGATGCTGAGCAAGTGATAAACAGTTATGGTTGCTCTTTGCTGGAATTCTAAATAGTGGCTGTCACTCTTCATTGACTATAAAATGTACAAATGTGAATGATAAGAAAGAACATAACTGTGCCCCATCTTATCAAATTTATTTTAGCTGTGCTTTAAAATCAATTTAATTTGTAAATTATTCATGGCATGTAGGAACCATTACAGACTTGCACTAGCAAAACCTATGCTTTAAAGATTGTACTAACTTTTTTTGAAACATTCTGTGGATGCTTTTTATCGTTTTTTTTTTATTATTATTATTACAAAGGTAATGCATATCTATTTTAGAAAATGTGGATACTATAGATAAGCAAAAATAATTATTTTATTATTATCACCTCTAATCCTATGGCCATGAAATAATCACTGTTAACATTTTAGTATATATCCTTTCAGTCTTTTTTTTATTCTATACACACACACACAAACACACACACACACCACACACACACACACACACACACACACACACACACACACACACACACACACACACACACACACACACACACACACACACACACACACACACACACACACACACACTTCTCTCCCTCTCTCTCTCTCTCAAGGGTCATGGTGCATGTCCTAGCTTGCCTCCAAAAATGGCCACAATCAAACCCTTCCACTCTGTTCTGAAGACTCCTACCCAACTCCCCATATTCTGGAACCAGCTCATATCAGCTCTCCAGAGCTGATTGTGAATATCTCTTCCCAACTCTGCATTCAGTGACATCATGCTGATAGCTTGAAACCGGCCATGGTGGTAAATGCTACTTATCAGTTTTTTCCCCCAGACATAGGGTTTTTAAACATTTACCAGCATATCACTGTGTATATATATGCCCAGAGCCAAGTTCATGGGCATGCACTCTGAACACAGGGCCCTATGATCAGAATAGTCTTCTGCTTAGTTTATTGCTCTACTGTCATCACCTCAAAATTCTTAATAATTTTATGTTTGGGCTTGTGTTTTGTTAATAAAGTCTATGGTACAGCAGAGCATGAGTATAAGTAGAGGACATGCATACAATGTGATATGTACACCATTTCTTGTTGTCCCATTGGCATTGGTGTTCATAATGCCCCTTGAACACAGAATTCTGTTGAACCCACAATGCATGGGAGTTAACAAGACTGAAAGCAAGTACAAAGTAAGTGTGTAATATCTATGACTGAGTAAGTGGGGAGCTGACAACCCTAAGAGTCCATGTTTTCCATTTGAAACAATACTTAATCCAAATGCAGGAAGAAAGTAATGATGTTTGAAGAAACATGAACAACCAAAGAACCCTATCATATTTTTTCTTGTGTTATTTCCCTTTGTTAGTCAACCACTCACACTGAATAGGGTGATATAGAGAAAAGGAGAAAATAGGGCAATCCATAGTTCTTTTTCCTTCTTGTCCTTCCTTACTCATCAGTAAGCTGAAAGTACTGTTGGCAGAATATGTGCATATCAAGAAGTCAAATAAAACAGTCGAGTTAGTTTTGTACAGTGTTCCCACTGTTCTGCTAAGAACAAAATGTATATGTGTATACAAGCTATGAAACACAAATTGTGTGATTCTGACAATTCTAAGAGTTAAATGATTTTATATTTACATTTAAAACTGACATTGCATAGATGAATGGTAAATTTGTGTTAATAGTTTAATTTTTCTTTACTTAGAACCACGTTAAATAGTAAATAAGAAAACACTATGACAAGTGAAGAGAGAGACCATAGGAGAAAGGGGAAAGCTTTATATTTTAGTACCTTAACAGCACTTTTTTCCCTGGTTTTTAAACAAGGGGCCTTGCATTTTCATTTAGCACTAGGTCTCGCAAATTGTGGAGCCAGCCTTGTGCATGCTACTCCCCACTGAAGGATGGAGTCTATTCCTCCACCTCTTGAATCTAGTCTGGCTTGTAACTGTTTTGACCAGTGGAATTCTGTAGAAGTGAGCTTTGTTGGTTGCACACTTCACCTTTAAGAAGACTGGAAGTTTCCACTAACTGCCTCTTGGAGCCCTGAAGCACCATCAAAGAAGTCCAGGCTACTCTACTAGAGAGAGAGGCCATGATGTGCAAGAGCACTAGGACGCCAGATGTGTGAGTAAAGAAGCCACCTTTAAGATCTAGCCCAGTTGAGCCTTTGGACAACTCCAGCCCAAGTTGCCTTCTAACTGAACCTCATGATTGACCCCAGGCAAAAACCACCCAGCTGAGCTCTGTCAACCCACAGAATCATGAGAGATAATAATAAGCTGCTGTTTACTGCCACTATGCTTTGGGATGGTTTGTTTAGCAGCAATAGATGAATACAACAATATCCCTTTCATAGCCTGTGTTTTTAGATTTTAAAGGAAAATTCTAGATTTATTTTTCCAGGAATCAGAAACTAAGTAGAAAATTTCAGGGTAAGATGCAAACTGCATGAAGCATGAAAGTAGATCTCAAAGGTTAGTGTGCCTGAGATTCTTTGGCGGGGGAGGTGGGACATTGGGGACATATTAAAACTGCTGCTCTTTTGACTCCAGCCCCAAAGATTTGAATTCAATAAATCTTCAGTGTGGCTGAAGTACCTCTACTCTGCCAAGCCCCCATATGATTCAGAAGCAGGCTTTTGATGGACCACAGTTTATGGACTGCTGCTTCAACGGTGTTACTCCACAGTGGCAGTGAGGTGTTTTTTCAGAGTCAGAAGATTGTCCTAGCTACCGCGGCTCCAAATTTTAGAACTCAATGATGGCCTGAGAGGCTTAACTGGAATAAGGATAGACTTGTCCATAACAGAATTTTCCTCATCATATATTTGAAAAAACAACAGAGGAAACAAATGACAAACTATTCTTACATGTTAAGCAGAACTTTCAGGAAAGGCATCCAACAGTTATTGATTATTCAGAGGACCACGCATGAGAGTCGAGATGGATAAAATGCCTTTTAACATCGTCCATCTGCATAAGACTCTTCCTTTTCTTTATTATTCCCAAAAGAGACATGAGTGGCCCCAACATGCCACTTGATTTTAGTTCTTCAGAGGAAACTAAAAACTATAAGAATATTTTAGGTAGCCATACCAAAAAAAATGATATTACTAAAATTGAAATTTCAGTTAGACCATAACATATGCATCTTTGTGTTCCTGGCTCCTCACATGGTACTTGCCTCAAAGTGGGTGACCAGTAATTATTTGTCAAATTAATTAATTTAAGTTATCAATAAACTTGAAGCATCAAACAAAGCTACAGTCTTGCTGTCAAACAGACATTACTGGATATGATTAGTGCTCAGTGGACCTAATCTGATCCTCATAGGAAATGTCCTGAAAGAGAGAGACAATGAGTTTATCCTAGTGAAATAACTCATTCAAAGTTTCCCAGAAATGTCTGAATCCCTGGGAAGCAGTTTTAATCTGGCAGCTCTCCAGGAGACAGTTTAATGGAGCCGGTTCCATGGGTATCCCCCACTCACAGAGGATGAAGGATAGAGGATGCTCCCTGGTTCTCGGGACCTGGCTACAGAGAATGGGTGTGACCACAGACCTGGACCAAAGAACAACTGAGTATCTGAGTGGTAAGCAGAGAAGAAGGGCTTATGACCTACCTTCAAAGTGATGGGAATGAAGGCAGCTCAACCTCACCTTCCTCATTTGTAAAATGGTGAAAGCAGTATATATCTCCCAAGGTTTTCATGAGAATTCAATAAGGTAACTCACATAGCATCTTGCACAGTGCCTGGAACATAATAGCCCCTCAACAAAATGGTGTTTCCTATTCCTTTTCCCCTAACTCTCACTACCCTGGATGATTCTCTCATGCTTCAGCTTTCCCTAAAGATACTGTAATGTTTGTTATAAAAGAATCTGGGAGTCGGTAGTGTATCAGTCAGCTTTTGCTGTATAACAAGCCACCTCAAACTTAGTAGCTTAAAACAACACTCATTTACGCTTGCTTTTACATCTCTAGTTCACCTCATCTCAGTTGGGCTTGCCTAGGCATCTCTGCTTCTGGCTGCTAGTCTACCTGGGCATGGCTCTTCATCACAGACTGGGGTCAAGTCTGACTAGGTCCTAGGTGGATGGGTCAGCAGCTACCAGGAGAAAGCGCTTCTCATGGCAATGAAAGAGGTTTGAAAGGGCAAGTCCAACCATGCAACTACATTTCCAATTAGAAATACACAAGGAGGAGATGGTAGAAGTATAGCCCAGAGGCCAGGACCTGACAAAGGTGTGACCACAGTCTATCAGATGGAACTGAAGCTATGGAGGAGATCTAACTGCTACAGAGATGCTATACAACGCAGAAAATGGGAAATGCCCCTGGCTTCTTCCCTCTTTCCGCCCCAGGACTTCCATCAGTATCTCCCTTTGGCCAAACGAAGCAGGAAATGAGAGAACACGGGAGCAGAAAAATGCAGTTCCCTGTGAGACAGAGCAAGATAGAAAAGGCAGGGATGAGTCTAGGAGCAAACAGGTGAATATGACAGCATTTACTTGGTCCACACCTGTACACATACCCAGGCGAAAAACTTCCCAAACACAGTAGCAGTCAATCCCAGTCCCCCACCTATATCCCTTGGCACCGAATGATGCCACGCCACAATGGACACACCTACAGCTCTACATGATGGTTCTTCCTGCTCACAAGAGCACGCTTGGGCTGAGTGCTGGGTAGGCTTGAAAAGCTGCAGAGTTGGCGTCCCTGGGAGTGGCCCTCAACCAACAATGGACAAGAGTTGGTAGCTAATACTCCAGCTTCTTTACCCTGTGAGCATGCTTTACATGGTCTCTTAGAGGTCTTTGGTGGAATGAGCCCCAGTGGCCCACAGTGCTAATCTGCTTATTACCACATTTAGTGTTGACTTCCTTTCTTTTCCTCTCATACCTACTTCCATTGCAAATCAACTCCTTCAGCCAACCTGAGACAGACACCTCAACACAACTCGTAGCCAACATTTGTGCCTTCTCACCACTGTGCCTTAGTGACAGAGCAAGAACAAGCCCTGGCACAGGGGGTAGAGAGGGGAGGCAGACCCAGCACTGGGCACTCTTGTATTCTTCACTAGGATTTATAAATCACTCACCCCTGGGGCCCTATTTGGCTCCTCCCATCCACCAGGGAACAGCTTCCTTTACATTTCTTCTATGAGAGAAAGAGCAGGGGCAGACTTGGGCGTGGAGCATTCTCCCAGAATGTCTATCGTGTTCCCACTCCCATACCCCCTCATCTGCCCCCCAGCACCCTATGAAATGTTGCCCCTCCTCAGAAGAGAGCAAGTTAAGTGCTGCGTTACTAAGGAACTGCCACGCTAGCCACCAAAGTGACTGCTCGTTATTTGAACACTTTCTTCTATTTGACTGAATACAGGAAAAATGTCACAAATAGAATATTCATCAACCCCTTGTGCGCCTTTTCTTCCCTGCTTATCTCCCTGCTGTCATGTATGAATCCCGGCTTCAGGTTCATTTGGTATGTTGAGTGCGTGCCCGGGGAGAGGATGCCGCCGAAAGCCTTGCCCACATGCTCTTTGCCTCGACAGCCCTCCCTCCCCATTGGTGACACCCCACCAGACAAACGCCACTCACACTGACCCCTCGAGAGTAGGACAATGTCTGCCTAAGCAAAGAAGCCTTCTGCTCCATGCAAAGGGAACATAAAGGACCCGAGGAGCCTTCACAGCCATTTAGTGATTCTCGGCATGTCACTTTTACAGACACCTCAGCTTCCAGAGCTTTTATCCTAAGGTGCTTCTTAGAAAGCGCAGGATGGCATCCCCACCCCACTTCAAACACCGTCTGTTTCTAGATTCTCAGAGGGGCTAACGCCGCCTGCCAATTTCTCAGCTACAGAATCATCAGCGCAGAGCATCTCCCTCTGCCTCTTTTCCATCAGTGCTAAAGACACAGTTTCCCCAGCCCAGTCCTCCTCCAGCCTGGCCCCACCCTACAGATTGCCCTGTCAGGCTGCTGGGAACATGTTTCTAGGGCTGGAAAATCAAAGTACTTATTGCTCTGACAATTAGATATTATGTTCAAACCTGAAAACTGATGACTTAAACAAGAGAGGGATTTGTTTTTCTCTCCTGTAATATCAGTCCAGAAGCAGGCCATTCAGGGCTATTATGGCTGCTCCATGAGGCCACCAAGGACCCAGCCCTTTTCTCCTCCATTATTAGGAGGTGACCATCACCCCATGCTCTTGAGATGGTCATTGAAACTCCAACCATCAACTCAGAATTCCAGGCAGAATAAAGAATAAGGGCAGAAAGGGCCTCCTGAGCTGATTTAGCCTCTATTCTATGGAGCTTTCCAAAAATCCCACACAAGAACTTCAGCTTACATCTTCTTGACCAATAGCTGCAAGGGAAGCTGGGAAATCCAAGTTTTTAGTTCGATGTATTGCCATCATGCATAAAATTGGAGTTCTGTCAGTGTTTGGGCTTCATTGTGTCTCCCTACAATTCAAATGTTGAAGTCCTAACCCCTAGTATCTCAGATTTGACTGTATTTGAAGATAGGGCCTTTATTATTATTTTTTTTTAATTCCCATATCCATTCCCTCTCCCCTTTGGCAACCATCAACTTGTTCTCTATATCTATGGGAGATAGGGCCTTTAAAGAAGTAATTAAGTTAAAATGGGGTCATTAGACTGGGCTCTAATCCAATAGGACTGGTGTCCTTCTAAGAAAAGGAAATTAGAACACAGACAACACAGAGAGAAAAGATCACGTGAAGGCAGTCACCTACAAGCCAAGTAGAGAGGCCTAGGGAGAAACCAACCTTATCAAGGTGCGCACACACCGATCTTGGACTTCTAACCTCCAGAACTGTGAGAAAATAATCATCTGTTGTTTAAGCCACCTGAACTGTAATACTTTGTTATGGTAGCCCAAGCAGACTAAGACAGGTAGTAAGGAAGAAAAGACTAATGGTCACAGATAGGCAATTACCAGTACTTGGCACATTTGGGAAAACCTTGTCCTTATTACCTGAGCTTTTAAGACATATTTCAAGTATTTTAAGATACTTTTAAAAAGCTCCTTTTTTAAGGTACTTTTCATCAGATGGTATCCAGAGGACATATATCATCCCTATCCTTCCCCAGCCAGGTCTCCCCCAACCTCTATTTCTCTCTTGTCTTTGCATGACTCTCCTCCCTAGAAATGCTTATATAAATACTGTGGACTCTCTGGAACAATTTGAAAAGTACTGAAATAGCCCTCCCTCCCTTCTCCTGGCCATAAATAGCTTGAAAGTCTAAAGTCAGTGTTTCATTCTTTGGATAATCTATTATCTCCTATGAACACACAAATTAAATGCCAATTGATCTAGATCTGGTCAGCCCAGGTTGTGATGTTAGGAGAGCATGGGGGAGGGCCAGAGGTATGGCTGGAAAGGGGGTACCAAAGAGCCAGAGGCCAGAATGAGGGCACAGAAGGGCCAGGTGGGACTGCTACCAGCAGAGGGGTCCCTTGAACACTGCTGGACCCATCCTTATTGCTAAAAGGGTGTGTGTTAGGGTACTGGGGTCAGGATCAAAAGTTTTCCTGGGGAAGACCCTATACTTGCATACCATCTCCACTGCCAATAAAACCATGTTCAGATACCATATTCCCGCACATTCACTGCCCTGTTCTTCTTCCCCTGCCTACCAAGCTTCTTCACAGGGAACAAATCTGCAGTTGAATTGGGATGTTCTGTCTCCCTGTGTGCCATGACAGTGATTCCCCTACAGATGATGTCATAGACATAGACAAAGGACATTTTTCTCTATCTTTGTTGAGTCTGACAGTTCTCTGTCTTCCTCTTTCTTCAATCTATTCACTTTATTGCTCTGACAGAGAACACCTTGAAGAATTCTTTTGGAAAGTGTTAGATGTCCTTAATCCTTTTATATCCAGAAACATCTTTAATTAGCCCTCACATTTGAATATTGACTTGTTGTCTCAACACTATACCTGCCTTTTAAACTCGCTCTATACCACTGGGGCTGGGAGAATACAAACAACATTTCCCAGCTGCCTTTTTGATAAGTTCTGCCAATAGGAGGCACTGGTAGGAGATGGGAAGGCAGGAGGAAGGGAGAACTTTCAGGCTCCTAGCTCCAAGAGGATAAAACTACTGGGTTCTCTTTTCTTGGTTGGGCCCTGAGTGATACAGGTACGAAATTCAAATCTCAAAATAATCTCAGAATTTTGAAGACATTGCACCACTATCTTCTAGCTTTCTAGCTGAGATGTTTAACACCAGGTTACTATTTTTTATTTTTCTGGAAGATTTGGATTTTTTTTCTTAAATTATCCTTAGAATTCAAAATTGTGATGTCTTTAAGAATGGGTCTTTTATAATTTTTCCTGTTTGGCACTTGGTCTACTCTCTAAATCTAAAGACTGAATGAAATTTTTCTCCAGCTCAGGGAAACTGTTTATTCTCATATTACTTTGATAATTTTCTTTCCTACAAGCTTTCTGTTCGTTGCTTCTGAAAATTTTTATTAGGTCAACATTTGAATTTCAGCTCCTGATCTATGTCTCTTAATTTTTCTCTTATGCTTTTAAAAAAAAATTTCCTTGTCTTTTTGCACTTTTTGAGAGAGTCTTTCAGCCGAGTCATCAATTCAATCACCAGCCATAGCCAGTCAGCTACTTCATCCAATGAGCTTATTACATTAGCAATTGTACTTTTTTCATTCCAAGAACTCTGACATATTCTTCTGACAACAGCCAGTTTTTTATTTATGGGTAGCAGTTTTACTAAATTTAAATATCTTTCTATATCCTGGAAGAATTCTGTGAGGATCATTTCTCTTGTTTGTTTAGGTTGGTGCCTCTTCCACAATGTTGGTTTTCTTCAAATGTTTGATAATTCTGTAATCTCCATTCCTGTTAGAGATGAAGGTCCAGGCTTATCATTTACAGTGGAGGCTGGTGTGCACTTTCTAAACTCCAGTGGAAAATGCCTGCTCTCATGACAGTGAAAGCCAGTTCTGGTTATAAAAGTTCAAATTCTCCTGTTTTGGTGAGAAAGGCCTCAGATCAAGCCACCGATCCTTGGTGGTGTTTGCTAGCTTGTTCTCCAAACATGGGGAATCCCTTTCCCCCAGTGACTACCACCTGGGGCCATGCCCTTCTTCCAGCCACTGTCTATAGTATATCCTGAATGAGAACCTCCATGTTGGAGAGTTGTTCTCCTGGCTTTAACCTGAAGACAAGTATCAAGGTCAGGGGCAGAGCCATTGACTCATAGCCTCACACCCCATCCTCTCTTCTCAATCCCTTGCTGCCTCTGGTCTTTGGATTCTTCCAGAGTTTTCCATAAAACTCACCTTTGAAAGGAAAGGCTCTTTTTTGCTTTTCTAGAATTATGGGATCTTCAGCACTGCTTTGAGGCTATCTCCCTTATCTTACATCTTCAAGTATTTTCTGGGCGACTGATGACAACTTTTCCAGCTTCCCAGCTAGGCTTTTGGTTTCATATAATATTTTAGTATGAAAAACTTCAAGTATCTACAAAAGTAGATAAAATGTTATGATGAACATTATGCTAAGTGAAATAAGCCAGTCACAAAAAGACAAATACTGTATGATTACACTTATGTGAGGTATCTAAACAAGACCATAGAGACAGAGAGTAGAAAGGTAGTGGTTGCCAGGGGCTGAGGGGAAGGAGGAATGGGATGTTAGTGTTTAATAGGTATAGAGTTTCAGGATGAAAAGTTTTCAAGTTTTTCAAAAAAGAGTTCTGGAGATTAGTTGCACAATAATGTGAATATACTTAGTGCTGCTGAACTATATACTTAAAAATGGTTCAGATGGTGAATTTTATGTTATGTGTATTCTACTGCAATTAAATATTTTTTTAATATTATAATAAATCCCTCATGAACCCATCACGCACCTTTAACAAATATCAGTTTGTTCATCTGTAGTCATATTCACTCCCCCTCCATGCAAACCCCCTCACACACTTTTTTTTTCCTTTTCTATTATTTCAATGGAGTTTGAAGAGGGAAGGCAAATGATAAATCAGCAATCTTGAAACACAGTCATTTCTTCATAAATGTTTGAGGAGATTATTGAAGCTGAGTAATGAATACATAGAGGTTCATTACACTCTTCTCTCTACTTTGAGTATGTTTGAAAAATTCCATAATTAAACATTTTTTTAAAAAAAGTAAAAGTCATAATGAAGTAACACATCACCAAGGAAGGAAACTAGACTTCAGATGGTGAGCCTGCAATAGAGTACGCACATGTCAAATTATAATCTTGTACACCCGAAAATTATATAATGTTATTGACCAATGTTACCCCAATTAATTCAGTTTTTTTTAAGTAAAAATCATAATGAGGTGAGACATCACCAAGGTTTCAAAAATAAATTTAAAAAATATAAGTAAAAACCAATGTTTGAAGAATGAATGCCACTGAATCCACTGAATGAAGTATTTTCTCTGAGCTGTTTCTACAGCAGTCTTCTAGCCAGTGATTCTTGGCCAGCAGGGCAGGGAAAGCGGTGCCTTCCTCTTCCTGTTTGAAAGAGTCATTGAGAATGACAGTGGTGTCGGCTGAGACAGTTTTCTTAGAGGAGTGCTTTCTTTGTCTAGAAGAGAGTGGAAGCAGAGATGAAGAGAGAGAACCTCCACTCCACCCTCCCTAGGACTGCTGTAAGCCCCAAGCCATGTTCCTTACTTCATAGAATGTTTATGTGCAAGTGGAGCTGGTTACACAGGTGTATCCAATGTGTGAAAATGTGTTCAGGGTCTACTTATATGTGCGCTTATATGTACATACATTATACTTTGATTGAAAATTAAAAATCATCATCACACAGGAGAAGCATATGAATGGGGCAAGATTGGCCATGGGTTGATGGTTATTGAGGCTCGGTGAGGCGTACATGCGAGAGCATTATACTGTTTAATCTACTTTAGAAATTGTTTAGTCTAAATTTGAAATTTTCCATAATAAAATAACTTTTTTTTAAAGTGACCTTATTTTTTAATACATGTTTTCTCCCATGAGGATGGGGGAGGATTTATATGATTGCTTTTAATCAAAAGATAGGGGAAAATATACAAATTCATTGCTCTGTATTTCTTTCTATTCCAGTAAGGATAGATTTCCTAGTTGTGCCCACTTCTCTGCTTAAAGACCCCTCAATCCTTCTCTCACCTCCTTCTTCAATTGCCCTCAATACCCCATGAAATGGGCATATTATATATATATATATG
>NW_006441063.1:1879115-1882771 GCF_000325575.1 Pteropus alecto | reverse complement strand
TATATATATATATTCAGAGGCAATTGTTTTCACAACGAGAAAGCTGTCCAGAGTTTCCATTGGCCACTATGCACTTTTATTGATTTACATCTTCCTTGTTCCAAAGATGTATTTAAGGTTTGCAGAGATGCATATAATAGAGCAGCATAAAATAAATTACAAATAAAGAAATAATGAATGAGAGAAAAGGGAAACAAGGATAGGAAAGTAAGATGAAGCCAAGACTGAGGTGACTATACAAAATATTTGCTATGAAATCCACAATGCTCACTAGAAGTGGAATGCAAGTCTTAGGCTGAGTTCCCCAGCAACCCATGTGAAAAAGAAAGCCAGGTTACAGTGTGATTTACAGAGCTGGTGATATAAAAACAAAGCTGACAGTCAGGGGAAGTACAAAACTCCGAACATGGAGATCAAGGAGGCAAGTTTTCACCATGGATTATCATAAATATAATATGAACAACATTTTCACATTACACACAGCCACAGAACACAAGACTTTCTTATCTACATACATATACTACTATACAGCAATGAGGATGAACAATGTACACCTCTACACAACCATATGGACTTTCTCATAACTTCCTTCAAAATAGGCTGATGGAGAATCTCTATATGCCATTCCAAGAAAATCATTCTGTGGGGTACAAAAGGGGCTTTAACACTAGGGTGGCTTCCCATGCACCATACTTTGAAGAACCCAAAGCAAAGATCTATAGCCTAGAAGCCATGCACCAGAATTCAGAGAGTCCAGAATGCCTTGGCATGTTAATTTTTTCCAGAGAATGGCTCCAAATCTTTCACTAGATTCTCAAAGGTGTCAGTGACTGTAAGAAAAGTGAAGAACCTGCCTGGAGGAAAAGAAGCATCGCAGACTTCAAAACATCATAAACATTTCTCTTGGGCTCCTGGTGCATAACTTCTCAGGTTTCCAATGAGGGGTAGAAATGTAGGTGTGGCATTGAATGGAACTGATGGTAGGACTAGAATCCTCCTGTGATACCAAGCTGATCAGAACCAGGTCCCTCTTGAGGATCTCCCACCCCTGCTCAGAGATTTGCTGGGGAAGCTTTGTGGGGAAGGGTAACTTTGAGATGACAGAATGATTCAAGTGCCACTATGGTTTGGACCACCAAGCAGGGCTGCAATAATCTCTACCAGGAGAATTTTTTTTTAATTTAAGACAATTATAACTGAATATCCACCTAAATCATTTCTTTTAAAGTCATTCATCTTCGATAGTGTGACTTCCTAATGACTCCTCCAAGCTCAACTAGTGTCAGATGTGTCCCAAGGTGACCCAGATGATTAGTGCCCAGGTTATAAGCCAAGCAGTGGTACAAGCTAGGGAATCCCTACCACAAACCATGGCTTCGGATCCAGAACAATTAAACTAGAGTTCCTTCTGCCAATAATTAGATAGAAGTTGTTTATGAAAATTATTGCTGGATGTCATTACTGATAATAACAGTAGTTAACATTTATTAAGAATTTGTCAGGCACTGTATACCTCCATGTGATCCTCGCAACAGCACTCTGATGGGGGGCTGGCTCATCATTCCCATATTACAGATGGGTAGTCTAAGTCTTGTTCCCCTGAAAATAAGTGTTATATCCATTAAGAGACCACTCCTATTTCAATAATCTATTGTTATGTAACAAACCACCCCACAATGTGGTGAAGTAAAACAAAAATTTGTGATTGCCTTTCATGTTGTGTATATTGACTGAGCTCAGGTGGCTTTTGCTCCAGGTGGCTCATGTAGTTGCAGTCGGGTGCTGGCTGGGCACTGGAGTCCTCTGAAGGCTCAACTGGGTTGGATATCCAAGATGGTAAATGCATGGGTTGGCAGTTGGTGCTGGCTATCTATCTGGGAAGTCAGCTGTGACCAGAATGCTTACATGTGGACTTTCCATGTAACTTAGACTGTGAAATTTGAATTTCAGTTGTTATTTGTTCAATTGTTTAATGAGTAATTTTCATTATAAGTATATACCAAATATTATACAGGATATACTTATACTAAAAAAAAAGTTTATTGTTTATCTTAAATTCAAACTAGGAATATACTTATACTAAAAAATATTAATGATTTATCCAAAATTCAAATCTAACTGAGTATCTTGCTTTTTTTTTTTTTTTTTTTTTGAGTATCTTTGATTTTTATTTATCTAGCAACCCTACTAGGAGACCATTCTTTCCTCATCCTCAACTATGTATTTGGCAGAAGGTTGCCTAATCCCCTGTATTAGGTTTTTGGTTTGTTTTCTTTATTGCTGTGTAACAAATTACCACAAACTTAGCTGCTTAAAACACTACCCATTTATTAGCTCACAGTTTCTATAGGTCAGAAACCCAAGCACAGAGTGGCTCAGCAGGATTCTCTGCTTAGAAGCTCACAAGGCTGAAATAAAGGTATCACATTCCTTTCTGGAAACTCTGGAAGAGAATCTACTCCAAGCACCTTCAGGTTGTTGGCAGAACCTAATTCCACCTCACATTTTTCACCCAGCACCTTCCACCTTCAAGACAGCCAGAGCACATCAAGTTTTCTTCATGCTTTGAATTTCTATGATTTTTCCTTCTCCTTTCTCTTCTGCCACCAACCAGAGAAAGTTCTCTGCTTTTAAGGACTCTTTGATTACATTAGTTCCCCCTTCCCCAATCATTTCCTTTTTTCAAGATCAACTGTGTTATATAACATAACACCATCAGAGAAACATGGCAGAGTGAGATGTCCCAGAGTCTCTCCCCTTGAAACAACAATAATTTGAACATCTAAAATTCAACAACAACAAAAAAACACCCAAACTGCACACCAGATCATCTGTGCGTGGGATCTGCGCATAAGAGCTACCACAGGTCAGAACCCCGGGTGTTGGGTGCTGGACTGAGAGAAATAAAGAAGTTGCCTCTCCCGACCACCAGAGCTATTTGTAGGAGGAGCAGGAGGGGAGAAGGAGTAGTGAGTTCCCTGAACAGCCCAGCCTTGGAGTACTGTGAGCTCCACATGGCCAGCAGCAGGGCCCAGTCATCAGGGTAGAAGGCAGAGAAATGGGGACAGCAGAAAAGCGGGGATGGCAGAGAAAAAACAGTTGATTTTTACCAGCTGCGGTTGTAAAACCGACGCTGAACCACAGCCCCCATCCCCCAACCCAGAGGGCCCCTCCCCACATACCCTCCAAGACTGAATGACGCAGAGCCCCAAGGCAATCTGAGCAAACGCTATCGAAACTATCACTAACACTGACAGGAACTGAGACAGGGTAGCAAGCGTGATTAAATATCTATAAGAAAAAAAAAGACATTATTAAGACTTTATATAAAGCAGTGATCCAAGAGGCTTAAACGCCATGTACTGGAAACTAAAAGAAAAACACCTTCTTTGTAACGGGCTAGAGAGATCTTTATGTAATAAATCTTTCTGGGAAAAATAGCAGAATATACTTCCATTAATGCCCAGGCAAAAAAATAGTCCATTAAACACCATGAACAAAAGAGGAGATGAGGCATCTCAGAAAGAAAGAGAAAAATCTCCAAAAAATAAGCTTACAAAAATAGAATTATGTGACTTAAATGACAGAGAATTCAGGATGGTACTTTTGAAAAAACTCAGTGATACCAAAACAAATCAGATCAACAATTTCAGGAA
>NW_006441063.1:1863384-1874613 GCF_000325575.1 Pteropus alecto | reverse complement strand
TCACTTCACTTTCATGTTGGATATAAACCTAAAAGCAACAAATGAGCAGGGCAAACAGAGACTTATGGACATGGACAATGGACTAATGGTTACCAGAGGGGAGGGGAGGGAGAGGGAGAGTGGGGTAGTAGATGGGGAAAAAATTTAAATCATTTCTTCAATTAAAAAAATAAATATATAAAGAAAAAATAAAATTGGGTAAAAGTAAAAATTATCTTTATATTAATGGAAGTAGTCCATAATTATGTTAAAATATATTTTATAATCCAATTATTAATAAAGCTCTAATAAAATAACTTTTTAAAATTTAAAAACATATATATAACACAATCACAGGGGTGAAATTTTATGATATTTACAGCTTCCAGGGATTAAAAAGCATGGGATCTTGGGGGGTTATTTTTAGAAATTTGACCTACCACATCCCCAAACCCAGGGGTAGGCCCTGAGAGTCTTACTCAAATGAATGTTTCTGATGTTCGGCTTCATTCCAGAGCTAGTGAGATGGAAGCAAATGTTTGCCCAGGATTTGAAGAAAGAACTTTTTTCTCTTCTACAGGATTAGATGCTATCTGTGTATAGGCCTAGAGGTACCACCATCTGAAAGCCACAAGGGGTGGGCTAGAAGTCCATAGGGCAACCACAGAGCTGGAGAGGGAGCTTGCCCAAGGGAGCAAAGCCAAGAACTTGGGTGGTGATAGAATTGTAACTCTGAATTACCCCCTAGAACCCCACTCTGCTTCACTTTTTACTCTTGGGGGCCTAAGAAGTTTCGATAGGTTTTTCCCACCAATTTCTTTGTTGCTGATGTTTATTGAGACATAACTGACATATAACATCATCAATTGCAATTGAAACATTCTACATTGATGCAGATGATGTCACTTAACCTGGTTGGAGCGAAAAAAATGTTCTTGTGGAACTTTAGCTTGGTGCTGCAATTCTGCCAGTCTCTGTCAGCACTGACAGCTCCAAAGGGAAGGGGAAAAAGGAAAGGAAAAACAGCACAAAACAACAGATGACTCAGGGTGCTAAAACCTCATCTCCAAATAGCTAGACTCCTCATCTCTCCGGGATATGAATTTGCCAGTGTAGAGAGAATTCACATTCATTGAGAAGTTACTAAGTGTCAGAACCTCTATACAATAGTGATGTTGCAAGCACATGAAGTACCAGATACAGACACCTGGAGTCCTACAGCTCCTGAGTGAGGAAGGGATGCTTTTTCACTCCTTTTACAAAGAAATGGAGAATCAGAGAAGTGTATTAACTTGCACCAGGACTCAAAGCAAGTGAGTGGGGGGACCAGAGCCAGAATTCACACAGAAGGCCGCCTAACTCTAAAGGTAGTGAATTCCAGTCCACAAACCTGGGCTGGCTGAGCAAAAAGTGACTAAAGCAAGAATTTCCACTTGTCTAGTTTAATCCTCTCGATAACCTTGAAAAGTAGGTATTATGAAAACTGGCCTCATTTTACAGATGAGGAAACCACTTACAGAGTAACTTTTCCAATGTCATCAAATGAGTTAAGTGCAGAGTTGGTGTCTGAGCCCAGGGCTGGTACTTTTTCCACTGAACAATGTGTGATGGAGAAGGAGGATCAGAATAGAGCAAGGCAGGAATTTGAGGTCAGAGATCAATAATGTTTTGGTACCATTCATACACACATTAATTAGTTTGTTCAATTATGCATTCAGGTATTTATTAAATACCTCTGCCCTGTGACTATGTGAGAAAGGCTCATATCACCAGTCTTTGCCTTCAAGAAATTTATAATCTATAAAGGGAGATGATTTATTTGTGTACCCAAAAGGAGTTAGCATTTGGAAAGGGTCATAAAGGAGAGATACAATTTCTGCAAGTGAGAATGGAATCTAAGGGTGTGTGAGAAATTGAGGACAGAACATTCTAACAGGGTGGGTGTAAGGGAGGAAAGAATAGAAGAAGCAGAATCCAGAGGCAGGGGAGGGGCAGAGTTCACTTCAGGGAACAGACTCACCTTGGGTATTTTAACAGGAAGGGATTTAATATGGAGAATTGAGTCCTAACAACATCATTGAAAAGATTGTGGAGAAGACATTTATGCAAGGCCTCCAGGAATGACCACAGGACATGGCAGGACTGACCCTCTGGGGAGCTACTCTCTCAGCCACAATCAGAAAAGTGGGAATCTGAGATTACTGAATTCAAAAACATAGTAGAGCTTTAATCTAAGGAGGTCAATCTAGAAACTGGGTAGCAGAATACTGCCACAGATAACTTCACAACTCCACAACCTTATTTGCATATAGGAAACCAACCAAAAGCACAAGAATATGACCACCACCTCACTTCCATCACTCAAATCTTGGGCAGTCAGAACGTGCACATTCAATTGACAGAACTTATTTCACATCCAGAACTGAAGTTGCAAGGGAGTCTAGAACATTGTGGTTCTTTTTGGTTGTTGTTGTTTTGGTTTTTCTTTTTTTTTTTTTGGTTGTTGTTTTTTAGCTTTCTAGCTTCTGCCCTACAGGAAGGCACACAAATAGAGGTGGCAGTGGATGCCAAGCACCACAGACAATGGTAGCTGGTAAGCTACGGTTTACCAGCCCAAAATGTCATTCATGCTAAAAGCCCATGATACTAAACCTAGATTTAATACCTGATCTAATTGTAGTTTCAGCCTCTCCAAGAAATATAATCTTAATCAACCAGTCTGGAATTTTCTGCTCAAGCACCAAGAAGTAATCTGTTGCGTGGACCATCCTCCATGCCCCATAGAAAGAAGAAGCAATCTGCATGATAAAAACCCTTCCAGGTCTCTTCCCCTCAAAAAAGATGTCCTGGCCCAAAAAAAGATCCTTTATTTTCTTTTATTAATAGCTCCCTTGCATCACCCTTTTTTCTATAAAAAGATCGTATTTTGTATAACCCCTAAGAGCCCCCCTCTAGTTGCTAGATGGGATGCTGCCTAATTCATGAATCTCTTAATAAGGACAATTATATCTTCAAGTTTACATGGTTGAACTTTGATTTTTAATGCCACCGATCCCTCAAAAATTAAAAAGCCTTGATTGTTAACGTTTGCCAATTTCCATAGTGTAAACACTCCCTTGGTGACTGCTATTAAGCTACAAATGTGATATCAGTAGGAAGCTGGGAAGAAATGTGTACAATTGTCTGTCAGGAGTCAACACAAACCACTCCAGCTCACCTCTGCTAACAGATCCTATCCAATGTATGGCAGAGGCAGTGGAGAGAGGGGATGGAAGTGAAGGAAAGACAACAGGCCATGGTTGCTCCAATGAAAACAGACTCCATACTCCTGTACAATGTTCCCCTGTTACTGGTTTCCTTCCTACCTTACCTGCGGGCTCTGCTGGCTTACTTCTCAACACTAAGAATCTGATCTGGTCGGACTGTTAGCCCTAAATGAGAGAAGGAACACAGTCAGTGAAATTAGAGCTTCCCCACAGAGAGGCTGTGCCTATGTGGCACTGGCAGATTAAGTTTTCTCATTCTCCATTTTTCTTTCAAATGTTCACAAGATGGCAACACAAGGGAAGTGGAGGATTCCAAGTGACAGAGCAAATAAGGAGGCCATTTGCTGACCAGTTGGAAGAATCTTGGCCAGAAAGAACACTCTTTTGGGCTTTTTTTTTTTTTAGCTCTTGTTTTATATTGCATTGGAGAAAAAATCAAGTTCAACCACTGTGAATTATTGAACCAAAGAAGATAAATTTCAAAAGGAGCATGAAAGGCACTGGAAAAGAAAAAAAAATGATGATCAAACAATTAGATGTTATTTTAAATTGGACCTGTGGATATAAGAATAGGAGGAGGTGGTATTATTTTTTAATTGAAAATGCAAACCCTTTGTGGCTGGAAGCAAGAGTTAACACGAGACCAGATGGGAACTTGCGTGGGCCCCCCAAACCAGCAGAGGAAAGATGGCCTGGCCTCACTGAATTCTAATTGCCTTAGGCCAACAGTAGTGTGGGAACACAAATGGAGGGGGAAATATATAAAAAGTTACAGGACAGTTCATCTACCTCAAGTGTCTTCCAGCACACACCTCTTGAATTTTAACGACGAGAGTTACGACTGGGCAATTAACCTCATGAGCAGTAGCCCTCCACCCAAGATGGCTAGAGACAAAAGGCTGGAGACAAAAGGCAGATGTAGCATTAGGCTCTCGGCAGTCAATGTAAGGCCTCCACCCTCCTCCTCCCCGCAGAAGCAATGGCTTTTTACACCAGAATCTCAAAAAAAAAAAAAAAAGGCGCACATGCAAGAGAACTACTGTATAACCTATTGTTTTGTGTTTTTTTTTTTAAACCATCCTGTTTCATTCAAATGTACTGCAATTTTAAACATGGCAAAATTTAGGAAGACAAGTGGTAAAAATCCCTTTAAAAATCCAAAGGTCCAAGCAGGTTTTAAGCTGTTAAGTGTGTTGGCTACTTAACTATAATAATTAGCTATTCAATGCAAAAATCACTTTTCCATCCAGGCCAGCACAACAGTGGGGAATGAGTTACTGAAAGAAGTAAAGAATTTAGTTCCCAGAGAAATCCTTCTGCTTGCTGGGAAGTGGCTTGAGCAGTTTATGCAATATCTTGCAAAAGGGTAGCATTTTTTCAATTGTCCTTACTCCTAATCCAGCCCCACCCCTTTCTGACCAAAGCAGAAAAAAGGGAGTGAGGACAGCCTGCAGCTGACAAAACGCCTGGGAGCAGAGGGCAGCTGTTGCTCTTTTAAAATCAGGGTAACAAAGGTATGAGTGGATAATTAGGATGGAGTTGAAAATGGTCTCATTTCAAATATAGTGGCTCCCGATGCCCGAGCTGCCATGAAAACAGTTTCAGAAATGGAAGAGATAAGATCATATGTGATCCCAATGTTCTAGAGAAAAAACAGATTAAGTCGTGAGCCCCCAACCCCCTCAAGTCATGTGCCATAAGCTCTATAGTTCTTTTTCAAGGCCTTGACTGATTTTGTCCCTTTTGGTTATACACTACCAAAAACTGTTGTATGGGGCTTAGTTAAATAATTTATGTGATTGTTTTAATGAAAAGTTCACTCTATACAGAAAAATCAATAATGGCTACACTGTGTCCTAATTTTGTCCAGGAGTGAGTTGAATGTATTCTCATGGACCCCCATCACTCCATGATGGGTGTTCGGCTAGTGGTGTTGGCACTCTAAGTTGGTTGCTAAGTACTGAAGAGAAATAGGCAACCCCTCTAGGAGCAAGTCTTGCAAAACTAAATCTCTTGAGCATTAGTCATACCACTATGCAGGGCCAGCTCCATAGGTATGTGATCAGTGTAGTCACACAGGGCCCCAGGCTCAGAAGGGTCCTGTTGCTTGGGAGTTAATGCTCTGAAGTGGCCATCTTGAAATTCTGAATAATTTTACCTTTAGATTTGTGTTTTGTATAAGTAAAGTCTAATAGGACAATAGAGCATGAGTTAGAGGCTTGGAGCCTCAGCTCACACACAGTTCCACCTCTTGCCCACCCACCCAGCGAACACTTTTATTCTCTACTCCTGGCGAGAGGTTTGGAGTGCCATAGGCACTCCCAGGATGGTGGAATGGGGCATGGTGGAGGCCATGCCCACCCCAGGCTGGTAGTACCACAGGGCATCCAGCAGGTCAACTAGGCCAGGGCCTGCCCTTCACCCACCCCCATTTGGGTACCAAGCACACCCTTTCAGTGAGGCAGCAATCCCTTAGGGTAGTCCTTTGGTAAGGGGAGACTGACTTCCCTGCCCACAGCCAGGACCCCGCAAGTAGGTCTGGCTAGGGAAAAGGGGAACCCAGCGGCTAGTGGGCCAACAGCACAGAATGGTGAAATGGGACCCCCAGGCACCTGTTAGGGCCTACACTTGACCCCAGGGGTATCTCTGTACTCAAGAGAACATGACATTGTAGCAAATGAAAAAAAAATAAAACTCGACTGGTTGAAAGAGACTGAAGAAGGAAAAACCTTTTTAATACTTTTAATGGCACTTTTTTCCTTGATTTTTGAACAAAGGGTCTTAATTTTCATTTTGTACTGGGTCCCCAAATTATGTAGCTAGCTCTATTACTGTGTTTTACCTGAATTTTGATCCTAAGGGATAAGAGAGTTCTAGATGGCCCTTCACTAACTTTTATCATTTGTATTGGGCCCTCCGGCCTGGCAAGTGAGTCCTGCTCAGCCTGAGGTCTGACCTTCCCCATCTGGAGCCAGGGCTGGGTGCCCCAAGCAGGGTACCTGCCCAGTAGTGAGTTGCTAATGAATAAAAAGATTCTCTGGGCCTGATAGCCATGATTTGTAGCATTTGCTTATTTCCGTGGTTAAACACTCCCACCATAGATGATTTCAAGCCACCAACATGACATCACTGAATGCAGAATTGAGAGGAAATGTACACCATCTGTTCTGTGTGCAGGTTGAAGCTGGCCTCAGCACACAGTGAATCCTAGAGGCATTAAACCAAGGCCCCAGGAAGCAGAGGGAGATAATAGAACAAAAGATATTTCTCCTAGATGCAAAATTTTCCCTCTTGGCGGCACACTGGAATTACCTAGTGAGCCTTTAAAATGCATATGGCCAGACTACATCCCAGACCAATGACATCAGCCTCCCCGAGGGTGGACCCAGCAGCACTATTTTTAAATCCCCAGGTGATTTCATTGTGAGGCCACAGTTGTAAACTTGGGTAGATGAATGGTTCTCAAACCCTAGTGGGCATTAGAATCCCCTGAAAAGATTGTTAAAATATCCATTCCTGGGCCCCATCTCCTGAATTTCTCATTCTGAGGTCTGGGGTGGGACCCAGGAATTGGCTTTTCTCACAAGTTCCCAGGTTGTGCCAATACTGCCGGTTCAGGGACCACACTTTGAGATTCACAGTTTTAGAAAAAGCCTGCCTGGCGTCAGCCACCTGGGGTTCACCCTGATTAAGAAGGTACTAGGTATAAAGCTGTTACTTAATTGGAGGCCCTGGAGTTGGGGTTTACAGAAAACCTCCCTCCTGTGAAGAAGCTATTTGTTAAGAGTGAGAGGCAGGAGCCTGGTAGTAAAAGGCGACTGAGCTGTGACATGCCACCTGCTTAATTAAAAATGCATTTGAGGAGACAGAGGCCAGGTTGATCAGCCCCTAGGTGGTCACCTTGAGGAATTTGCTGCCAGGAAGGCTGTCTGAGGAGGAAGGAGAGAGAGGATACCTGGACTGTCTCCTTCTTCCCCTTGGAGTGTCAGCAGCCCATCCTTGGCTTCTTCATTTCCTTCCTAAATTCTTTCCCGCACTGTCTATCTTCTAATTTACCCTCCTTAACTTCTTCACTACAGCCTCTTTCTCAGACTGAAATAGCGAGCCATACTTGGCAAACAAACTCTGGTTATTAATAATAATAATACCAACTTTTCAAAAACTTCAATATTGGAATTCCTGCTACCTCGTGTCTGAAAAATCATCAGGTGTGACTTTGGGAAAGCAAACATGGGAAAACTCACTGCACTATCTAAGCCTCATTCTTTATAAAATACATTTCCTTCTTTCTTTCTGTCTGTCTTTCTTTCTTTCTTTCTTTCCTTATTTATTTATTTATTTTAATGGTGATATTGGTTAAGAAAATCCAGTAAGTTTCAGGTATACAATTTAAAAGTAAGGCACATAAATATTGTACTGTGTGTTCACCTCCCATACTCAGTAAAATACATCTTTTTAAAGGTAATTGGAACTAAAACTAAAACAAACATTCCAACCCAGGAATTCCATGCCTAGGAATTCCCAGGAAAAATGAGTTCATATGCCCACACATAGACATGTTTGCAAACATTTGTAGCAACTGTAATCATAAGAGTTAAAAAATGTAAACAGCCCAGATTGCCATCAACAGGAAAATGGATAAACAAGTTGTGGTATATTCACACAATAGAATACTACTTAACCATGAAAAAGAAAAGCTACTGATACATGCAACAACACAGATGGGCCTCACGGACATTGAGAGTGAAAAAGGCCAGGCATGAAAGAATGCCTACATTCTGATTCAATTTACATGAAGTTCTAGAACGGGCAAAATTAGTCAATGGTGGTAGAACTCAGGATCGTGGTTAAAGAGGTTAGGTACTATTGACTGAGAAAGGCTAAGAGGGAACCATACCCTTCTGGAATGCTGGAAATGTTCTATATCTTGATTTGGGTGGTAATTAAATGAATCTACACACATAAAAATTTATTGAGTTGTACACTTAAGATTACTGCATTTTATGATATGTAAATTAAAATTCAAATTTAAAATAAGTTATTTTAGGCCATGTGACCTCTTTCGGGCGATAGTTTTTGATACCTGAGAACTGAGGTTTGAAAAAATTTGACAAATTAGCAAAGATTTTTTTTTTTCTTCTTCTTGAATCGGCCAAGATAAAGAAATGGTTTGGTCAACCCAAGACCCTGAGATCCAGCACATTCAGGTTTGTGCACTACCACTAGTATGTAGTGAATGGTTACCCTGAACCAAGCCCCATACCAACATTGTGTGTGTGTTCTCACCTCATACCAGCCCTAAAAGGTGGAGACAATTATTATCCTGATTTTATGGACATGGAACCTGAGGTTCAGAGAGCTTGAGCAACAACTGGGAAAGGAACCCAGCCTTGTGGTCACCAAGGCTGAGTGCTAAGCATCCCATAAAACTGAGTCTACAGCAGAAGATGTCTGGGTATTTCATGGAGAGCAGTCCTGAAGAAGAGCTTATAATCTTTTTTTGTGCCATGCACCCCTTTGGCATCCATAGGCTGCTGAGCCTGTGAACTCCTTCTTGCTTTAAATGCATATGATGGAATCTCACAGAATTGCAAGGCAAGCCAATTCTATTGAAACAGGCATCAAAATATTTTGATATAGTCATATATGTGCTTATTTAATGCATTAAATAACAACATAAAATAACTTCTGGATTTTCAAAATAATGATGAGTATAAATGATATTTAGTGCTATCTGCGAGATAAGGAAGATAAAATATCTGTGATTTCTGTTGATGACAAAGTTATAGCTGCTGCCAATATCACGATGGTTTCTTTCCTACGTCCACTAGATTTGCTAGATTTCAGTTAAAGGTTAGTGAAAATAAAAATCTAATTTTTTCCCATTCAAGTTCACAGACCTCCTGGAGTCTATCAGTTTAATAATCCCTCCTTCCAGGAAGCAGCCAGAGGCCCTGGAAAGAGAGGGGACAGCTGGGCTGGATTTAAGGCCTGGCTCTATCAGGAGCTCACTGGGTGGCCTTCCAGAGCTCACTTCCTCCCTCTGGCTCTGGTCCCCTCCTCTGTGAAAGAAAAGAGGTTGCACTTAGGCACTCTTCACAGTCCTTCACTGCACGCTTGTCCCCAGAAGCTCCACAGCCGGCTGTGTCTGGGGCTGTCTTCAACCAATCAACACATGTTTAATGTGAGCTTACCCTGAGCTAGGAGCATGGAAACCCCTGAGGGGTGCCTCTCTGCTTCCCAAATGCAACTGGATCTCCCATCCTGAACATAGAGCCAGGAAAAACCCCCAAATGCAGGATTTCCTTCTAGCCCAGCTCCCCTCCAGGAGTTTAGTGTGCCTCCAGAGAACTCTTATCTTGGCCTGCCTTGCATTTGAATGATCTATGGGTGGCTCTCTCCTCCCCCAGCAAACCTGGAAGAACTCGGAATGCCTTCCTCATCTCTCTACTCCCTTCATTCCGAAGTAGGGGCATTTGCAGTTCGAAATTCTTTGTCTCATTGATTCTGTACCCAAAAGAACTGGGGTTAAGTGAGAGGAGAGTCTGTAACCTAGGTTCCAGTCAAAGCAGTAAACACCGGGGAAGATCAGATCAGACCCAGGAAGGGGTGATTAATTACCAAACATCAGCTTCCAAAATGAAGCACCCTGTAAGAGGGGGAGTTCAGTGAGATCAGATTCTGTGTTCAAAAGGTTTTTTTTTTGTGAACAGCAGAGCTGGAAATGGGCCTTGAAAGCAGTCAAGGTGTGAACTGGCCAAGGTGATGGCAAAGGTCAGTAGGTCAGGGTCCAGGGCCCTTCTCTCAACCAGTTCCACCGGTTCTACCGCAGAACTCAGACCTGGCCGCACTGTAGGATCACCTGGGGTCTTTCTTAAAGTCTGCTCTGCCTGAGTCCTTTCCTCAGAGATTCCGATTTAATTTGAGCAAGGTGGGGCCCAGGCCTGGGGATTTCTTGTTAAGCTTCCTGGATGATCGGACGATCAGATGATTAGAAAACAGAGCCAGGACTTCATACCACTGTTGGCAGTAATGTCCCAGCTGCAGCCATCATGAAGGATTACAGAAGATGAGAAGCGAGTTCTAGGAACTCTCTGAAGTAAGATTACTGCTTTCACTGGCATTGGCCAGTAGACACCTGCTGCTGTGTCTTTTTCTCTTTCACTCAACAAAAACATGGCTAAAACATCTTCGAGGCCCAGAGCATCTGGCCCAGGGGTTGTGGTGGATATAAAAGGGTCTGTTTATGTCTAGCCTTACCTGTCAGTGTGCATAAACAAAATAGCTTAAGCAGCAATAGCAAAATGCCACAAAGTCATCACTCTACCCCTCAGCTGAGTACTAGCCAAAGTTCCCCCAGTTATTTCCTGAAACCTCTAGGTGAGAGGATGGCTAGCATTGAGCATTCTGCTCTGTTCAGGGCCCTCCAGCCATGGTAGGGAAGCAGGGTAACCTTCCTGACATCACTGCTTACAGGATTCCAGGGGCTCTCAGGGCGGCAAGGCAAGGCCTTGGTCAGAGAGCAGAGTAGGGGTTGGGTGTAAGGGGGTCTGGAAACAAAACATGAGGAAAAAACATTTTCTCTCACTCTGGCCCCTTTATTACCAAGGCATGATTCTAGCGTTTGCTCCAAGTCCCACACATTCACATATTCAACAAATATTGACAGCCTACTGTGCGCCAGGCACTGAACTAGATGCTGTCAATACATCAAGAAACAAAACAGATGTTTTTTTTTTAATCCCTTCCCTCATGGAAGCTACTTTTCTGGAAACCCTTGGATAATACAGAAAGGCCAGAAACAAGATAACCAAGTAAACTATGCAATGGGTCAGATGCTAATAAGTGCCAAGGGGTACAAGAAACAGGGAGGAGGGATAAGGCATACATGGGTGAATGGATGGTGGGGGCACCTGAGGAGATTCTCACCGAGAAGCCGATATCTGCACAAAGACCTGAAGGGAGGGAGGAATCAGCCAGCATC
>NW_006441063.1:1859960-1863295 GCF_000325575.1 Pteropus alecto | reverse complement strand
CAGCATCTACTGGCGGGGGTGGGGGGTGGGAATGGAGAGAATTCCTGTCAGAGGAAAGAGGAGGTGCAAAGACCCTAGGATAGGAATAGGCCAGAGTGAGCCTGCTGTGTTCTGGACAGTGTGGCTGGAGCAGAAGGATCAAGGAAGAGGGAATAGAGGATGCGGTCAGACAGGTGATAGCCCGGGTCATGTAGGCCTTATAGGACACAGTCAAGGGACAACAGAGTTGCCATCAGCGCTGTTTTCACTCTGAGTGAGTTGGGAAATTTTGGAGGGCTTTGAGCAGAGGAGTGAGGTGATCTCCTGGGGCCATGCTGGCTTCTTTATTGAAACTCTCAACTGCAGGGGCATGGGTGAAGCAGAGAGCCAGTGAGGAGTCATCAGAGAGAAAATCAGGGCTTGGCCCAGCCTGTTGGCAGCCACCCATGAAAACAACCTGGGGTGTTTTGATGGTGAGGCCAACAGGGTTTATTAACTAAGCAGATGTGGAGTAGGAAAGAAAGAGGAGCAGCATAAGGGAGTCCATGAGTTTGGGCCTGCAAAACTGGAGACAGGGCTAGCTGGTTGCTGAGATGGTTGCAAATGGGGGGAATTGCAAATGGAAGAGGAGGTGCCGGGGTGGGGGATGTCAGGCGATGCTTGAGGAGCCTTTCTGACACCCCACTGGTGATGTCAAGTAAGTTGAGCAGGCACTTGAGCAGGCTTCTGTGCTCTGTTTCTGAGCTTTGGATGCTAAATGTCACCCCCCATCCTGGATTGGGACACAGGCAACCCACACCCCTCCATCCTCACTTGGTCAAAGAAAAACAAAGTCCCCAGGTCCATCAGCTCCTGGAAATAATGGAGACCCTTGTCAGCTCAAGTCAGCCAACATAGAGAAAGCTCACTTCAAGTGGAACCACTTCAAATAGAGACCAACATTCCTGAGTAGTGGGGAAAATGACACTTGAATCATAACAATAAGTTATTTAACTTTAATTTAACAAAATGTAGCATCTAAATGCAATTGTGCACTATAATTCTTAGTAATAAAGTGCTAATACGTTTGTTTGGGAGTTCAAAGCTTTTCTCTCTCCTCCCCCAGCAAAACATCTAGTGGCACAAGGGCCTCTAAGTCACCCTTGACTTTCGCGCACCAACATAAAGACGGTCATTTTGGCAAAAATGCTTCAAGGTCTTCATCAGTTGTACCAAGAGTGTCTCTTGATACTTTGTTCTTCAAAGGGTCTTCTTGTGGAAACTCCCATCATGCCTCCTGCTTGTGGATGTCTCTCCGGTTCAGAACCAGCTAACTCAGCCAGACCTCGATTAGTGACTCTTTGTGTGGTGGGAGCAATTCCCCAGCATCATTTTCTTTGACTTCAGGAAATCCAGCAGCTCTTGACTTTGTTTGGCCACTGCACTACACTGCATCAGGCTGTAGTCCACATCCTGCAGATTCCAGGGCAGGAAGCATGCAGCTGGTAAGCAGGGAGGGATGTATGAGTAGGGACAAATTTCATGTGGTTAGTTCATTACTACGTATTACTCTAATATGACAACTGCTTTCTTACCCAACCACATAGTTGCAGCGACTCAGAGAGTAAATGTCTGGAGAATGAAAAGCCCTTGTACATGGCCACGGGCATTCTACATTATTGGATATGTGCCCTGTTCCCATTCCACTAGGGCACCTCAGGAGCTGAGACACAAAAAGATGCATAGAAGTTTCCTATCTGGCAGCTGTGATTCTGCAACCCCAAAGTCTCTCTAAACCACAGGCTGCATTTTCTCCTTTGTTTTGCTGGGTTTTTATTCAAGGCCCTACTCCAGAGGCAGGGTATTACCCATGCAGGGCCCTGCCCCCACAAAGCCACGTTTATGTAATCATTCCAAAACTCACAACTCCTGAAAACTTTGAGGAATGTTATTAGGCCCTGTAGGCCAGAAAGGCCGTTTCCAGGGTAACAGCAGCTACACACTAAGGAAGCAAAGCCTCTCCTGTCCTGCATGCCTCTTGGAGTTCAGGCCACTTCAGAGAAACACATGCCTGGACCACTTCCCGTGTTCTTTACTCATTGGACCTAGCACCCACAGTGAGGACACACCACTGGTCCCTGTGTACTTGAGGATCACACCTCCTGTCTCAGATGTCCCGTCCTGTTGTCTTGTCATAAATCCACCCATACTTATCCATCAGCAAGTTCCAATTTGTGGTCTGGAAAAGTCGGGCTAGATCGGCCTAGATGTGAGAGGAACTCTTGCACAGAGTTTGTTTTTCCACAGTGTAGCTCGAGGCTAGCTGTCTGGCTTTTGTTTGGAGCAAGGTGGAAAACTGTCCCTAAGGGAGAGAATGCTCTTTCCAGGTGCTTGAACAACTGCAGGCCTAGAGAGCTTGACTTTTCCCCTTTGACCAGTATCCTTCTTGTCTAAACAAGACACATTTCTCCCATCTGATAAGGAAGCATGTAAATGAGGAGAGAGGCCCACAGAGGAGCATTTTGGAATTGCTGTCTATGTAAGGCTTTTTTTCCCCATGTTTGTTGACTTTCTAGTTGCCTGATCCAGGCCAGCTCTGGCAGGACAGCTGAAAAGGAGCCTCCTTCAGTGGGTGAGAGACCCCCCGCACCCCCGTCCCCGTTTCCCCTATGACGCATGCATCTCACTGAAGTTCAAGAATAGGACTATAACATTCATGAGCCCAAGGCAGGTCACAGCCATCCTTTTCCCCTTCCCTGCCCCCATCAACACCAAACTCAGCCTTGGCCTTGCTTTTCCTTGTAGGTTTCTTAGTCAGGAAAACTCTGAGCTACGGCTGGAATAACAGATGTTTCTGCTGATGACACTGAACTTCCGTGATTCATATAGAGTCAGACCTTCTGATTCCTCCCGGGTATAGAAGAAGTGACTAACAGAAAGCCCTTGGGATTGTGGGCCTTTACCCTTGAGAATGGGAGAGCCCAGTGGAGAAAGAAAATTAATACGCATGACAAAGAAGAGGTCAGAGCAAAGCTGAATGGCACTATTAAAATTCAATAGCAATCCAGATGAGGGAGCTTTCAGGGCAGGCCAACCGGAGGGGGTGTGGGGGAGGGTTTGGGGGTCTTGACTGAAGTACAAGATTTCCATAAAAGGGGTGAGGCAGACAGGGGTTGGCAGAGCCAAAGCACTGAGGTGAGAATGCCCCTGGCCTGTGCAAGCAGAGACAACAATCCTCACCAAAACGGGGTTTGCTTACTTCATTTACAGGCTTTTCTAAACAGATTTGAGCCACTCAACATTTACCAGTCACCTACCATGGGGTACCTGCTGTGGGCTAGGCACCATTTGGGGACCTGCAGGGGATCCAAAGCGGG
>NW_006441063.1:1849601-1859729 GCF_000325575.1 Pteropus alecto | reverse complement strand
CTGGAACAAGTGACATATTTCCTGAGTTTAGGTCCCCTAGAACCTGAGTGCAAATGGTTTATCTGGAAGGAGGCAGGGAAAGGAAGGCAACCAATGAGCAAGTTACCGCTGTGGGCAACTGAGGTGCCCAGTTGTGGACCTCTGAGAGTTGGCATAGAACGTTCACTGCAGAGTATTCCACCACAGGCAAGAGATCTGTAGTGTTAATCTATCAGCTCCCAGCAGTCATTGGTTGAGGGCTACTCCCAGGGAACATTAATCTCCTAGCACTTCCTGCCTGCATGCCCGATGACTGGAGACAGCCCCTAAGTGAAGGGACACAGGTGCTGGAAGCTGTGTGCACAGAAATGGTGAGCACAGGGGGATGTGGATGAGGCATCCATAGCATCTGCTGCACATGTGACTGAAAGAGGAGAAAGAGGACATAGACTTGTGGCCTCAGTAAAGACACCAGGACAGAGATGGGTTCCAAAACAGTCCCCGAAAGATCTTCGAGGTTCAGTATATCGAGCAGGGGGATAGGGCAGTGGTGCATCATTTCACATAGAAGCAACATGAATGAAGATAGCCAAACAAGGGTCATGTCTGGGGGAGGCCGAAAGGTGTAACTCGACTGAAGCACAGTGGCTGGGAAGGTCAAGGGCAGCGGGGGATGAGAGACCTAGGCTACCCTGAGGAGAACTCAAATGCCAAGCAACAGTTTTACTCCTCATTCCATAAGCAATGGAATGAGCAAAGGTGTTTGAGGAAGGATGACATTGAGTTGTGTTTTGGGAACATTAACCTGGCCAAAAAGCAAGGATCTGGATAACTCAGAGGCACGGCAACGAGGTAAAAAGTCTCAAATGCACCATTTGTTAGCCACAGCAGTGATTACTTCGCCAAGGAAAGATAAAGGGGGCTCCCTATGGCTCTTGCCCAAAGAGAAAAGGCCCCTGAAAATGTCCTTGTGGAAGTTGCTAAAAGGGGGACCAACCCCTCAGCTGCTGGGCTTGATTGTTCCTTCTGGCAGAGATGTGGGCCCACTCATTTCTCTCCTATTTTTTTTCCTCCAAAAACGCTTTGGCCTCCAGTTTCCGCAAGCTTTGCTCAGTGAGTTTAAACAGCATCTCACAGCATGGCCGAGCAATAACAAATGGTGCCTGGTGGCTCGCCTGCTGGTGGCTTAAAAAACAATTGATGACTTTTAATCAGCTGAATGAGCATGGGACAAATGACAGCATGGCCTGAATGCAGCCCGGACGTCATTGGCTGACATCAGTGGGGAGGAGAGAGGGAGGTGCCTTTCTGGTGCGCTTGGGAACAAACAAGAGCAGTTCCTGGCAGCTCTGGCTCCACGCCCCAAAGTCACAGCCTTCTTTCACACCTTTTGGGGAGACCGGGAGAACCAGCTGCAGGAGCAACAAGGGTAAGCCTCCGGAAATTACATAAACCTGCACATCATGTCATGTGATCTGCTGGGCACAGGGCTGGGGCCCTATAAGGGCAGGGCTCAGGGCCTCCAGCTGTCCCTGGTAACCTGGACAAATCGGTTTCTCTCCAGACTTCAGTTTCCCTCTCTGGAAAATGGAGGTGATAAAGGCAAGCTTGCTTCCTCTGTTAGGTTGGCCCACATGTGGGATAGCTTTAGGAGAGGGCTGAATCTCTAAAGGACTCCATTCAGGGGTCCTTTAGTGGCTTCTACCCCAGCACTACCACCAACATCCCTGCCCCCGCCACTTACCCTTACCCACGCACCAAATGGATACTCATCAAGTGTTTCTGATAAAGGAGTGCAAATTAGAGCAAGGAAGCCAAAATTGCAGGACTGAAAATGAAGGTATCCACTGAATGCTTACTACATGCAGCTACAAGTAATGTTTACAGGCCACGCCTCGGTCAGAACCATAGGAATGCAAGACCTTTATGCCATGAATCCTTGTAGACCACCAAAAATCAGGGATTAAAAATATGATTCCCAGGATTATCTGTTTTTCCTTTAGACTACTTGGACGACAGACTTCCCTGATACCTTCTGTACCCACGGTCTCCTTCCTAATTTTTCTTACATCCATCCTAACCACGCCCTCCCTCCCCTGAACTTCCTAGTACTTACTATCTCCTCTCTGCCACTATCCCATCACTGCCACCAGGTCCATATCTCAGACCCCATCCCCCACACAGAAGGAAATCTGGACTCTTCAGCATCATCCCAGGTCATGCCTGCTTGCCCACTCTCCATGCTCATTTGCGTGCTGTTTGCTGTCCCTCCCCATCCCTGGATTATTTCCCAAGTTGCCTGGGAAATGCGTCCTGAGATGGAGACCAGCATATTGAAGGTTTCCTGAAGGGTACTTTTAGGAACAACACCTGTGAGGGCAGCAAGATGGGGCAGAAGAGAAGTCGAGCTACTGTGCAGTTGCAATAGAGGCCTCAGTTGACCCCATGGAAAATTCTGGAGCTAGGATGGCCCTTCAGAGATATCCAGAATTAAGGCAAGGGGGTGAGCCATTGTATCCCCTTCCCATAGACTAGTTCCCAATTGAATACAATTGGTCCCCAAGGAGGGGGTCATTACATTGGGTAAAACAGTTCAGCACTCATCAGCTAAGGGAAATTCTGAGTAGGTAGCCATCCCCGCACTCCTGAAGGAGGTTCTAGGCAGTGCAGCACCACATCTATAACTCTGTCCAATAAAACTCCTGCTCATCCTTCCACTGGCAGCTCTGACCCATCTTTGCTATACCCCTAGCCACTACCTAACCACTTCAGACTGATTGGACAGCTTCAGAAACGTCAGGTAATTCCTCACAGCGAGAAGTTGGGATCACATTTACCATCTGAGCACTGTTCCTGGCACACAGAAGTCTATCTCTAAGTGCTTAGTGGATGGATGTTGCATGATAGGTGCCGGCAGGCCCAAGGGACCATTCCAGCTTACACAATTTCCACTCTGTCAGTGCCTCAAAGTGTCTACGTGGCTTATGCTGATGACAGGCAGGCACAGAGAAAGCTTGCTTCCACAGCCAACCTGGCAACCTCTCTTGGGTTCAGGCCAAGAAAGTCCTGTCCTTGTTCCCTTCCCTGTGCAGCGTTCTACTGCAAGTCCATTTCCTAGCTAAGAGGGCCAAGTGCATTTAGAGACCTCTGTGCCAGGGAAAGCCCAATGCCACTGCCAACCAGGCTACATCACCGTTCCTCTGAAGGAAATTACTATTGATCCCACAGCTCTCCTCCCCATGCTGTTTGCCGGGGACAGCCAAGGATTCCCGTGCCAGCTGGGCTCCCACACGGCTCAACTGTTCCCTCACCAGATGGCCAGACCAACACCCTCTGGCTGCCGCACGCCCCCAGGAGACAAGGCTCTGACGTCTATCCGCATGGCTTTTTCTGTGTGGAGGACAGCAGGGTCAGAGATTACAGGGCCAACCACATTACAATAAAAATCTCTACACGTTGAAAAGACTTCCAAATCCCAATCATTATCAATGTAACCAAAGAGACAGGGAAACATTTCTTGTATCCCTGACTTTCACTGTTCATTCAATTGATCTCAGTTGACTGCGTACTTGGCCAGAGGGATGCAGTGGCAAACAAAACAGTCCCTACCCTCAAGGAAGTTACAATCTAGCAAGGTGACTTAATCATTTATTGTTCAAGCCAGGACATTTTTGATAACATAAAGTGAATGCAATTAATAGTTAAACCAGGGTAGTAGGTATAAACCAGGACTTGTCCCAGGCAATCCAGGATACTTGGTCACCACAGATATAGCTACAACCTGACCAAAATGGGGGCGTTCAGATAATGGGGGTGTGGTAGTGTTAGGTCATGCCACAAGGTGGCGCAATTGAAATACTCGTAGCTTTTCTTTGTTTTTGTTTTCTATCCTGATGAAAACTAATTTTTCTTTCCAATGCTGCAGAACAAATAGAACCCTTCAGTGGTGTGCTAGAACCGGATAGTACCCATCTGTAAGAGCCAACCACTAATTTTTCAGGAGTTTTGTAAGCCAATTGTTAAACAGTCATTAATACAAATTAAATTAAAATTAAAATAATTTAAAATTTAAAATTGAATAAACCATGTTAAAAACAAAGATAATAAATACTCATAACTCACACCTTCATAATGACTTTTACAGTTTAGTAATATCTGTGTTTCTGAGGTTAGTTAATCTGTCATATCTGCGTGGCAGAAGTGTTATTTAATGGTGTGCTACTGCACATGTCTTCCCAGCTCCACAGTCAGATCTATTGCATGAGTAGCTCCAGACTGGCCATGGCTGTGGCATTTTTACATCATGGAAATCAACAGATGCTACATATCAGGGCTTTGGGAAGGGGAAGCTAGTTGTTAAGCATTTACCAGGAAACTGCTGGAACCAACATTTAGGTTTCGTCTTTTACATGGCCAGTTTTTATGTACTTTGGGCAATTCTATCACATACCCCCAAAATTATGACGTTGTTCTCCCTCAAATAAACAAAGTTGGGGAGCAGGGGTCATGTTTCTTCCATAAGCTCATCTGGACTTCACTCAGGAATGGGAAGCCCATATAGATAAGACAGTTCAGTGCTAAATGCCATGACAGGGGTAAGTCAGAGGGTCCACAGCCAAGCTCAAGACTGCTCTGGAAAGCTCATCCCAAGCAATTGAAGCCTAATATTTGCATATTCAAGTTGACCAATGGAGAACTCATTGCGATTGGTGAAATGACTTCGGGACTTCCCTGGGTACCACAAATGCTGTCTGTGTGAGGCAGGGCCCCAGCAGGATCGGATGGCCCATTCAACAAGAGGGTTAATTGGGAAGAGTTTAGCAAAGGGACTATTTATAGAGGTGTGGGCAGATTACAGAAACCACAAGGGATAGGAAAGTGCCCTGGGACCAGCAACAGCAGGAAGCTGCTACCAGGCCCTGGACTGAAGGGGCAAGGGGTAGGTGCTGTTGGAAGAATAGAAGAGAGCTGTAGGTGAGGGCTGCTGTGAGCACAAGGATGTAGCCCCCTCCAAAATGCAGCCCAGACAGGGAAATCCATACCTCGCCTCTTGACAACTGCCAGCCAGACTGCCTGTTGGTGCATGTCTCATTGGCCAAACTCAACTAGAAATCAGTGGCCAAGGCCACCCAAGTGATCCAGTCCAAGAGGATCAGCCTCATGGGATCCACAGAAAGCAGGTGGATCTGGGGGGCAAACAGATCTGCTCAACCAATATGGTACTGCCCTCACCAGTCTGCAGGCCTCGAAGGATGCACTTGCCTGTGTGAAGCCTGGTCCAGGAGAACAAACTGCAGGCTGGCTGTGGACCAAGAAGCAAGAGGACCGTGGCCTGGCAGAGCTATACCAAAGCACCAAAGAAGAGCCATCCATAGACCACGTACTTGACCCACACTTAACATATGGCCATGTCTGAGCTACACATAAACCCATAATTAAGCCTCCGTACAGGTGTGGATTCTACCTCAATGCTAAAAAAAGCTTACCATCAAGGGTCCTTTACTTTCACAGGTCCCTTCCAAGGCCCTAGAAATTATAATTCATACCTTTGCACTGGTTTTCTTAAAGAAAGCCCTAAAACTTGGATCTGATCCTGCCACTGTGACAAGAAAGAGATTGGGCCAGTTACTCTGGTTTCTCCCTCCAGGAGTAAGTCCATTGATGGGTTACAGGAAGACAGAAGTCAGGCAACAGGAGAGGGACTCTTCCCCCTACCAGTCCTGAGGGTAAATAGGGGTTTCTAGGCCGCTACCTAAAAAGCAGGACCTAAGAAATAAACCCTTGCCCCTACCAGCTTCGCTTCTCTCAAAGCATTTCCCAAACTCCTCACCCAGTTCTGAGAAAGGGTTAATAGATATAGAGGTAGGTAGAGGCCTTTTGTGGCCAAATGCTGGAAAAGATTGGTGCCCCTCAACACTCCGGAAGATTCACAATGCCCATTAGCATAGCAAAGGCTCCAGATAAAGAAAACGTTTGGCTTTGTTTACTGTGGGGGTTGCCCGTACTTCCTGGAGCTTAAGCTGAAAGCGAAAGGATGGGTAGGAGTTAGATAGGAGGGTTTGAAGCTGAGGACACAGCTAGAAGAAAGCCCCGTAAAAGCCAGGAGAACTGGAAGAAGTTGGTTGCAGCTGGAGGGAAGAGTCTGGGGTGGTGGAACTGGGAGGAGACCACTGAGCAGGACTCTGATCCTGAGGGCACCAGGCAACAATGCACTCTGAACTAGCATGTTCAGAGCTAGAGCACTGGTCAGATACAGCTCTCCCAGCAGGCTGTTTGCTGACCCCTTGCACTCTTCCATCTGTAATCAATGTTTGGGGGTGGTAGGAGTGAATGCAGACCGCAGGATAAACACGTTCTCATGGAGTCTCCCCCCAAACTCTGGCCTCTCCTCACCCCAGAACTGGGAAAAAGCACAGTGCCCAGTGGCCCCCTGATGACAAAACTCTCAGAGGTAATGTGTGCTTCTGGCCACTTTCCCAGGAACTGAAGAGGGTTTGTAGTTACCCCCTGACCCCTTTATGACCAAAGGCACTGTCCCATAAACCTTTGGCCATGGGGCTACAGCCTAGAGCCACCAATGAAAGGTTGGCTCTGGAAAAGAATAATTAGCCTATAGGGGTGGCACTGGCTGTCGCTGAAGCTCTCCAGCCCGGGCCACTGGGTGCTGGCCTCAGTCCCATGAGCCCTCAGAGCTGCCAGTGATGGGGAGAAGTGAGAGCTCACAGATGTATCCTCTTTAGAAAGGTCGAGGGATGGACAGAGGTGGTGTTCAAACAGCCGGGAAGGCATCATCTCTCCTGGCCACTCTCCTCCTACTTGTGGGTCTGTCCTTTCTCCCCAGCAGAGAATATCTGCAGATTGCATCTCCCAGGCCAGAGTGTGGATGAGGCTTTGCTTTCCAACCTCAAATTACCACCTTCCTTACATCAAATATGACACATTCTCCAAGCTAATGACCTCTGCCCCCCACCTTTAAAAAAACAACCCTCCATTTCATCTGTCTTTGGGCTGGTGGCTGCCTTTCCTGCCAGCAGTTCCTTTGTCTTCTGCTGATGCTTTCTCTCCTTGATTCCCCCTCTTTTAATCTGACTTCAGTCCATGTCTCTAACAGAGCAGAACTTCACAGCCTCCTAGCTTACCCTGGCCACAGGCAGAGAAGTCTGGGGAGCCTTTGATTCAGTGTCGATTTCCAGGGTTGGCTCTCAGATTTGTGTTGAGATTGGACATTTGAAAAGAGTTGTGGATCTCAGAAAGCAATCTGGCCTTGGGACTGACTTTCCAAGAGCAGCCAGGCAAGCTAGTAGGTACAGTCAGGCTTTTGGACAGCAGAAGCCTTAGCCAGAGATAAGCCTGACCAAACCCAGGAACAACTGGAAAAATAAATGCAAGTCACAAGCAGCATGACCATCAGAGTGTGGCAGCTGGCCACCCTGCCCTACAGGGGCACAGAAGGTGTCTGATGCCTAGAACCTTCTGGAGGCAAAGGAGTGACCAAGAGATTCTAGCTCCAACCTTGACTCTACATGGCCCTGCACACACAAGGGTCCTACCTAAAATGATGGAGAGCGTGGGAGTCTGAGTATTGGTCCCTGTAGCTGTTCAGGTCCTCCCAGAAGCAGACACCAAGATGTAATTAAAAGTTCAAGAGATATACTGGGGAAAATATCTGTGAAGGGTCAAGCAGGGAGGAAGCAGGAATAGGCAGGGAGAGCCTTGAGAGGGTGATGCAAGTCTGACCAAGGAGAAAGGAGAGGGAAGGGAGGACAAGGGTGGGGTAGGAAGACCCTCAGATGTAGCACAGCTCTGAGAAAGTCTTAGCCAGGTTGATGGGGAGCCCAGAGCAAAGACTGACCATCTGAGAAGTCCCATATCAGGCAGAATGGCCCAGCCCTGGTGTCCCCATCGTGCTGTCATTGTGGAGCAGTCTGAGGAAAGTGTGGCCTTAGCAGGAACCATCCAGATCCTGAAGGGAAGATCCTGAAGGGAAGCTACAGGAGCTGGGAGCAGTTTCTTAGTGTGTGGATGAAGAGAATTAACTCTCACCTCATTCATCCCTATCTTTATGGGGATGCTGAACATCCTAGAATCTGGTTATTTTAATCTTTGAGCTCCTCAAGACTGAGGGGCTTCCACACCTATTAATAAACGCGTTTAAGTTGGAAAGGGTCCAGAGCCCTCTTTCATTTGCAAGTATAGAAGGGAGGTGGAGGTGGCCGAAGACCACTTAATACCCAGTCATTGATTTGATTGTTGCACAAAGGTGTACTGAGCACCCATTTTGTGCAAATGACTACTATGTTCCAAGGGAGGCCATGAGTCTCCAGAGGACCAGAGGAGTTTGAGCAGGAAAACCTGCTGCCCATACCCCTGAGCCACCACCCACCGCCCAAGGAGGCTTTTGATTTTCAAAGAGGAGGGGCAACATTCCAGATCAATCCCACTTGGCCCCAAGGTAGAGAAATGAGGGGGTTCAGAACAGAAGTTTCCTAAGAATGAAGAGTAAAATACCAGTGATCCCCACACACACTTCCCCTGTATCACCAATTCACAAATACGCATGTGTGCGTATGTGTCACCCCCCCTCCCACACACACACACACACACACACACACACACAAAGCCATCTTTGGCATCATTAATAATTTATCTTTGTAGAACCTTGTACAGTTTACAAATATTAAAGTATTATCTCATTGTTTTAATCACAACCTCTTTGGGGTAGCCCGATTCTTCCTGATAATGAAGTTGGGCTCAGGGATAAGACCTGGAAAAGGTGAAATGGCTGGTAGGTGGTTCTTAAACTTTTGTAGCTATCTCAGATCCCTTCAAGAACCTCCCCCGTTAGAAAAATGCATGCATGCTCAAAATTTTGCCCACAGTTTCAGGACATTTTAGTGCTCTACTCCAAGTCCTTGCAGGGCTGCCAGGAGATAACGCCACCTACCCACCCAGGGATGGGACGCCGGACTCAAGTTTTGGCATGGCGGGGCTGAGGTGAATCTGGCAGCTCCTGGATGAAATCAAGAGAGGAATCTGTGTGACACCACAGCCAGATTAAGAATTCTCACAAGCCAGGATGGGCATGAAAGGGTTAAGGGGCTGAAGGGTTTTGTTTTTCACCTCTGAAGACTCTGTTATGGGTCATTAAGAACACACAAGGCCTAGAGAGCATTCCATTCCCTGGGCCTGCCTCCAGCACACAGCTTTGCTTCCCAACAAGATAAGTCCTGTGCAGGAAGACCCTGCTTCGCAGAGATGCAGATGGGAAATCATCCCAGATAAGGCTGTTGCTTCAGAGCTGAGTAACACAGGGCCTTTCTGCGCCCAGAATGGCACAACGGAGAGACTGCATTTCCCGCCGCTAAGGAGGGGGCCGCTTAAGGAGGAGGAACTTTCCTTAAGGGTTCCCTAAGCCTTCCTGTTCTAGGCTTCTCTGGAGGAAGAATCCTCCCCGGGGTGCAGAGGGGTGCCTGGCAAAAGCCGCAAGCCTCCGGGTGGTGGAGGGGGTGGTCCTCGGAGTCCGCGTTCCGGTGGTTTGGGGGTTCCAGAGATGCCTCAGCTGCCTCCTGCTGGGCCCACGTAGAGCTTACCGAACTACCCCCACCCCAGGTGTTTTCGGGCACCCCAGGCCCCCATCCACCATCCAGGTGGTACCTGTGTCCACGCAGGTGAGGAGAAAGGCCTGTGGAGAACACCATTACTGATAAGTAACAACCCTTTTCAGGTTTAATGACACATTGCATCCATCCTAAAGCTCTAAAAAAAAAGGGGGGGCGGGGAGTCCCTCTCAAGGGATGGCGCCTCGCGCCCGTAAATAGGAACCACAGGCCGGCGCTGTGCGGGTATGAAAATTAACTAGGGGCAGCAGAGTAAATACATTCCACACGGTATTTATTATGCGTCCGTACCTCAGAGGGGTTCTCTGGCTCCCGGACGTGGCAAATCTTGTCCGGAGCGCCGCAGGCCGCACTGCCCAAGCCGACGGCGCGCGGGAGGGGGTCGGGGGGTAGTGAGGAGTTGGGGATGCGGTGGCTTTTCGTCCCGCGCCTGGGAACCCCCGGGTAGGTCCTTCTCCGGGCTGGAGATAGGCAGTGGGGGATGGGGGAAAAGGTGGCCCCAGGCGCTGCTCGGGCTAGGGGGCCCGTGGAG